>NW_006408525.1:16754957-16767938 GCF_000296735.1 Chrysochloris asiatica
GAAGGCGGTGCTCTGTGATCTTCATAAGTATATGTTTCAAGTCCTCTTCTTCACTTTCAGCAAGCAAGGTTGTATCGTCAGCATATCGCAGGTTGTTAATGAGTCTTCCACCAATCCTGAAGCCACGTTTTTCTTCATAGAAGGATTTCTTTATAAATCCTTACAGCAGTAGAAAGCCTCATCTTTCTCCCACGGAACAGCTGGTAGTTTCAAACTGTTGACCTTGTGGTTCACAGTCCAATTCGTAACCACTACGCTACCAGAGCTTCTTATACTTGATGCATAGCAGTACTAAAATAAACATTAACATGCAATATAAAAGCAAATTGCTAAGTGACATATATAATGTGATTCGTTTTTAAATAAAAAAACAAGCAAAGGTCTTAAATGGCCCTGTTAGGTATCTAGTGCTGCTATAACAGAAATAACACAAACAGAAAAACAGAAATTTAATCTCTCACTGTTTAGAAGGCTACAAGTCCAAAGTCAGAGTACCCGCACTAGGGAAAGATCCTAGTCTCCTTTTAGCATTCCTTGGAGATCTTCATGTGTTAGCATTAATATTTTCCTGGATCTAAGATTTCACAGTGCAGGGACCGCAGTTCCAAAGATGAACTCTAGAGAAACTTTAGAGAAAGGTTTCTCTTTCTCTGCTCACTAGTCTCTCCTTTTGGTGATGGTGGTGGTGGTGTGCCATGAAGTCAGTTCCTACTCATAGAGACCCTGAATAGGGTTTCCAAGCCTGCAAATCTTTATGGGATCAGGAAGTATCATCTTTCTCCTGTGGAACAGTTGATAGTTTTGACCTTGAGGTTAGCAGCCTGACTTTTAACCAGTACACTATCAAAAGATTGAAGATACAGCCTAATCCTATAGATTGCACCCAACCTCATTAACATCATAGAAGTGGGGATTTACAGTACATTGGATAGTTATATCAGATCACATCACAGCTGATCACATCATAAGGTTGATTGTGTCATATTAGATGTCATCACAGAGGTGATAACTACATCTTAACTGCTAAACCATTGAGAATCCTGGTACAGCCAAGTTGACACAAAACCTTAAATATCCCAAACACAAACACACACATAATCAAACTGTATTTTCAGGAGCTACACACATTGATAATATACAATGAACGAACAGAGGAAAGTTATGAAAAGATTCTAGCTAGGTTACTACCATTGAAGGGTGATAGTAGAAAAGGAAACTTGTTACAGCTGTTTTGCCTTTGTACACCTTCCTATCACACTAGTCTTTAGCATAACAAACATTACTTAGACTACTGTTAGAGTTTGAAAAACATCAAAAAAAGAACATTAAAAACAAAAATGGAAATATATGTCATTGAGGGGATGAAATTGACATAGTTAGCTAACAATCTTCTTTGCGCTTTCAATTAGGATCCGTTTCCCTCTTTCAAACAACCTTCTTGTACTTAAACTCTTATCTCAGATCTGTATAGATTTTTCTTTAGCAGTCAGTGCACATGACGATTACTATAATCATAATTATTGTAATTATGACTGCCTATTTACTCAGCTGTTTCCTTCACTAGACTTGGAATTCATGTTTGATTTTTAATTTCCTTATCCCCATTGTCACAGAGTACCATCAGAAACAATAAATTCCTATAGAATCCCTTATTACTTTCACTACTTTATTTTAATAAAACAACAAAATAAACAATATCAACTCAATATGTTTCATTTAAAATATTTAAAAACTTGATGAATCCCAAGTCCTTGAATAAGATACATTAATGTGGACCATCATGAACAACTGAATATAAACTAAGTATCAAGGTCAGAGGAGACAGTTTTATACTCTTAGGAAGAAAGGTGTTTTTAAAAAATTATTTAATACACATGTGACTCCCAAATGCCTAGATTTTCAAAAGTTGTGATCAAGATATGGTATGTTATATTGTTGTTTCAAATATTGACTGCCCATCCTGCCAATGAGAAAAATGTATACCTCTCTCTCACTGACATCAAGGGGCTCTGATAGCGTAATGGTTACGACTCAAGCTGCTAACCTCAGGGTCAGCAGTTTGAAACTACCAGCTGTTCCATGAGAGAAAGATGAGACTTTCTGTTCCTGTAAAGATTTACAGCCTTGGAAATCTTAAACAGGGTCACTGCAAGTTGGAACCAACTCCATGGCACATAACAACAACAACTCATTGACATCAAGCCTGGCACTCATATACAGTGTTGGTAAGAGTGTTAATTGGCACATCCATTTTTGAAAACTGTTTAAGGATAACTACTTAAGATGAGTATGTATATATGTTGTTGTTGTTGTTAAGTGTCATTGAGTCGGTTCTGACCCAAAACGACCCTATATATATAGAGTTTCCGAGGAGCAACTGGTGAGTTTGAACTACCAACCTCACAGTTCAAAAGGCTTTGCAGTGTATATGTTTTGACCTAGCAATTGTATGTATGAGCTGTTACTAGCAATACTCCCAATAGAAAATAAATGTTCACACCAGGATTGTATAAAAATAATCATAGTAGCATTGCTATTAATAGCCTCAATTGAAAACAATCTCAATTTCCATCAACAGTAAAATAGATAAATAGATTACAGCAAATGCATGCAATGAAATATAAAGAACTTGAAAGGACAGAATGTTGCCAGATGCAGTGATATGGATGACTATCACAAGTGTAATGTTGACCAAAAGAGTTCATGCTGAATAGCTCCATGTTTGTTTTTATGATGCTCAAAACCAAGCAAACTAACGTATTGTGATGTAAATCAGAACCATTGCTGCTTTAAGGGCTGTAAAAACAATGAGTAGGCATTCATGGAGCTTCTGGGACACTGAGGATATTTAATTTTTTGATATGCAAAGTGGTCACCTGGATGTGCTCACTTTGTAAAAATGTATTCAGCTGGTGTGGCTCTGTAGGATAAGCATTGGACCAAAAGGTCGGTTGAACTGCAAGGTGGGTGATTCAAATCCACCAGGCATTCCTCAGAAACCCTGTACAGGGTTGCTATGAGTTGGAACCAACTCAACGACTCTTACCAACAACAGCAATGTGTTCTACTTCACTAAATTTTTTAATATAAAATGGCTTTAAATTGGAGAAGAGTTAAAAAATATGTGAATACATGTGGAATTTTAATTGTGCTGTTGTGAGGTAGTGACAGGGTTTCCAAGGACTACTATTGTGGCACTGTAGGATCAGCACTGGACTACAAACCACAAGATTAGAAGTTCAAGCCCACCAGCTGCCCCTTGGAAACCTATACATGGCCGCTATGACTCAGAATTACCTCTACAGCACTTAACAGCAACAACATTGAAGATACTTCCCATAAATGTAAACAGTAATACTTCTAAAAACAATAATATCCCCCAAACATTTTTGTGGTCACCACCATTGAAGAAAAACTCACATATTCTGTTGGAGTATAAGCAAAAGATTAGTTTTATTGAGGGAATTCACTATTCAAGTGGGCAGCACCAAGTAGAAGTGGCAAGTGCTCTGCTTTTCTGGGGAGAAGGTGGAGATTTTATGTATGAGAAAGAAGCTCAGCATGACTAAAATCTCAACTATCTTGTAGAACATCTTTTTCTGACAAACATTTCTTGAAAACAATTGGTGCAAGCATTATTTTCAGAAAATCGCTTGTACAAACATTTTCAGAATATACTTCCTGGAACATTCTTGTAGCATTCTTTTTGAGAGCAATCATATCTTCTTTTTTCTTTCCTTTTTAGTTTCCTAAGAGCTAGATGGGTTAACCCTCATTGAGAAACTCAGTCTGAGTGCCTTTGTTTTAGAAGCTTACTAGTACATTTCCCCCTTTTGATCAAGCTCCCAACTAAGACGCAATGGTCACCCATAAAGGAATAACTTTTTTTTTTTCAAGGAGTTTAATTTCTTAACTTAATTTTGTTATTGAGGTTGTGGCAGTAAGCAAGGCTACATTAGAAAACAATACTCAAGGGAAACAAAAGTGGGTTCAGAAACAAGGAACTTAGACATGGCCGAATATTTCTAAAAATTCAGTTTTCTTAAAATACATAGTGAGAAAAATTTCAGACTAGTGTCAAGCATTAGCCTAGCATTGCATATTATATTTACTGAGACATGGTGTGGTGCTGTAGGATAAGAACTAGGCTGCTTACCACAAGCACTGGACTGTTAAATGCAAGTTTGTCAGTTCAGAGCCACCATTCGCTCCTTGGAAACCATGTTCAGGTCACTATGAGTTTAAACCAACTTGAAGACACAAAAAAACAATAAGATAACCACAAGATTGCTGATTCAAATTTGCGAGCTGCTCCTCAGACATACTAAACCCTATGAGTCGCAATCAACTCAATGGCACTTAACAACAAAAACAACAAATGATAACTTGTTGTTGTTGTCATGTGCCGTGGAGTAAGTTCCGACTCATAGAGACCCTGTATAGGGCTTCCAAGGCCGTAAATCTTTACAGGAGCAAAAAGCCTCATCTTTCTTCCGATTAACAATTGGTAGTTTCGAACTGCTGATATTTTGAACTGCTGACCCTTAGGTTAGCAGCCTGATTAGTAACCACTATGCTATCAGAGCTCCTTACAAATGATAACTATGACAATTAAAATGATTAAGGCTATTTTCATTTTAGGGCATTACCAGGAACCAATACCACTGAATAACTAACTAAAGATATGTGAGGAAGGAGAAACAGACACTAGACTTGTTGAAAGTAGCTAAGTGGACTTTTGACAAGTTTTTTACTGATACTTTTTTCGATTTCTTTTATAACATTGACCCAAACATAACAGAAAGTATTTACCATGGCACAAACTCCTCTTTGTTGGACTAGAAATCAATGAAGAACTAGTGTAATGTATAATACAATCTTCACAAAAGATTCTAATGGCTTTCTTGCTCAGACATTCCACCTGCAACATCACCAGTAATTTGAGTCATTATAGTAGATAGGTTATAAATCGTTTTTTCAATTTAGGGAATTTTATGATGGCAGTTGTACTGAGCAGGGGGAAGCCTCTATGCAATGTGAAAATCTACAAACCATAATGAATGCATATTTTTAACTATTAGAAGATGGCAGTGGAAGAAAATCTAGCTGCTACAGACACTTCTGTCTTTAAAACACAGAATGTAAGCCTCTGGCAATAATCATGCCAGCCTCTGGCAATTACCCATGTTTCAGGCTATCCATTCATTTGCCTATTTTATCCTTTGTTCCTTGTTTTCCTGTCCTTTACTCTTTGAGCCCCTGATAAAATCTATTTCAGCCTAGTTTGAAAAGAACATCATATACTATAGTCAATAACTAATTTCTATTTGGCAGATCTTGTGCTAATCACACTCTGCTCATGCTACGTGTTTCTAGACTACATTTCCTTAGGTCTTTAAAGCATATACTATGATTTTCAGGCACTTTGCCATGAAAAGCACCCTTTTCTGAACTCTTCTCCTTTTTTCTTACTTTCATATTCAAATCAGCAGAGAGCACTGGTTTCTCAGCCTCCGTAGACCAATGTAATACAGTGAAGATGGCTGCCTCTCTGCCTCTGGGCTTCTCCTCAGAGCATCCCAACCACAGAAATGGCATCCTAAGGAGCTCTGAACCACTGTGGCCCCACATCGAGTAGCGTGCTGGCAGTGCTAGCCTCATGTTGTATATTTTAATTTATTTTGACCTTATTTCCTACTTTTAAATAAGGAGCCCTGATGGCACAACACTTAAGCATTTGGCTGCTGAATGGAAGTTCAGAAGTTTGAATCCACTTAACAATTTTGGAAAGAAAGGCCTGAAAAACTGCTCTGTAAAAATTAAAACCAAGAAAACACGATAGAACAGATTTACTCTGTGGCACAGTGTCACTGTGGGTCAAAAACTGACTTGACAACACACAGCATTAATAACAACCTGTTTTATGACCAGATGTATGCCTGTTTTTCCATAATCAGTTGACTATTGTTTAAGAATCAGAATGTTAAATTCTCATAGATGCCAGAGTTTCTGGGGCTATGGGGGCTGATGTACCCTTGAATCTATTGCCCTGATAAAACCTTTAAATCTTAAAGCAAAAAATCCCTGAAGTCTTCTTAAAACCAAACAATACTTTAGCTGAACTATTAAAGGATGCCTGCCTTAAGCATTGTGTTTTTTCAAGATCTATTTATATATCAAAATGATAATGCCCCCCTCCCAAAAAAAAAGCCACTTATAGAAGCCTTGTAAGTGGGTGATGTAGGTTTAGCATTGAATTGCAAGGTTGCTTTGAACTCATCAGCTGATGATAATGATGATGAGTCACTATGAGTCAGAACCACCTCAGTGGCACTTAACAACAACATAGATACCCTGTAAGATAGAGTAGACTTGCTCCATAGGGCTTCTGAGATTCATCTTTAGCACATGGAGAAGCTTTAAAAGTATATGAGGGGGCTTCCAAGAGTTCATGGGAACATGATGTGTTTGAACCACCAGTCTTGCAGTTAGCAGTCAACACTTAACTGACATGGATCTTTCACACTGAAAACAGCAACTTGAAAAATGAGATAGAAAATTTCTCATGTGGCCCTGTAGGATCAGCACTGGACTGCAAACCACAACGTCCAAAGCTCAAACCCACCAGCTGCTCCTCAGAAACCCAATACAGGGTCACTATTAATCAGACCAACTCCACAGCATGTAACAACAACAACAATCTAGTAATGTTGGAATCCTGTGTGGTACTGTAGGATCAGCACTGGACTCCTAACCACAAGGTTGCTGCTTCAAATCCACCAGCCGCTCCTTGGAAACCATATATAGGGTTGCTGTGAGTCAGAACTGCCTTGATGGCACATAATAACAACAACAATTTATGTCGATGGAAAAGGGACTCCTCAGAAAAAGAATGTGAAAATGGTTGTACAGCTAAAAGGATGTAATGTTGTTGCTGTTGTTATGTGCTGTTGAGTAAGTTCCGACCCATAGTGTGCCTGTATAGGATTTCCAAGGAGCAGTTGGTGAGCTTGAACCGCCAACCTGTGGTTCACATCAACTTTGCAGTTCAGTGAATTAGCCCACAGTGCCACACCAATGCAGAAGCTGTTGAATTGATAGATATTTTGCTGTGTATTATTCTCAGAAAAATAAATCAAAATGTTAAAAAGAAAAAAACAAAAATGAAGTATTTTATACTTAACTCTTTCAAATTTTTTCTTGTTGTTCTTAGGTGCTGGCAAGTCAGTTCTGACTCATGCTATCTATGAACAACGGAATAAAATACTGCCTAATTGTGCACAATCCTCCAATGTCCATATACCTCATTGAGAGTCTTCCTCTACTATACCAAGCAAGATGGCCTTCTCTGGTTCTGGGTCCCTCCTGATACATGTCTAGAGTCCATGAGACAAAGTCTTACCATTCTTAATTCTAAGGAGCAATCTAACTGTGCTTCCTCCAAGACTTTGTTCTTTTGGCAGTTCATGGTAATTTCAATATTTTTCACTAACATTATAATTCAAATGAATCAATTCTTTCTGGTGTTCCTTATTCATTGTCTCGCTTTCATATGCATATGAAGCAACTGAAAATCCTCTTAGTCCTGTAAGTAACATCTTTGCTATTTAATACCTTGAAGAAGTCCTTTGCAGATTTGTCCAGTACAGTATGTCCTTTGATTTCTTGACTGCTGCTTCCAAGAACATTGATTATGGATTCAAGTAAAATGAAAACTTTGGCAACTTCAATCTTTTCTCTGTTTATTATTATAATGTTGTCTATTGATCCAGCTGTGAAGATATTTTTATTCTTTTTATTGAAGTGTAATCCATACTGAAGGCTGTAGTCTTTGATCTTCATCAATAGTGTTTCAAATCCTATTTGATTTCAATAACTAGGTTGTGTCATCTACATAATCTGCATATTGCAGGTTGTAAATGAGTCTTCCTTCAAATCTGAGTTGAACTAGATGATAAAATGGAAAGACTGTAATTGTTAAGTATCAAGCCCAGAAGGGAAAACCTTTCTGTGTACATAGATGCCAAGGGATTGAAAAAATGACCAGAGCTCATTCTGAGAGACAATAATTTCTTAGAGAAAAGAGAATAAAAGGTGAAAAGAGAATAAAGGAGATGGTTTACCCATAAGGAACTTGGCCTATAAAAGGAGAAACACAACTGTCCAGTGGCAGCTGGCTGAATCATGAAGTGGTACTGTATGAGGGGTGAGAACTAGGGTCTTTTTATATCATGGGGTATTCACGAGGGTGAGGGCACTTAAGGGCGGTGTTAGGAACTCGAAGAGGTTGAAAGTGCACGAGTGCCTGTCCTCACCTAGAGAACAAAGGGATTTCACCACAAGCAAAGTGGAGGGAAGAGCCTTAGGCTCCTTTCTAGTATATACATAACTAAAGCAGATGTCAGCAGAGATGTCAGCTTGAGGACTAAGGTGCGCCTGACCCAAGCCATGGTATTTTCAATAACCTCATATGGATGCGAGAGCTGGATAGTGAATAAGGAAGATCGTAGAAGAATTGATGCCTTTGAGTTGTGGTGTTGGAGGAGAATACTGAAAGTGCCATGGGCTGCCAAAAGAACCAATAGATCTGTTTTGGAAGAAGTGCAGCCAGAGTGCTCCTTGGAGGCCAAGATGGCTAAGCTTCATCTCTCATACTTTGGACATATTGTCCGGAGGGAACAGTCGCTGGAGAAGGATGTCATGCTGGGTAAGGTGGAGGGTCAGAGAAAAAGAGGAAGACCCCTAATGAGATGGATTGGCCAGGTGGCATCATTGATGGCGTCAAGTGTGGCAGCGGTAGTGAGGTTGGCCCAGGATCGGACATTGTTTCATTCTGCTGTGCATGGGGTCGCTATGAGTCGGTTCCAACTCGATGGCACCTGACAACAACAACAAAGCAGGAGAACAAGATAGCCAGAGGAGAGGGCTGTCTGCCCCTTCCTAGATAGCAGGAGCAAGGGGAAGGGATTGGAGATGTGGACTGTAGGTGACCTTGGCTTGGTCATTTTGGAGCCCTCATTTTTGTCCCTACAATGATTGTTAAGGAAATCTGGTAGCCTAGTGGTTAAGAGTCAAGCTACTAACCTCAAGGTCAGCAGTTTGAAACAACTAGCCATTCCACAGAAGAAAGATGAAGCTTAGGGCTCCTGTAAAAATTACAGCCTTGGAAACCCTATGCAGGGTCACTATGATTCGGAACCAACTCCACTGCACACAGCCAGCCCCAGTGATTGTTGGTGAACAATGTAGATATCCCTCACATATAAACCCAAACACAAAACCTCACTGCCATTGAATTGATTCAGACTCAGTGACCCAATCTAGGGCTTCTGAGATGATATCTTTATAGGAGAAGACAGCTACATCTTTTTCTTGCAGTGGATTTGAATCACCAACCTTCTGTGAGACCTCATATCACTGACAGGCAAACTGACAATGGTTGAATTTCATATGCAAAGAACACACACTCACTTATAGTGAGTATTCAACCTCTTTACTGATAATGTCATTTCTTCTATTCATTTACTTATACATTCAGCATATGTGTTTCAAGCAGCTCTGTTGGTGTAGTGGTTATGAACTGGGCTGCTAACCTCAAGGTCAGCAGGTTGAAACTAGCAGCTTTTCTGTGGGAGAAAAGTGAGGCTTTCTGCTCCTGTCAACATTACAGCCTTGGAAACTGTACAGGGTAGCTATGAGTTGGAACTGACTCCATGACACATAACCAAACAACCAATATATGTTTCGTACGTCAGTTATGTATCAGAAGTTGTGTTATATATTTGGAACTTAAAGAAATAGTCCTCTGTTCTCAAGGACTTCACAAATATGTGGGAGTCAAATAAATTAACAAAATATTATGATAGACATATAAACTATAACTTTGTTGTTGTTGTTAAATACTGACTCACAGTGACCCTGCATAGGGTTTCTGAGGAGTTGCTAGTAGGTGTGAACTAACAACTTGAGGGTTAGCAGTCCAGTGCTTATCTACAGTGCCACACCATCGTTTCTGACTTTGACAGCCAAGAGATTTGTTTGCTATACAATGTGAACGCTCCCCTTGTTTTCTAAGAAGGTGGTTAAGTCCTGGCAGCATGCTAACCCATACTTTTTACATTCCAGTTGATGTTCTGGGACAGTCACGGTTTGTAAATTTGGGCCCATTCCAGGTTTGATTCATTGGACCATGACTGAAGTCAAAAGAAAGATCCGGTGCATATATACCCATGTATGTGTTCTGTGCATGTATTTATAATACTAACTGTGTACACATGTCTATCATTTAACTTTTTATACATGCTGCCTTTCTTTCATGATCTTCTAAATTATCAATTTATTAACTGAAATAATATTTTCAACTACAAAATTTCTGCATTTCTTTTTTTTTTTCTTTCTGATTATTATTTTTTTTTTTTCATGCTTACTTGTCACTTTTTTTTCACCCAAGCTTAAGACTGATAGTAGTTTGCTTCTCCTTCCTTATGGGAGAAAATTCCTTCTATATTTCCAACTTCTGTAATTTTTGCATACAGTCTCTGGACAATTTTTCTTCTTGAGAGATTTTATTCAACCTCAAGCTTGGAGACCAGTTGGCATTTTTACATAATTAGTGAGTTCCTCAGGCAAGAAGCCAAATATACATTCCCTGAAGGTGACTGAAACAGTCCCCTTGGTGTTCATACCTCCAGGGTATCAACACAGACTCTCGGTTTTCCTGTTAGCCAGCAGCAAACCCTACCTAATCACTGCTACCAGTTTTTGACATCTCCACTCTTTCTAGTATCTAGTGGCCTTAATAGTCTGTGAAAATGCTGTTTTTCTTCCTCTTCTCCCTCCTTTCTCACTAATCTATTACTGTAGAGTTCATTCCAACTGATAGTGACCCAATAGGACAGGGTAGAACTATGCCATCTGGGGCATTCCAAGCCTATAATCTTTAATGAAACAGACTGTTCCATAGTTCTCCCACAAAATGGCTGGCGGATTTGAACCAGCAGCCTCTTGGTTAGCAGTTGAAATGCTTAACTACTCACTACCAGAGTTCCTTCCTTTCTTACTAGTTTATGTTAATAAGAGCTGCTTGATATCCCAATGTGAGAAGAAAGTCATTTGGAAACAATGGCTGGTAGTTTAATAGGATGAAGTATCTGAGGTGGAATGAACAAAGCAGAAAGAGTTTAATTGCCACAGGCAGACATATCTGAGCTTAAATACCAGATCTTCTACTTGTCAATTGTGTTATAATTAGTTACTTCAATTAGTCCATCCTCTGCTTTCTCATCCACAAAATGGAAACAACAGTACATACTTTGTAAGGCCATTTGTATTTACACTACTAACCTCATAAATTGGAGCCTCATGGCTCCAAATGGTAAGCACAGGGCTTTGAATCATAAGATCTGTGGTTTGAGCCTACTGGCCACTCTATGGGAAAAAGATGATGATTTCTGCTCCCATGAAGATTCAAAGACTCAGAAAACTCCATATAGATTGCTATGAATCAGAACAAACTCAGTGGCACTTAACAACAACAACAACCTCATAAACGCTAATTCATATGCAGCAGTAATTAGTCTAAACTATGTTCACATGTACGGAGCACATAGAAATGTGTTCTGATTTCTGAAATGTGCTTGTCTGTTGCTTTCATTTTAGTTAATCCTTGTAAATTCTCATGTTGTTGTTGTTAAATCCCATCCAGTCAGTTCCTACTCATAATGACTGGTCAGTTTGAACCGCCGACCTTGCAGTTCAAACTGACCCTGACGTCCAGTGCTTATCCTATGGTGCCACACCAGGACTCCTAGATAGGTAATTTTTAAAATAAAGAAAACAGTAATTACTTAGCTTTTGCTTTTTTGTATTTCCCTGTCCACCCACCCCCACCCCACCCATACCACCCCTGTGACTTCATCCTCATTTTCAAGGGCATTTGGGATTGGGAATTTGGGATGTTCTGAATTTAATTTTATTAGAATCAACACATTCCCATCAAATTTTCCTCTGCACTGATCTTTTCAATGTTAGCCATACTCATCCATATTACGACATGAATGATAATGGTTGTGCTTTTCATTTTGTACTACAAGTGTCTCAAAAGTTGATATAACTTAGCTCCCTTTTTTTTTAATAGCACATTCTAAAATTTTATAACATAACTAGGTCAAACAATTATTTTCCTCCAGCATAGTGATCTTTCTTTAGAACTGTGCATATATTGTATGTGTATATTTGAAAGGGTCCTAATGGCGCTCTGGGTTAGGCATTAGGCTGCTAACTATAAGGTCTGAAGTGCAAACCCCCCAGTCCCTCAGCAGGAGATGTGCAGTCTTGGAAATGCAAAGGCGTTCTACGCTGTGATATAGTCACACGTTGGCAAAGAGTTGGAATCAACTCAATGGTAGTGGCTTGGATCTTTATATACTGTTTCACAATCACAGCAACTAAGTAAGGCTAGCATCTGTACTATTATTTAAGTTCAGAGATATTTTGCATGGTCTCTTTTGATCTTCAAAATAATCCACTGAGTTGTATCCCAACAAACACCCACTGTACCACTGAGATGATACTGACTTAAGTGGCACAGTGCAACAGAGCCAAACTACCTCATTAGGTTTGCAATGCTGTGAATCTGTATGAAAGCACACCACTGTATCTTACTGCAGCAGAGTGGCTGTTGGCTTCAAACAACAGACATTTGGTCAGTATCTAAGAGCTTTAATCACTGGACCACCCATGGCCTGCTGAGAGCTATGTAGTGAATAATGTTACCACCACCATCAACTTCCCTAGCTTACATTTAAGTAGACTGAATACCAAATTAATTAAAGAACTTAGTTGAGATCTCACAGAAGAAACTGGACACCAGAGGTCAAGAAGTCAAATTTCCATGAAGTCAAATGCCACCAAGAAATAGAGCAGGATTCAAATATTATTAATCGTCTCTGTTTAGATTTCTACATTTGGATAAATCAAGAT
>NW_006408525.1:16768398-16802806 GCF_000296735.1 Chrysochloris asiatica
TTGAGATTGTGTGGGATTTATTCATGGTGCTTTGTTTATTACTTAAAAACAATCATTTTTGTTTTTTAATATCATAGCTCTGTGCACAATGAGTGCTCATCTATTATCTTCATTCACTTGCTTTTTTCTTTTTTTTTTTTTTGGAGTGTACTTGTTTTTTAAAAAATGAAAGTTAAACCAAAAGGGCTCATTCTTTCTTTGACATATAGCTTTGAAATGATTCTTCTTGCTAAGTGTCTTGAGTCAGTTCTGATACCTAGTCACCCTGTATAGGGTTTTAGAGGAGTGACTTATGGTCAGTGGGCCAGTGCTTATCCTGCAATGCCACACCAGGACTCAAATACTAGGTAAGAATCTTTGAGTTAAGAGCTTATAACTCAAAGATAAGTAACACAAGATCCTTGGCTCAGAACTCAAAGTCAAAAGAGTCACTATAATTCTGATTATGTTTTCATGTAATACGAGGTAATGCACTGTGCATGATAATTCTGGAGAGTGATTCTGCCTGTGGGAGTTGGTTAAGGCTTCATTGTGAATATGATATTAAAGCTATGCTTGGAGAAGTAGGTACCCACTGAGGAAGAGGTCCCTATGCTTCATCAGATTCTCCTAAGGTCAAAGGCATTTTAAGAAGGCCTGGTTTTAGAACACAGAGAAAAAAGATGGTGGGTACTAAGGTTAATTGGATAGTTACTGACTTATACGTTCATGATGAAGTTTAGACTTTATCCTGCATGCAGTGAAGCATAATCAGGGTGTTTCAAGCAAATCTACACAACTAAGTTAGTTCTTGAAAGCTCAATTGTATTAGCACCAAAAAAAATTTTTTTAATCCATTTTGGAAATATGCACGTCTACGGCTGCCAGTGCTGTTGCTACCTGCTTGCAAGTCAGTGCTTAACGCACAACAGTATGTGTAAGAGGCTAGGATTGCTATATAAATTTTTATTGATTCTTATCTCCATAAGACCCTGGTGTGAAAATGTAGGATAAGTACTGAATTTCTAATCACACGGTTGGAGTTTCAAATCCATCAGTCACTCCTCAGAAGCCCTGTATCATGTTGTTAGGAGTTGGAACAGACTCAACAGCACTTAACAACAACAACAATCTCCCAGGCTTTGCTTCCATGAAGATGCTAGGTGGTTTGAACCAACAATCTTTAGGATATGAGTCCACTGCAAACTGCTTGTGCCATCCAAGTTTCTTACATGCATGCTAACCCAGAAACCAAGCTTTCTGCCATTGAGATGATTTTGACCCACAGTAACCCTACTACATAGAGTTTCCAAGACTAGAAATCATTACGGGAGCAGAAAGCCTCTCCCTGCTATGAATGAGTCCAATCTTTGTTAGAAGAAGTATAGCCAGAATGCTCATTGGAAGCCAGGATGGACAGACGTCATCTCTCAAACTTTGGACATAGTATCAGGAGGGGCCAATCTCTGGAGAAGGCCATCATGTTTGGTGAAATGGTGGGTCAGAGAAAGTGAGGTAGAATGCCAACGAGATGGATCAGCACAATGGCAGCAGCAATGGGCTCAAACGTGGCAATGAGTGTGAGGTTGGCGCAGGATCTGGCAGTGTTTCGTTCTGTTGTGCATACGATCGCTAGGAGCTGGTACCAGCTTTATGGCACCTAACAACAACAGCAATTTGTAATGACATCACACACTCTTCTGGTCTTCAGTCATTAATGTCTAATGCATCAAATTGCTTTTTAAAATGGGCAGGTGGGATATACTCAGCTATTTTTGAGTCTCATGAACTTGTTTTAATTTTCTTCAGCCTGAACTTTAATACAAACAATGATCTATTCCACAGTTGGCCCCTGGCCTTGTTTTAAATAATGATACTGAGATTCTCCATTGTCTCTTTCCACATATGTTTGCTGGTTAAATTCCTATGCATTCCACCTCATGAGGTCCAAGTGTGTAGTCACCATTTATGTGGTTGAAAAAGATATTTGCGATGAATAAGTCATTGTTCCTGCAAAATGCAATCAGACATCTCCAGCATCATTTCGATCACTAAGGCCATATTTCCTGTTGCCCGCTTTGGTATTGCAATCACGAGTAATATCAACACATCTTGATTGAATGATAAAATTCAGACTGAAGAAATTGGTAGACGTCTTCACTTTCTTTTTCATTGGTTTTACTGCTTGGTATGTAAATTTGAATAATAGCTGAATTAGCTGGTCTTCCTTTTAGGTGTATTGATAGTGATAGGATTATCACAGGCAACATTGTACTTCACGGTAGGTCTTGAAATGCTCTTTTGACAATTAATGCAATGCTATTCCATGTTCTAAGGAGCTCTGGTAGCGTAGTGGTTATGAATCAGGCTGCTAACCTCACGGTCAGCAGTTCAAAACTATCAGCCATTCCGTGGGAGAAAGAGGAGGCTTTCTGCTCCCATAAAGATTTATAGCCTCGGAAACCCTGTACAGGGTCGCTATGAGTCAGAATCGACTCCATGGCACATCACAACAACAACATTCCATGCTCTGATTATTAATGGATGATTGCAGCTGTTTCTTCACATTTTGAATTGTGCCTCATCAGCAAATGAGGTTCTGAAAGCTGTACTTCAACTTTATCATGGAGGTCAACTCTCCTTTGAGGAGACAGCTCTCATCCAGTTGTATTTTATGTGCCTTCCAACCTGAAGGGCTCAACTTTTTGGCGCTACATTAGACAGTGTTCTTGTGTTATTCCTAGATTTTCAGTGGCTATCCTTTTAGTAGTGGTCTCCTTTCTTAGTCTGGAAGCTCTACTGAACTAAAACCTATCTACCATGTGTGATTCTGCTGGTATTTAAAATACTGGTGGCATAGCTTCCAGCATCACAGCAACACACACCCCACCAAAGTATGGCAAACTGACAGATGAGAGTTGGATTTGACATTATGGGAGGTTATATCAAGAGGATGAGGATGATAAAAGGATCATCTCTGAGCCACAGAAAATGCAATATTAAAGAAACCCCTATTTCTCAGACTCAACCCCTCTTCCCCTGCCTCATACCTCAGTGGGTCACATGGTTCCTGATGACTTTTAACATCCCTTGTAACCATGCATAGTCTAGGCCGCCATCTTTGTACCTCTGTATGGCTGCTCTGGTGCAGTTCCCAAAACTTTGAACTGATCATGAGCCATCTGTGTCATCATGTCTCTGGTTTAATAATGCCCTGTGATATTGTTATAATGATTGGCATAATCAATTGTAATGGTACATCTGTTCTGGTTTTTCTCAATGTCCCTCTTGTTGATTCAGAATAAGATTAGTATCACAGATGCTACAACTTCTTTGGTGGGCCTCTAAGGTAAAGTTTGTTCTTCACAATTTCTGGTTTTCCTGTAATTTGAAAAATTCTATGTGGCTTGATATTTAATATTATCAGAATTTCTTCCCTTTTGGTGTCACAGATGCTGAGTAAAAGCTACATAGTCAAGCAACCATGTGTTAGGACTCAATAAAGTTTCTGAATTCCCTACCAAGTTGGGAAAACAGTCTCTAAAGAGTCAATAAGATATTTATGTTCTCATCGCCCTACCTACAAACACTCCAACTCTGATTAAAGAATTTCATAATAAGAATTTTAGATCTAATGTGCATCTTTAATCTTATTTTTACCTTATTTTTTTCTCCTAATTATTTACAGGCAATGTTGTTGTTGTTGTTTGTTTCCCTGCAAATACAACCACTAGTGACTGGCCTTGATATACACACATTGTAGGGTACCCTGTAAACCTGCCATCATATAAATGTGGAGACGGATAGAAGAAAACAGTGCCGTGTCACCAAGTTCCTGGCAAATTGATGGAAGATGCATTTTATTGTGGGCTATAAAGACAGCATTCATTAAGGTTGATTTAATAGAAAATGTTTAATAACAAAGGTAAGAATCTCAACAGAGATATGAAGGTGGCTGAAGCTTACAATATGGCGCCCAGTGTTTATCTGGCACTCTATCTCAGGTTAGATTGGGTCTTCCTCTTAACTGCTTTTGTTAGTGCCTGGTTATTTTTCTTCTATAATCATGGTATCTCTGTATCTATTATAGTGCAAGTTCCATAACAGAAGTGACCATGCGTTGTGACCACTATGGGTTCTACAGTGCTACTACAGTCAGAAAAACAGTGCTCAATAAATCTTCTAAGAAAAAAAAAAACAGTTAATGAAAAAATTTAAAGTATCATTTTAAAGGTGAACTTTCAGCCTAATACTGAAATTTTCCTCTCTGGGGTGGGAAAATACTCTTACATTTGAATGCCTTTAGGAACATAATGGTCCTCATCAGTAGTGAGAAAGGTTAGTCACCAGGCAACTCACAGAAAAGTTGGCTGTTCAAACCTACCCAGAGATACCTTGAAAACAAGGCCAGCAGTCTGTTTCTGAAACTTCACACCCTTGGTTACTCTAAGGAACAGTTCTATACACATGGTGTTACCATGAGTAGGAATAGATTCAAGGGGAATAACAGCAATAAAAAACGTCATAGTTATTATAGCAATGATTATATTGAACATTTATTAAGTACTTATTTCCTTACAGATATTATGCTAGTTATTTCTCAGTGTGCTAATTATTTATAAACACATGTGTTATACTAATTATAAAGATATGCATTGAAATATTTTCTTTTGACATTCATAACTATGCTCTGATATTGGTATATTGTTATTTCTGTTTTATAGACTAGAACACAGAATTAGAGAGAAAAAAAAAGTACTTTCCTCAAATCACAAAGCTGGCATGATGCAAGTCAGATCGGAATACTTGAGTATATTCCCAGAGATGATACATTCGTTAGCTGTGCTGCACATGTGGTATATCCAGATATATTTTTACAAGAAGTGGTGATTTCTAAGCAAGCACCAATTCTGGCACCAGAAATTTCCATTTTTAATCTGTATTAAAGGCTGGGTTATCTGTATGTGGTATACGTGTGTGTGCATATGTATGCCCCTGCAAAAGTGCTCCAGGGGTTACACATACCTAAAGATAATTTTTTATTACAGGAAAGCTATTGAAACCACTTATTGGGGATGACTGTATCCATAATTTACAATGAGTATGTATATATACAAAGGAGCTCTGGTAGCGTAGTGGTTACAAATCGGGCTGCGAACCTTAAGGTCAGCGGTTCGAAACTACCAGCCACTCCGCGGGAGAAAGATGAGGCTTTCTACTCCCGTAAAGATTTACACCCTCGGAAACCCTGTATAGGGTCGCTATGGGTCAGAACTGACTCGACGGTACTTAACAACAACAACATGTATATATACAAACACATAGATTCTTTCAGACAGACCAGTATACACATATACAGGAACTTCTTCAGCAAGAAAAAATTACTTCATAAACTCACTGCTTATATGCCTATGAAGCTAAAACTCATGGTTATAGATAAGAAAAAGTTATTTGAATCTACAAATGTCTTTGGGGTTCACATATTCTGCTTTTCTGTAAACTTAAGTTTAGCCTGTAATTTCTCATAGAACTTTTCTTAGCAACAGTTTAAGACACCAACAATTCAGTATTACATTAGTTGTTTTTTCTTGCTATGTCCCTTGATTGGAAAAATATAATTTAAAATTATATAAAATTGGGCCATTAAAATGAAGAGTTGTCACCAGTAGCTTATTGAAGTGAAACTAGAAATGGATGTCAGAAGTCACTATTTAGCTTTTAGAATTTGTTTTGTTATATTTCAGTATGTAAGAAGCAAGACAGCACTTCTTGAGATAAATGTGTAACCTTAGTTTTTCAGTTCCTGAGATTTAGGACCAATGAGTTTTTATGATCTGCAAGTAAGGCATCCTGTGATTACAGTAGCTCCCAAATCTCCTAATGGCCCATGTCCTATCTCGGAATTGATAGAGAACCTTATTTTCAAAAGTGTCCATGTGGCATTTATTTAAAGCCATTATAAATAATAGATTTTGAGTTCATCTGTGGGGAAATATGTCAATTTTTCTGAGTATTTAATGCATCCTGGTTCTTAAGGTGTCGTATGCATTATTAAGACTTTGACTCATCAAATGAAGGTAATTTTATCTTAGCCTAAGTTTTATCTACATGGTTATTAATTATAAAAGACACACATGGGAATAAAAAATGAGAGCGAGACAGAGAAATAAAAAAACCACTCCCTGAGTTGAGGAATTAAACCATTAAAATCTTATCTCCAATACAAAGACAATTAGGGTTTCAAATGAGAATTCATAGCAATTCACACAGAATGCTCTATGCTGTGTGCTGTGTTTTAATCCTACGGAACTATGTGTTACAGAAACATGTACATAGGACTGTATGAAACATTAAATTAAATATGTCTAATTTAATTTATTGGAGTACTCATGTGGCGCTGTGGGCTAATGCGCCAGACTGCAAAGTCAGTTTGAACCTCAAGGTCAGCGGTTCAAACTCACCAGCTACTCCTTGGAAACCCTATACAGAGTCGTTATGGGTTGGAACTGACTCAATGGCACTTAATAACAGCAACAGCAACAATATATACAAATTCTACTTGTATACAACCTGTAAAAATGATTGCAACTTATTAGAAGAATCACAAAGGGTAAATTATTATAGTCAGTAATTAGGATGCTTGATTGTCAGAAAGGCTAATTGCAGATGGGTGAGAATTACCATTCTACTCTCTGTTTCTCTTCCTCTAGCTCTAGTGAGATAGATAAAACTTATTTAAAAATCCATCTAAAACCATAGTTTAAATTTTCCACAGCATTGATTAAAGATAAGAAGAGAAAATCCACAGCTGGGGTGGCCAGGTGCTACGTATTGTGATAAGCATTCTACACAGCTAACACAAGGAACTCTGGTAGCGTAGTGGTTACAAATCGGGCTGTGAACCGGAAGGTCAGCAGTTCGAAACTACCAGCTGCTCCGCAGGAGAAAGATGAGGCTTTCTGCTCCCGTAAAGATTTACAGCCTCAGAAACCCTGTTCAGGGTCGCTATGGGTTGGAACCGACTCGATGGCACTTAACAACAACAACAACAACACAAAACTAGAAGCTCTGGTAGCGTAGTAGTTACGAGTCAGGCTGCTAACCTCACGGTCTAGAAGTTCAAAACTACCAACGGTTCCGCGGGAGAAACGTGAGGCTTTTTGTTCCCGTAAAGATTTACAGACTTGGGAAACCCTATGCATATCTATCAATCCATTTTCTGTTCACCATGTTAGAATCAACTGGACAGCAGCTAACAACAATAACAATCACGTAATATATTCTTAGGTGCATGTCAAATAATTTGGAGATATAAATATGCTTGCCTATAAATACTTCAGCATTTACATCATTAACCAAATTCCATGTTGTTTACAAATCTGTTTTGCTCTTTTCAGATAAAATTTACCTACAATGAAAGGTATATTTACAAATCTTATATGCCTACTTCATTAATTTTGACAAATCATTCACCAAACCTTTTCCAAATAGAGAATATTTCTGTTACCTTTAAAGATTTCCATCCCCCTTCCCAGTCAATCTCCATATTTACCCCCACCCTAAAGACATTTTTTTCTGATATTTATTTCTACCACAGATTATATTTTCTTGTGATAGTTTTATAAATGGAATTATACATTTGATTCTCTTTCATATAAGGTTTCATTTACAACACATACCAAAATTTTACACAAATAACACATACGTTCTACATTTGTTTGCCAACTGCTCCTTTCCCCTGGGAGATATTTGCATACTGTCTGCTATGCCAATTTATTTTACATGTAAAAAAAAAAAAAAATTGCATAGCACCTTTACAAAAATGCTTCCTGGAGAGTGGGAGGGGATCAGTTGGCAAACAAACTTAAGGTATATGTTATTTGTATAAAAATTAGGTTATGATATAAGATTATCCATATTTTGGGTTTATTAGTAGCTTTTTCTTTCTTTTAAAAAAACCAAAAAACAACAACCTTTTAATGTGAATTGAGTGATAGTTTACATGGGAGAACTTTGGTTTTGCATTCAACCAATAGTATTTTTTTCATTGCAATGGTTACAATCCCTTCTATGTACCATCAATTAACAATATTTGCCTCTATTCCCTCTTTTTTTTTTTTTTTTTTTAATGTACACAAAAAACATGCAGGAATACATAATAGTTTAAACAACCAAAGGGCACATTTTGCAAGACAGCCCCCTGTCCACCAGCACATAGTTTTTGTCTTTACATGAGTCTAGAGTCCTCAGCTGCTCTATCTCTCCATGCCTTCACCTTTGCCTCCTTCTCTGGTGTTGCTGCTTCTCTGGTTAAGATCCCATGCTATGCTCATTCTCATCTCTCTTGATGGTCCTAGGGTCCTTTGTTCCTGGAATGTTAGATTAACTATTCTTCTCTTTTTGTTACACAACTTCTACCTTTATAGTTGTGACAATTGCATTTAGTCATGATAACAATTACTCACTATTGAATCAAAAGTATCCTATACCTGTCTCCGTTCACCAGACACATCTACACAAGATGCAAACTATTAAGTGGGAATTCTACCTTCCCCCACTCATTTTTGAAACTAAATTCTCTCTTGAAAACTTGTAAGTCAGTCACTTCCATGCCTTTACAGGCCACCTCCCCCCCCACACACACACCTCATTTTAGGTAACCAATGTCTAAGTTGCCTGTCCCTATCAATCCTGTGTATTGAAGGGATAGGCTTGATCTTTGATGAGAAGACTCCTTCCCTCTCATCTGGTATTTTGTGCTACTACATTCATAAGTAAAAGGTGTTCTAGCGACAAGATTATGAATCAGACTGCTAACCTTAAGGGCAGTAGTTTGAAACTACCAGCTGTTCTGTGGGAGAAAGATGAGGCTTTCTGCTCCTGTAAAGATTCACAGCCTCAGTAACCCTAGACAGGGTTGCTACGAGTCAGAACCGATTCACATCCATAAGTACAGGTCAAATTCATCAAACTGTAACAATTTACATTTGCTTCCTGTATCAAACTTCTTTATCTTCCTCTAGCTGAGTTCTGATAATTAAGCCATTCAAGCCAGGTCAAATGAGTACTATCTGCAAGTTTGGACATTCTTACACACCTACTTCCACTTCAGATCAGCTGGACATTTCACTCTCAGCTCTAGCTCTCAGTTGCTAGGTCAGTGGTCATGGGTTCTGGAGTTCCCCGGTCTCCCCAAACTTCAGACCAACCAGCACTTCCTCTTCTCTCTCTCATCTCAAGATCTACAAGAACTCAGCCCATGTCTTCATTATTACTTTCCCCCTCTTCCACTCACAAGTAGATCAACATGGTCACCAGTGAGCTTACCTGCCTGCTCATGTGTTCCCTTTGAATTTCAGTTTTGGAAAGGGCTTTGTCCTGCAGGGACTAGATGGCACCCAGGCAAACAGTCTGCCTTTTTTTTTTTTTTTTTCCTGCTGATCTTTATTTCAAGAAGCATCTTCTGTTCCTCTAGCAGCTCTGGGTTGGTCGACATGTTATTTCAAGTGGGAATGTCCCACCTCATAAGATTCTGAATAGGGCTCAGGATTCTCTTTCCTTTCTTTTGATTAGTTGTATGTCAATATGATAAACTTATGACTTAAGTAGGTATAGGGACAAGCAGCATTTCTTAGCTATGACCCACAAAGTAACAATCATAAAATTTGAACAAAGTGAATAATTAGACTCAATTGTAATTATGGAATCCTGGTATGGCACTGTGGGATAATGCACTGGACCACAAAGGTCAGTTTGAACTGCAAGGTTGGCAGTTCAAATTCAACAGTCACTCCTTGAAAACCCTATATAGGGTCACTATGAGTTGGAAACAACTCTAATGCACTTAACAACAACAACCATAACTTATTAAAAGATATTAAGAAAAGTATTATTAAAATTAATTCATCCTTTAATTTCTGGGCATTTAGGCTATTTCAAGTTTCTTTGTTGCTGTTGTCAGGTGCATCGAGTAAGTTCTGACCCATAGTTACCCTATGTACAAGAGAATGAAACAACACCCACTCCTGTACCATCATCACAATTACCGCTACTTGTGAGCCCATTGCTACTGTCACTGTACCAATCCATCTCGATGGGGAACTCTCTCTTTTAAGCTTTCCCTCCATTTTACAAAGGAACTTGGCCCTCCTGATAATATGTCTGAAGTATGAGAGACCAAGTCTCACCATCCTGGCTTCTAAGAAGCATTCTGATAGTAATTCTTCCAACACAAACTTTTTGTTCTTCTGGTAGTCCATGGAACTTTTAATAGTCTCCTCTAACACCAGAACTCAAATGCATCAAGTCTTCTACAGCTTTCCTTATTCATTGTTCAACCTTCTTATGCATATGAGGCTATTGAAAATACCATGGCTTGTGTCAGGTATATTTTAGTTGAGAAACTAATATCTTTGCTCTTCAATACTCTAAAGAGGTCTTGTGTAGCACATTTACCTAATACAAGGCGTTCTTTAATTTCTTTTATTTTTTTTATGCTGAACATCAGTAATGTTCTTTTTAAATTTTTTTTATTGTGAATTGAATGATAGTTTACATGAAAGAACATCAGCTTTACATTCATCCTATTGTATTTTGATTCAATACATCATCATTCAACAGCATTTGCTTTCATTCCTTCTGTTTTGTTTTTTTTCAGGAGTGGGGGTGGAGGTGTATACCAAAACACTCAGGAATATTTAATTTAATTTCTTGACTGCTGCTTCCATGAATGCTGATGATGGATCCAAGGAAAATGAAATATTTGACAACTTCATTCTTTTCTCCATTTATCATGATGTTATTTAATGCTCTCTAGTGGTGAAGATTTTTGTTGTCTTTACCTTGAGGTGCATCCCATGCTGAAGATCATGGTCTTTGATCTTCATCAGTAAGTATTTTAAGTCATTTTTTGTTTTCAGCAAGCAAAGGTGTGTCAGCTGCATATCACAGGTTGTTAATGATTCTTCCTTTAATCCCGACGCCACCTTCTTCTCCATAGAATCCAGTGACTCAGATTATTTGCTCACTGTATAGATTGAATAAGTATGGTGATAGAAAACAATCGTGGCACACACCTTTCCTGATTTTAAACCATTCGGTGTCCCCTTATTCTTTTTGAATGATTGTCTTTTATTCTATGTAAAGATTTCTCGTGAGCACATTTAAATGTTCTGGAATACTCATTCTCTGCAATGTTGTCCATAGCTTGTCATGATCCACATAGTCCAAATCGTGAGCATAGTCAATAAAGCACAGGTCAACATCCTTCTGGGTTCTCTGATTTCAGCCAGGATCCATTTGACTTCAGCAACGACATCCTCATGCCATGTACTCATCTGAATCCAGCTTGAACCTCTGCCAGTTTCCTGTCACTGTACTGTTGTTATTGTTTTAAAATTACTTTTAGCAAAATTTTACTTGCATGTGATATTAATAATATTATCTGATGATTATCCCTTCCATTCGGTCATCTTTCTTTGGAATGGGTACAAATATGGATCTCTTCCAACCAGCTGACTAGATAGCTGTCTTTCACAGTTCTTGACATAAGTGTGTGAGAGCTTCCAGTACTGCATCAGTTTGTTGAAAGATTTCAGTTTGTGTTTCATCAATTCCCAGATCTTTATTCTTTGCCAATGCTTTCATGCACCTTGGATTTCCTCCTTCAGCACCACTGGCTCTCTTGAAATGGTTAAATATCAAGCATTTCTTTTTGATATAGTATTCCTTTCATCATCTTTTGATGCTTTCTGCATCGTTCAATATTTTGCCCAAAATATCCTTCAGTATTTCAGGTTGAGACTTGAATTTTTCTTCCATGCTTTCAGCTTGAGGAATCGTAAGCATGTTCTTCCCTTTTGGTTTTATAATTCCAAATCTTTGCACATGTATTTGACTTTGTCTTCTCAAGCTGCCCTTTGAAAAATTTTGTTCAGGTCTTTCACCTCTTAATTTCTTCAGTTTGCTTTAACATCTCTTCTGACATCCATTTTGTCTTTGTTTCTTTGTTGTCTTCTTACTGACCTTTTGCTTTTTTCCTGTATGATGTTCTTGATGCCATCCCTCATCCCTCAACTCTTCTGGTTTTCAGTCATTTTTTAGTTCTAGAGATTAAGAATATAGTTGATATGAACAATAATGTTAATATATGTTGTCATTAATCATGGGCAAAAACATAGAAATGGAAATCCTAGGTCATGAAGTAGGTACAGTGTACTTTTCTAAGCAGCTGTAAGAAACTTTGACAAAATGGCCGAACCATAAGGAGCTCTGGTAGTGTAGTGGTTACGAATCGGACTGCGAACCGCAAGGTCAGCAGTTTGAAACTACCAGCTGCTCCGCAGGAGAAAGATGAGGCTTTCTGCTCCCGTAAAGATTATAGCCTCAGAAACCCTGTTCAGGGTCACTATGGGTTGGAACTGACTCGATGGCACTTAACAACAACATAGCACAATGTGGAGCCCTACTGTGATGCTGTGGGTCCCTGCACTGGACTGCAAGGTTGGTTTGAATGCAAGGTTAGCAGTTCAAGCTCATCAGCCACTCTTCGGAAACCCTATATAGGGTAGCTATGACTGAACAGCACTGAACAACAATAGCATTATGTGAAAGTTCTATTTGCTTTTCATTGACAACAACTTTTAATTTTTTTTTTCCATTTGAACAGTTTAAATGATGTATTGGTAATTATTGGTAATTATGGACTCCCAGTGTAGGATAAGCACTGGACTGGCAAACCACAAGATCAACAGTTCAAACCCACCAGCTGCTCCTTGGAAACCCTATATAGGGTCATTATGAGTCAGAACTGACTCAATGGCACTTACCAACAACAAATTGGTAATTATTGGAGCACAGTGACTCTGTAGAGTAAGCACTGACTGCCTTGTGAACCACAAGATTGACTGCTCGAGCCCACCAGCCACTCCTTTCAAGAAAGATGAGACTTTCTCCTCCTGCAAAGATTTACAGCCCCAGAAACCCTATACAAAGACACTATGAGTTTGAATTGACTGGAAGGCAGTTGACAACAACACCTGAGAATTAATTATGGCTTGAATTTGCATTTTCCTGGTGAGCGCTTTTTCACATGCTCATTGACCATAAGTATAGCTTTTGTGAAATTCCTGCTCAACACTTGCAATTTTTTTTTTTTAATCAGTGTTGTTTTTGTATTATATAGGTGATGGACTTCTTTATCAAATATATCCTTTGTGATTTTTTTTTTCCCTCAAATTTTGGCTTACCTAGTTATTTGCTTAATGATATCTTTTTACAACACATGTTTGTAATTTTGATATTGACTGCCCCAAATCACAAAATATTTTCCTGTTAATTGCTTGTTATTTAAAATATTCATGATTTTAGCTTTTACCTTTAATCTTTAATCAATCTTGAGTTAGTTTTTGTGTTTGATGGGAGGGCGAGCACAACTCCATCAGTATCCAGTTAAGTGACATCAAGTCAGTTAAGACTCACGGCAACCCTGTATAAGTATTCTAAGGAGCAGCTAGTGAGTTCAAACCACCAACTTTTTGGTTGGAAGTCCAGTGCTTATCTTATAGCACCACACCAGGACTCCATGAATATTCAATTATTTTTGCTGTATTTGTTGGAAAGACTTTTTTTCTCAATTGGATGACTTAGGCAGACCACATAACTGTGAATTCACATGGAAGCTCTATAGTCACTTCCATTGATCATTCTTCTATCCTTTGCCAGTATTTTAATCTTATTGTTGTTGTTTGTTGTTAAGTGCCTTTGAGTTGGTTCTGACCTGTATTGATTCTGGATAGGATTTCCAAGGAGTGACTGGTGGATTTGAACCTCTGATGTTACTCAGGGGTGCCTGAACCAACCCATGGTATTTTCAACAGCCTCATTTGCATGTGAAAACTGGACATTGTATGTTGTTGTTGTTGTTAAGTGCTGTCGAGTCAGTTCCGACCCATAGTGACCCTGAACAGGGTTTCCGAGGTCATAAATCTTTATGGGAGCAGAAAGCCTCACCTTTCTTTCATGGAGCAGCTGGTAGTTTCGAACTGCTGACCTTGCGGTTCGCAGCCCAATTCATAACCACTACGCTACCAGAGCTCCTTGGACAATGTATTAGAGTGACCAAAGAAGAGTGTTGGAGAAGAATATTAAATATACCGTGTACTGCTAAAAGAATGAACAGATCTGTCTTGGAAGAAGTACAGCCAGAAAGTTCTTTAGAAATGAATCTGTTGTTGACCCATAGTGACCCTGTATAAGGTTTCTGAGGAGCAGCTTGTGAGTTTGAACTGCTGACGTTGTGCTTCAAACGACCTTGCCATCCAGTGCATTAATCTACAGTACCACATGGGCATTTTATCAGCAGGAACCAGTCCCTGGAGAGGACATCTTGCTTTGTTAAAATAAAAGTTCAGCTTAAAAGGAAGCCGCTCAAGGAAATGGATTAACCCAGTGGCAGTAACAATGGACTCAAACATAATAACCCTTCTGAGGCTGACTCAGGACCAGACAGTATAGATGGGGTCCTGAGTTGGAAGTGACTCGAAAGCACCTAAAATATATATACATAATTTCCTGTTTAATATTGCTTTACATATATTAGGTCCTTTCACCTTCCATATAAATTGTAGAAGAAGCTCATCATTTGTCTTAAAAGAACCAGCAAATTTTATGACTGAGATCGCTCTGATCTTAAAATATCAGCAATACTGAGTCTTTACTCAATAAACAGAGCATACATTTCCATATATTTAGGTCTTCTTTGTTTTTTTCTCCTTGGTAATTTGCTCATTATTTTTAACAATTATTTTGTTGATTCCTTAGAATTTTTTATAAACATAATAAGTCACCTCTAAGAAGAGACTATTTTATTTCTTCTTCTCATAAATTTGGAGTCCTGGTATGGCACTGTAGGATAAATATTGTACCCCAAGTTCGATTTGAACTGCCACCAAATTGATTCCGACTCACAGCAACCTTATACAGGGTTTCTGAGATTGTAAATCTGATGGGAGCAGACAGGCTCACTGTTCTTCTGCAGAGAGCAGCTGGTGGGTTTGAACCACTGATTTCTTTTGGTTAGCAGCCCAATGCCTAGCACACAACACAACCAGGACTCCTTTATAGGTGCATACAAATATATATATATATACACACTTTGATATTTTCTTTGAAACAAACATACCTGTTCTTCTTACTAAAGTTATTTTTTAATTTTTAAAAAAATAACCAAAGTTATTTTTAATATTTTGTTCACTGAAATAATGATATTACTGAATGGATGTTAGCCAGATACTATGCTAGGGACTAGATATAATAAAAAGGTGAGTATGTAAAAAAGCTTTATACAAATTTTGGCATCTTACTTGATTTCAAGTTGAAATGTTCTCACCTTTATCAGGATCTCAGATATTCCTGCTTTGTTTCAAAGAATTCACAGTATTATATATATATATATGTAGTTTCTCTCTTGAAAACCTAAAGCTCAAATTCTTATACCAGAAAGAAAAACAGTGATGGTGTGGCAGGTAGCGGGTGAGCAGAGGGCCAGAGAAAGATTTATATTGTCTTTTTACTAAATTTGGATAAAAGTTCAATAGGAATTAAACTCTTTGCATCTAAGCACCCCATGGGGAATTATGAAAGACAAGACTTAAGTGATTCTGGACTTGGCAGTGTATTTATTGTTTTATAGATTTCCTTTCAGAGGACAAAACCAGTAACACACTTGCCACAGTGTCAAATATATATTTGGTCTTATTTCTGTGTGTGCAGATCTTACTGCATGCTATCTATTGAATTTGAGTTTTATTGTCCTCCAGATATTCTGGAAGATTGAAACTAATGTTGTAATTTTTAGTTCTGTCAAAATAAAAGGGGGAAATAGACAGAAAAAAGTGACATTCCCTATTCACAATCAAGTCCCTGGGTGGTGCAAAGGGTTAACATAGTTAGCTACTAAGCCAAAGATTGAATTGCGGAAGGCCTAGGGATTTACTTATGAAAGTCAACTTTTAAAAATTCTATGACTCCTTCAAGGAGCTCTGGTAGCGTAGTGGTTACGAATCGGGCTGCAAACTGCAAGGTCATAAAGCCTCAGAAACCCTGTACAGGATCGCTACGAGTCTGAAGCAACTCCATGGCACATAACCACCACAACCACCACCATGACCCCTTTAAAAATTCTAAGGAAGAAAATTCTTCTCACATATCAGGGGTTGCCATGAGTTAGGATCAACTCAGTGGCAACTGAGTTTTGTTTTGATTTTGGTATTCAAAATGCCCTCCCTTATAAATATAGTGACTTTTGGCAGAGAATGGGTTTACCTCTAGGAGGGAATGGGGCATTGTCTGGAGACAGTGTCACCGTGGCAAGAGGGGAATGGTACTGGCATCTAAGTGGGCAGATGCCTGGGATGCTATTAAACATTCACGACACAGGACAGGTTCTCCCCAACAAAGAACTATCCAGCCCTAACTATAAGGTCAGTTTGAAGCACAAGGTCAGCAGTTCAAATCCACCAGCTGCTCCTCAGAAACCCTATACAGGGTCGCTATGGATCGGAACTGTCCCTGTGGCACTTAAAAACCACAGCAGCAACAACAACAAAGGAGCTTTAGAGTCCTGGTGTGGTGCTGTAGGATAAACACTTGAACTCAAGGCCAGGTTGAACCTCAAGGTTGGTGGTTCAAATTCACTAGCTGTTTCTCAGAAACTCCACACAGGGTTGCTATGAGTCAGAATGAACTCCACGTCACACCACCACCAAGTATCAATAGTGGTAAGGTTGAGAAACCCTAATATAAGTAAGTTCCACGGTCATTACTCTGAGTTACTTTGAAGATGAAGTGAGTGGTTTCTTTCCTTTTGACTTTCATTAGCTCTTTCTTTTAAACTGTGGACAACTTACTACAGAATAATTGGAAATCTAATGAAATTGGAGTCACTGAGTCAAGGCAATTCCAACGCACAGTGATTCAGTAGGGCAGAGTAGAACTGCTCCATTGTATTTCGGAGGCTGTAAATCTCTATGGAAGCAAACAGCCTCATCTTTCTCCCATGGCTTCCAACTGCTGACTTTTTCATTTAGCAGCCCAACACTTAACCCACTGTGCCACCAGGGCTATTGGAAATAACAAGGTACTGAGTTAAAAGCAAGGCCGACAGATCTTTGGAGATCCACATCGGTCTGTTCTTTGGCTTTCTGATCATGCTTTTGTGTTACCTCCCTTAATCTTTCAAGGGTTTGTAACAGAATTTAACCTCATTTGATTTTGGAAAAGTTCAATGAAATAAGGCTGTGATGGAACAACTTGTGGCAAACCAACACTCACACCAAAAACAACTGGAAGAGGTAGATAAAAAGAAATATTGTTGACGTTATTAGAAAGCTGTTCAAAATACAAAGGCTTGAGGGACCAAGACCCCGGAGAAAAGGATGCTCATTGATTGGATCCCTGGTTTCTGCTTGCTATATTTAATTGAGGAGCATTTATTGGATTAATTAACAGAATGTTATGAGATTGAAAAGTCAGCAGAGCTTTGGGAACTCTGACAGAGTTGGGAAAAGAACATTGGAATTTGGAGCACAGATGCTTGAGGAAAGAAAACTCCAGGGAAGTGAGTCTGCCACTTGGAGTCGGCCTCCCATCAAGACAGCTGGTCCATAAAGTGTTGAAGGTTAGGACTGTTTTGGAAGCAGATTAACAGGCTTTCTACCAAGGTGCTTTTGGGTAGGTCTGAACCATCAATCTTTTGGCTAGTTGAGCACTTAACCATTCCTACCACACGGAAACTTCCAGAGAGGAGTATCTGATCAAATAAAAGCACTCAGTTTGTTGTGCTGTATCAGATTTGCAAAGCTCTTTCAGGGTTTCAAATAAAAAGTTTCAAAACAGTTGGTGATAAATGTGGATGATATATTATCTGCAGAGGAATATCACATTGTTGTTGTTAGGTGCCAAAGAGTCGGTACTGATTCATAGCAACCTTGTGCACAACAGAATGAAACACTACCTGGTCCAGTGCCAACCTCACAATCTTTGCTAAGCCTGAGCTCACTGTGACAATTCATCTCTTTGGGGGTCTTCCTCTTTTTCACTGACCCTCCATTTTACCAAACATGATGTCTTTCTCCAGGGACTGGTCTTTCCTGATAATATATCCAAAATATGAGAGACAAAGTCTGGCTTCCCAGGCTTCTAAGAAACATTCTAACTGTACTTCTTCCGACACAGATCTGTTCATTCTTTGGCAGTCAATGGTACTTTTAATAATCTTCTTAACACCATAACTCAAACGCACCACCACTCGTCTGTCAGTTTGTTATACTGTGGAGGCTTACATGTTGCTGTGATTTTGGAAGTTACAGCAGAGATGTTTTCAAATTCCATCTACATTGAACAGGTTTCAGCTGAGCTTCCAAATGAAGACAGACTAGGAAGAAGGAGAGACAGACTACTTCCAAATATTTAGTCACTGAAAACCTTATGAATACCAGTGGAATACTGTCAGTGTCAGAATATTAACATTGAAAAGAAGAAAATGCTCAGCAAATTCTCAACTGTTTCCAAAATTTGGAAACTCCACTTGAAAGACCTCAAGTGAAAAATATAAATTAATCACGTATCATTTTCATTTGTCTATTTAGATAAGGAGCTCTAGTAGTGTAGTGGTTACGAATTCTGCTGCTAACCTCAAGGTCAGCAGTTCGAAACTACCAGCTGTTCTGTGGGAGAAAGATGAGGCTTTCTGCTCCCGTAAAGATTTACAGCCTTGGAAACCCTGTACAGGGTCGCTATGAGTCGGAACTGACTCCACGACACATAACAACAACAATATATATATATATATATACTTAGAATTCTAATAGACCAAGGCAGTAAGATAGGCAGTTTAATACATTGGGAGATCTTTTATCACTTTAATAAGTGCACTTATTAAAGTTTTCTCCCAAACCATGTCCCCAAACCAAATTGCCATCTAATTTGTTTGCAACCTAATGAAAAAAATGAAGATTCTATAACTATAAAAGATCATTTTGCTGTTTGTTAAGAAAACTTTCAGTAAAATTTAAAGAATAAACTTGGGAAGTCTACAACAGATACAGTTGGACCTTGTACATTTTACTATCTGAAGCACCAATTGCCACATTCTCTAACCCCCTGTCACAGAATAGATTCTGTCTCATACAGACCCTATGGGAGAGAGTACAGCTTCCCCACCATCTTTCCAAGGCTGTCAGTCTTTAAGGAAGTAAGTGACTGCCACACCTTTCTCCTACCAACTAGCTTGTGGATTCCAATCACTGACTTTCTGATTTACAGCTAAGCACTTTAACTATTGTGCTATCAGCACTCCTTCTATATGCTCTGTTGTTGTTGTTGTTATTAAGTGACTTGGAATCAGACTCATAGCAAGCCCGTAAAGGGTTTTTGAGGAGCAGCCGGTGGTTTTGAACTGCTGACCTTGAATTTGACAATTCAGTGCTTATCACCAGGATCCCATTCGGAACCCAAGAACACCACACCAGAACACACTTCATGTTCTCTGTTGTTGTTTAGTGCCATCGAGTCAGTTCTGCCCATAGCGACCCTGTAAAAGGTTTCCGAGGAGTAGCTGGTGAGCTTAAACTGTCGACCTTGCAGTTCAAATGGCTTTGCAGTCTGGCGCATTAACCCACAGTGCCTCACCAGGATTCCTAGACACCGATTAATTATTCTTTTGAAGTGATTAAATATACTTGCTTACTATGACAGCGATATGCACTCTAAAAATTAAAAATTACACTTCAATATAAAATCAACCAAATGTTAGGAGTCTAATGTAATTATTCATAGTCTATTCTTGATACAATTTTTTAGAAAAATTTAGACTAAAGTTTACATATAAATTTGTGAGCTGTTTTTCATGTACTATTAGCATATCAATATTTTAATGTTATAACTTCTAAATGTTCTAATGAACTAATAAAGCTCCCTTATATGGTTATATAATAGTGTGATTAGCTCTTTGTCAATATACTTTATATCATTTCTAATTTTTGGTGCAAAAACTACCATTGTCCTGGGCTAGAGGGCAAACACATGTTGATATAGGTGACACTGCAGACAACATAGAACAAGAGGTAGGTTCGCAGAGGAAAGATGAAGGTAGGAGGAGACACAGGGAGCAATACAATAGTTAAGTGACTAGAGGTAAATGCTGTTAGCTGTTGGTCCATGGAGGGGCCTACAAATATACAACCAAGTGAAGTATATGATTTGTTCAGTGTAAAACTGATGATCTGCTCTGTAAACCTTCACTCAACGCACAATAAAAAGTTAAAAACAAGCAAACAAAAAAACCCTACCATTATGCATAAACATTTTTCTGTTTTTCTAATTCTATCTTTATTAAAGACTACTCAAAATAGAATAATTGTATACAATTGTTGTCAATATTTGAATATTTTGTCTTTGATTAATCTGGTGTGATGCCATAGGATAAGCGTTCAACTTCAATGTCGTTTGAACATCAAGGTCGGTGGTTCAAACTCACTAGCCACTCTTCGGAAACCCTAAACAAGGTCGCTATGAGTTAGAACCGACTCCATAACAACAGTTATAACACTCAAAATAGTATTGTTGGATACAATCATATTCAACTTTTGAATATTTTGTTTTTGATTATTAATGTGAATTTATCATGAAACTATGATAGAGTGTTGATATTTTGTATTTCTATTTACATGTCTGGAGTCCTGGTATGGCACTGTGGGCTAATGCGCTGGACTGCAAAGTCACTTTGAACCACAAGGTTGGTGGTTCAAGCTCAACTAGTTGCTCCTCACAAACCCTATACAGGGTCGCTGTGGGTCAGAATCAACTCGACGGCACTTGACATCAACAACAACATCGTTTATATGTCTAACTATCGGTCTTTCTTTAAAACATTATTTTCAAAGTGTTAACTAAGATCTTTCTACATACAAGGTGGCTTCAAAAAGTTTATGGAGAAATGCAACTAACTTTTCATAGCACATTAATTAACTTTTCAAATGTACATAATTTAAGAAATCTACTTTTCTTAAACCCTCTTATCATTTGTTTTTGGAGTCAAGAACCATAACATTTCGTACTTAGATTTAAAATCCTTATCTCTTTGATGTAAAAGACTATTGTTGTAAGGTGTTGTCAAATCAGTTCCAACTCATAGCCACCCTATATACAACAGAGCAAAACATTGCCAGATTCTATGCCATCCTTCCTATGGTTGTTACACTTGAGCCCACTGCTGCTGCCAGTGTGCCAATCCATGACCCTCTACTTGTCACGCACAATGTTCTTCTCCAGGAACTGGTATTTCCTGGTAATATGTCTGAAATCTGAGAGACAAAGTCTCCTCATCCTGGCTTCTAAGGAGCATACTTTCTGTACTTTTTTTCAATACAGATTGGTTTGTTCTTCTAGCAGTCCATGGTACTTTTTAAAGTTCTCTACCACTGCAACTCAAATGCATAGATTCTTCTCCAGTCTTCCTTATTCACTGGCCAACTTTCACATGCATATGAGGCCATTGAAATACCATGGCTTGAGTCCAGTGCACCTCAGTTCTCAAACAGAAAGCTTTGCTCTTGACTGCTGTAAAAAGTTCTTGGGCAGCAGATTTGCCTAAAGCAATACATCCTTTGCTTTCTTGATTGCTGCTTCCATGAATGTTGATTGTGCCTCAAAGTAGAATGAAGTCTTTGACATCTGGAATCTTTTCTCCATTTATCATTATGTTACTTATTGGTCCAATTATGAGGATTTTTTATTTTCTTCACATGAGTTGTAACCCATACAGAAGGCTGTGGTCTTTGATCTTCACCAGTAAGTAATTTAAGTTCTGTTCTGTTTCAGCAAGCAAAGCTGTATCTTATGGATATTGCAGGCTATTGATAGGTCTTCCTCCAATCCTGATGGCATGTTTTTCTTCATATAATAAAGCTTCTCGGATTATTTGTTCAGCACACAGATTGAATAAGTTTGGTGAAATAATACAAGTCTTGTTCTACTTAAATGACTTTCTCTTGTCTGTGTCCTCATGAGCACAATGAACTGTTCTGGAATATGCACTCTTCTCAACATTATCCATAGCTTGTCATGATCCACACAGTCAAAAGCCTTTTCAGTGTCAATAACTCACAAGGAAACATCTTTATCATATTCTCTTCTTTCAGTCGATATCCATCTTATGTTACCAATGACATCCCTCATTCCATATCCTTGTCTGAATCTTCCTTGAATCTCTAGCAGTTTCATGTAGATGTACTGTTACAGCCATTTTAAAATTATCTTTAGCAAAATTTTACTTGCATGTGATATTAATGACATTCTTCAATGAATTTTGCATTCTGTTATGTCAATTCTCTTTGGAATTGGCATTATATGGAACTAATATCTCTTCCAATCAGTTGGCCAGGTAGCTGTCTTCCAAATGTCTTGCTATAGATGAGTAACTGCCTCCAGTACTGCATCAGTTTGTTGAAAGATTAGTTTGTATTCCATCAATTACCAGAGCCTTGTGCTTTTCCAATGTTTTCAGTGCAAGGTGCACTGAGGCACGTGAAAGATAGGTCAATAAAAAGGCAGACGAGACAAAGGATGGATGGATAGATAGGTAAATAGATGGATGGATGGACTGAAAGAGATAAATTTTGAGTCTTGATGGGCAGATAGGTGAAATAGCATGCCTTTTGGTATTGGAGTAACCATGTCTTTGGAGACTGTAAAAACCTTGTGGAAACATGCCTGACTTTGTCTGGCTTCACAAAGGGGGAAGAGAATCAAACTTGAAATCAGCCCAAGGCCAATTCTTATGAATGAGAAGTCAAACATGACTCCACCCTACAATCTTCTTTACACTATTCTGACACCAACTATTGCTCCCACAACACTCTCTGTTTCACATCTGGGTTTGATGACCCGTTGAAATGGCTGCATATAACTTATAGGAATACTCACTGTAATGGGGTTTCTTAGGGAAGTGAACAAGTTACAATTCAGGATCAAAAACCAACTCCAGATGCTGTACTTTTCTATGCAGAAATGACTCTTCTCTGCCATACTGCAGACACACCTCACTCTTGTCTTTGGCTTCTCAGCTATATGGCCCCTTGGTCTCTGCAAGGTTTGGGCAAGTGTTTCAAAGCTCTTTTAGCCAGTCTATGGATGACCAAAATGCAGACTCTGCAAACCAGTCTCCTGCCCATAGGCACTCTGCTTTACTTAGTCTAAGGGCCTAGAGTCTGCAGCTATTCCTGTCTCTCCATGCCAACACCTCTGCTGTCACCTCTGCTGTCATTGTTTTTCTAGGTAGGGATCTCATGCTCTACTCATGCTCTTCCTTTTTGATGGTTCTGAGATCATCTGTTCCTGTTTCTAAGATGACTCCTTTAAAATCTAGCTTCATGGCAAAACAAACCAATCTCAACCTTAGAGTCCTGGATACCTTATCTGCATGGTACCAGATGTACTGATCATTACTGGTGATTGGAATGCAAAGGTTGGGAGCAAAAAAGAAGGATCAGTAGTTGGAAAATATGGCCTTGGAGATAGAAATGATGCTGGAAAATGCATGATAGAATTCTGCAAAATCAATGATTTGTTCATTTCAACTACCTTCATTAGACAGCATAAGAGATGACTATACACATGGATCATACCAGACGGAATACATAGAAATCAAATGGACTACATCTGCGGAAAAAGAAGATGGAAAAGCTCCATATCATCAGTGAAAACAAGGCCAGGGGCAGACTGTGGAACAGATCATCAATTACTCATATGGAAATTCAAACTGAAGCTGAAGAAAATGAAAACAAGTCCACGAGACCCAAAATATGACCTTGAATTTATCCCACCTGAATTTAGAGATCATCTGAAGAACAGATTTGATACATTAAACACTAAAGACCGAAGACTAGAAGACTTATGGGATAACATCAAGAACATCACACATGAAGAAAGCAAAAAGTCATTAAGAAGACAAGAAAGAAGGAAAGGTCAAAATGGATGTCAGAAGAGACACTGAAACTTGTTCTCCATCATAGAGATGCTAAAGCAAATGGAAGAAATGAGGAGGTCCAAAAGCTGAACAGAAAATTTCAAAGATCAGCTCGAGAAAATAAAGCCAAATATTACAACAAAATATGCAAAGATTTGGAATCAGAAAACCAAAAAGGAAGAACATGCTCAGCATTTCTCAAGCTGGGGCAACTGAAGAAAATATTCAAGCCTCAAGTTTCATTATTGAAAAATTCTCTGGGCAAATTATAGAATGATGCAGAAAGCATCTAGAGAAGATGGAAGGAATACACAGAGTCACTGTACCAAAAGGAAATGGTTAATGTTCAACTGTTTCAAGAGGTAGCATATGATCAAGAGCCAATGATTCTGAAGCAGAAAGTCCAAGCTGCATTGAAGGAATTGGCAAAGAACAAGGCACCAGGAATTGATGGAATAAAAATAGAAATTTTTCAAGAAAGTGAGGCAGCACAGGAGGCACTCACTCTTCTCTGCCAAGAAATTTAGAAGACAACTATCTGGCCTACTGATTGGAAGAGATTCATATTTGTGCCCATTCCAAAGAGAGGTGACTCAACAGAATACGGAAATCATCAGACAATTTCTTTGATAGCCCATGCGAGTAAAGTTTTACTAAAGGTAGTACAGAAACGGCTAGAATCACGTTGACAGAGAACTTCCAGAGGTTCAAGCCAGATTCAGAAGAGGCTATGGGACAAGGGATATCATTGCTGAAGTCTGATGGATCTTTGCTGAAAGCAGAGAATACCAGAAAGATGTTTACCTGTGCTTTATTGACTACGCAAAATCTTTTGATTGTGTGGATCATGACAAGCTATGGACAACATTGTGAAGTATGAGTATTCCAGAACACTAAATTGTGCTCATGAGGAATCTGTACCTGGACCAAAAGGCAGTTGTTCGAACAGAACATGGGAACACTGAATGTTCTAAAATTAAGAAAGGTGTGTGACAAGGTTGTAGTCTTTCACCATACTTATCCAACCTGTATGCTGGACAAAGAATCTGAGAAGCTGAATTATATGAAGAAGAACATGGTATCTGGATAAGAGGAAGGCTGATTAACAACCTGCAATGTGCAGATGATACAACCTTGCTTGCTGAAAGTGAAGAGGACTTAAAACATTCACTGATGAGGATCAAAGAGCACAGTCTTCAGTATGGATTATATCTCAATGAGAAGATAACAAAAATCCTCACCTCTGGACCAATAAACTACATTCTTATCAATGGAGAAAAGATTGAAGTTGTCAAGGATTTCATTTTTCTTGGATGCATTATCAACACTCACAGAAGCAGCAGTCAAGAAATCATATGACGTATTGCATTAGGCAAATCTGTTGCAGAAGACCTTTTTAAAGTGTTGAAGAGCTAGGATGTCAGCTTGAAGACTAAAATGCGCCTGACCCAAGCCATGGTATTTTCAATAACTTCATATGCATGTGAAAGCTGGATAGTGAATAAGGAAGACCGTAGAAGAATTGATGCTTTTGAGTTGTGGTGTTGGAGGAGAATATTGAAAGTGCCTTGGGCTGCCAAAAGAACCAACAGATCCATTTTGGAAGAAGTGAAGCCAGAGTGCTCCTGGGAGGCCAAGATGGCCAAACTTCATCTCTCATACTTCAAACATATTGTCAGGAGGGAACAGTCACTGGAGATGGATATCATGTTTGGTAAGATGGAGGGTCATAGAAAAAGAGGAAGACCTCCAGCAAGATGGATTGGCCAAGTGGAAGCATCGATGGACTCAAGCGTGGTAACGGTAGTGAGGTTGGCCCAGGATCAGGCTGTGTTTCGCTCTGCTGCCCATAGGGTCACTATGAGTCAGTACCGACTCGGTGGCACCTAACAACAAAAACAACAACAACCCTATCACTTGGTGAGAATTAAGAAGACATCAAATAGAAAAGCCGTATCAAATAAATTCAAGGTATCACAGAGACTCTGCCTGAACATGGCAGATAGAGAAGGCTCTTTATACAGACAGAACCATGAAATAGTTCAGTAGTAGTTAAGCTTCTAACAGTTTATATTGTTGTTCTTCAGATTCATTTTAATTATTCTGTTTGCTAGATAAAGGCCAGTGTAAGAATGGAGTGCCGGTGGCATCTGGCAACCTCTAACTAAAGGGGAAGGAAAATCAAACTCATTGTCAGCCCCAGGTAGATCCTATGATGTGGACGTCACACATGCCTCCATCCTCCATCCTTATTTATCAATGCTGACCCCAACCATCGTTCCCAAGGTACTCTCTACTTCTCTGCAATGGCCACAGAGGATTCACAAAGAATACTCATAATTCAGGAGTTTATTATGGAAGCTAACGTGTTACAATGCTCAGAATAGAGTTCTTTGGTCAGGATGACAGCATCTTCTCAGTCAAGCTCTTAGGTACACCTCTCTCTGGTTGGATCTCTCAATCACATGGCCCATCAGCGTCTGTCCTGCTTGGGCAATGTTACAACGTTGTTTTCATTCCATCAGTAAATGCCCTAATGGTACTGTACTTTGCTGTAAGTCTCAGTCCCAAGACACTTGGCTCTAGCTCCATGGGTCAGTAAACCTAATTCCCCTGATTGAATGTATGGAGGCAGCCCACTTCACAAGTGAGCTTCCTGCCTGAATGCCTTCGCTTTCTCACTCCACAGGTCAGGAATCCTATTGCTCTGTCTTGTCCTGTTGGTGCTGCTACTTCTACTCCTGCCACTTCTTTACCACTGCTTTGGTGTCACAGCCCTCTGTCTTCTGAATCAAGGAGGTTCAGTGCACAGGGATCTCAGTGTCCAAAGGACACACTCCAGTTCTGGCTCTTCTTTCTTGATGGTAGTGAGATCCTCAGCCCTGCTTCTGAGATGTTGTTATTAAATTATGTTGATTCCATTCTGACTCGTTACAACCCTGGGTTTGAACCATAAATTTTACAGTTATCAGTCCAGTGTTTATCCTACAACACATAGCTTATTTTAGACCCAACAAGATGGCAAAACTGACCAATCTTCACTTGAGTTCCTTACACAAATCACCTGATTCTATAAGACCATATCAAGTAATTCACTGCATCAGGCAGTGTGTGGTAGTGTTTGTAAGGCTGTTGTTGTTGTGGTTGTTAAGTACTGTGGAGTCAGTTCCGACTCATAGTGACCCTACACAGGGTTTCCAAGGCTGCAAATCTTGACGGAAGCAGAAAGCCTTATCTTTCTCCTGCGGAACAACTGGTAGTTTCGAACTGCCAATCTTGAGGTTAGCAGCCCGATTTGTAACCACTATGCCTAAAGTATCTGAAATCTTATATAGGTAACAGAAAGTCGAACGGTTTGGAGGCAGGAAAACATTTAAAACAGGTAAGTGACTTGGTCGAGTACGGATTGAAACACACACGAGCATCTGTGTGGATCGTACGAAGTTACGAAGTGAGGGTAGAGAGTGAACCAGGGGCTGCCATCATGGCAGTCCTATTAATTTCTTGAAAATGTCCCCAATTTTAGATAAAACGTCCAAGAAGAAACACATTGACATTTACAAGAGCTACACTGCGTGAAACTGCCAGATTTCTACGGGGAAACTACTAAGACAAAAGACTCTGGCTTTACATTAACAATAACATTTGTTAAACAAACATCTTCATTTGGATTCAAGAAAACAATACTGTGTATAAAGTTTATTGCACATATGCAATGTTGAGCTCTTCCCCAGAGTCCTAGGTGAATTTTGAGTAGGGGCAAACAATGTTTGTCAGATAATGCTGCCTCTCCTTGTTGAATTTGCAGGCAAATTGGGAAGCATACCACACTGTTGGTATGGTTCCATCTTTAATGGTTTGGCATATCTATTTCTATGGTGTGACCAGTTAGAAATAAGCTTCAGTATTCTGTGGTGCCTCCTATTAAGACTTTAGGACAGACAGTCAGCTGGATAATCTTCAATGAACCAAACTACTCTTTTTTTCTCTGCAGTTTCTCATTGTCAAGAAAGAATTTCATTCTTACTTGATATTTAATCACACTCACAGGGATTAAGATAAAAATTGAAGTGACGACAATAATACAGTTGTGTTCTTATCTATAATTTTGAACTTGGCTTTAATAGAATCATCTCTGTATAGACATCCCTGGGGCTTTTAAAATTCATTATAATTGGGCAAGTAAAAAAAAATTGTAAGAAAGCAGTGTCCCTGTTTCAATAGCTTGGACTGTAATTTTTAATAAACTTGACACATGGTAAGACTTGGCATTTGTTCATACATAATGCCTCTTGGGTGAAAAATGAGTATTAATACTATTTTTAAGAGGGTTTTTGAAAATCAAAGACAACATGCTGATAGACTAATGACTTTTACATTTTCTGTTTTGAATACAACAAAAAGCATTTTCTACAATACCAGTGTTCTCCTAGCATGTGTGTGTATGTGTGTACAGGGTATATAGATAGATTCAAGTATAAATGAACAATAATCAACAACCCAGAATTTTTCTTTATGCTTATAGAATCAACTGACCTTTAAAGAATACATTCAGACAGAAAACAATAGCAACTATATCTGTTTTTTTATGGAGTCCTGGTGTGACACTGTGAGTGAATGCACTGGACTACAAAGTTGGTTTGAACCACAAGGTCAGGGGTTCAAACCCACCAGCTGCTCCTCAGAAGCCCTATAGTGGATCACAATGAGTCAGAACGGACTCAACAGCACTTAACAATAATAATGTATCTATTTCATTAAAATTTCTTACATTAAAAAAAATGAAACTCACTGAAATATAGTATTTCCATTCTAAATACAAAATGGGCACACCTTTACCCATCTGACTGTTTTTGTTAGGTGCCATCGAGTTGGTATCGACCCATAGTGACCTTATTATGCACAGCAGAATGAAACAATGCCCGATCCTGGGTCAACTTCACTATTGTTGCCATGCTTGAGTCCATCGATGCTTCCACTTGGCCAATCCATCTTGCTGGGGTCTTCCTCTTTTTCTCTGACTCTCCCCTTTACCCCCTTACCAAAATGATAGCACATGTTAATATAGGTCTACCACTGTAGAATGTGGTCTTTGAGAGTGATGCTGTTGTTTCTAAGTGCCGTAGTGACCCATAGAGAATCTGTATAGGGTTTCTAAGGAGCAGCTGGTAGGTTTGAATCACTGACACTGAATTTAGCAGTCTGGTGCTTATCCTACAGCACCACACCAGGACTCCTGCGAGAAATACAACTAACATATAAATGTCAGATCTGCAATTCTGAAAATCACATTTTGCCCTTGATAAATTTAACAACAACATTATGCAATTTAGCCTACTTAGAAGACATACAGCCAGAAAGCTTCTTCCAGCTGAGGGTGCCAAGACTTCATTTCTTGTACTTTAGACATGTTGTCAGAATGGAAAAGTCCCCTGAAAAGGTCATGTTTGGTAAAGCGAAGTATCGGTACAAAAAGAGGATGACCCTCAATGAGATGGACTGGCACAATGGCAGCAGCAGTGAAATCAAGCATACCAAGTGTGAAGATGGCACGGGATCCGGTGCTATATAGTGCGGTTGTCATAGGATCACAAAGAGTCGGAAGCAACCCAACAAAACCTAACAACAGTAACAGTTAGACAGTAAGGTTCTCCAAAAGGTACTCCCCTGGCCTTTTACCTTCATGCCAGCTTTCTCTTTAAAACTGAAATATTTACTTCATAAATAATGTATGTGGAAGAGAAATTAAATTCTATACGAGATGACCTAGATATTAGTCTTATTCTTGTATCAACTAACTGGATGATACTGGCCAACTCCATTTCATTGTTCAGGTTTCAGTGGTCTAATCTTGAACTTAAAGTACAGAGTTACATAATATATAGTTCTAAGATTCTTTGTTCTAATGATGCTTTGCTGTGTTAGGTCCTGACAAATTAGCACAATTTAGAACACAATTTCCATTTCTATTGTTTAGTACCTAATCAAGAATGTGTTGTTGCTTTGTTCAATGATTGCAGTAAAATACAAAAAATTTAATTTTAAAAGAATTGGTTAGATTTTTCTTCAGTTCTCTCTCTTTTTTTTTTAATGTTTTATTGTGAATTATATGATAGTTTACATGGGAGAACTTCAGTTTTACATTCATTCCATCATATATCATCTCACTGCCATGGTTCCAATCCCCTCCATGCATCCTCAACCACCCAAAGGGTATATTCCAGAAACCCGCCCCCTACACTTCCCCCTCCTCCCCCCAGTTTTCAGCCCACAGTCCTTCAGTTCTCTTTTAATTGGTGCTTATTCTCTTAAAAACCATATTATAATTCAGATCGGAAGTATTCTTCCTAGCAACTTTGATGTTGTTGTTGTTAAGTGCCTTCCAGTCAATTGCATCTTATAGAAACCCTACATAGGGTTTCCAAGGAGCTGCTGGTGGGTTTGAATCATCACTGACCTACTGGTTAGCAGTCCAGTGCTTTTCCTACAGCACCATATCTATAGGTGTGTGCTTAAAAAAAAAGGTACCCAACTGATGAACCTAATAAAGTCAAACCAATGCAAAGAGAAGCTGACCCAATGACATTATGTGAACATGGGGGTGCTTTTGTTATTGTTAGGTGTCATCTAGCAAGTTTCAACTCATAGCGACCTTATGCACAACAGAATTTCACAATCCTCACAATCCTCACAGTCTTTGTTATCACTGTGTTACTCCATCTAATTGGGGGTCTTCCTATTTTGCTTACCTTCTACTTTGTCATTGTTGTTACGTGCTGTCAAGTCAGTTCCCACTCATAGTGACCATATACAGAGTTTCCATGCAGTAGCTAGTGAGATTGAATTGCAAATGGACCAGTGCTTTATTCAACAGTGCCACACCAGGACTCCACTTTGCCTAGCATGATATCCTTCTTCAGGATCTGATCCCCTCTGATAATATGTCCCAAGTATGAGAGACGAGGTCTTGCCATCCAAGTTTCTAAGGAGCATTCTGACTGCATCTCCCAAAACAGATTTTTTGTTTTTCTAACAGTTCATGCTACCTTTCCTATTCTTCTTCATCATCGAACTCAAATGCATCAATTCTTACAGTCTTCCTTATTCATTTCCAACTTTCACATGCACATAAAACTACTGAAAATACCCTGGCTTGGATCAGGTGAACCTTAATCTTCAAACAGAAATCTTTGCTCTTGAACATTTTTAAGAGTTCTGTGCACCAGATTTGCTTAATGAAATCATTTAATTTCTTTACTGCTACTTCCATGAGTGTTGATAGTGGATCCATGTAGAACAAAGTCTTTGACAACTTCAATCTTATCTCCATTTATCATGATGTTATGTATTGGTCTGGTTATGAAGGTTTTTGTTTTTACATTGAAGTGCAAGTCACATTGAAGACTGTGGTCTTTGACCTTCACCAGTAAGGATTTTAAGTCCTCTTCTGTTTCAGGAAGCAGGCTTGGGTCTGCCTCCAATCCTGATGGCATGTTTTACTTCATGGAATCCAGTTTCTCAGATTATGTGCTCAGCATACAGACTGACTAAATATGGTGAAATAATACAACCCTGGCACACACTTTTCCTCATTTTAAGCCATGTTCTGTTTGAATGACTGTTTCTTAGTCTATGTACGCGTTCCTCATGAGCTCAATTAAGTGGTTGGTGATACTCATTCTCTTCAATACTGTCATGATCCACACAGTTGAAAATCTTTGTATAGTCAGTAAAGCAGAAGTAAACTTCTTTCTGGTATTCTCTGCTTTCATGCAAGATCCATCTGATGTCAGGAATGGTATCCCTCGTTCCACAGCCTCCTCTGAATCTAGTTTGAACCTCTGGCAGTTCTCTGTCAATTAATGGTTGCCGCCATTTTTTAATTATCTTTAGCAAAAATTTAATTACATGCAATATTAATGATATTGTCTTATGATTTATGCATTCCATAGGGTCACCTTTCATTGAAATGGGCAAAATATGGATCTCTTCCAATCAGTTAGCCAGGTAGCTGTCGTCCAAATTTCTTGGCATATATGAGTGAGTGCCTCCAGTGCTACATCAGTTTGCTGAAAGATTTCAATTTGTATTCCATCAATTCCCAGTTCCTTGTTCTTTGCCAATGCCTTCAGTGCACCTTGGACTTCTTGTTTCAGTACCATTGGCTCTTGATCATACGATATCTCTTGAAATGGTTGAATATTGACCATTTCTTTTTGAACAGTGACTCGGTATTCTTTCCATCTTCTTTTGATTTTTTCTGTATCATTCAGTATTTCCTTCAAAGAATCCTTCAGTATTTCAGATCAAGGCCTGAATTTTTCTTCAGTACTTTCAGCTTGAGAAATAGTGAGTATGTTCTTCCCTTTTGCCTTTCTAACTCCAGATCTTTGCACATTTCATTATAATATTTGACTTTGTCTTCTCAAGCTGTCCTTTGAAATTTTCTGTTTAACTGTTTTACCTCTTCATTTTTTAAATTAATGATGATATTCTATAATTTCCCCATTCTGCTAGGTTAACTCTCTTTGGTATGGCACAAACATCTATTCCAATTGGTTGGCCAGGTAACTATCTTCCAAATTTATTGGCATAGATGAATGAGTGCATCCAGTGCTGTATCAGTTTGTTGAAACATTTCAAAACTTTTCTTCCATCAATTCTTTGAGCTTTGTTTTTCAGGAATGCCTTCAGTGCTTCAGCTTCTTCCTTAAATCCGTATCTTGCTCCTTGAGCATCAACCAATTCTTTGTATAATGGCTCTGTGTTTTCCTTTCATCTTTCTTTAAGACTTGCTCATTATTCAATATTTTATCAACATAATCATTCAGTATCACAAACCTGAGGTTTGAATTTTTCTCCAGTTCTTTCAGCTTGAGAAATGCTGAGCTTTTTCTTCCCTTCTGTTTTTTTAATTCCAGGTCTTTTGCACATTTCATTATAATGCCTGACTTTGTCTTCTCTAGCTGCCCTTAGACATTTTCTGTTCAGCTCTTCTACTTCCTCATATATTCCAGTTGCTTTAGCTTCTCCACACTCAAGAGCAAGTTTAAGATTCTCTTCTCATATCGCTTATTGTTTCATTATTATTATTACTTCTGTGTCTTTTTTATGATGTTTTTGCTTTATTCTTATATGATGTTCTTGATGTCATCTCAGAAGTCTTCTAGTTTTCTATCTTTAGTGTCTAATGCCACCAATGTATTTTTGAGATCGTCTCAAAATTCAGGTGAGATATTTTTAAAGTCTAATTTTGGCTCTCATGAGCTTGTTTTAATTTCTTCAGCTTCAACCTGAACTTCCATATGGGCAATTGACGGTCTGTTCTGGAATCAGCCTAGGCCCTGGCCTAGTTTTGGCTGATGATATTGAGAGTCTCCATTGTCTTTTCCCACAAATGTAGTCATTTGATTCCTTTGAATAAATCATTGATCTTTCAAACGATCTCCAGCATCATTTCTTACACCAAGGCTTTGTTTTCCAATTACTGATCCTTCCTTTTTGTTTCCAAATTTCACATTCCAGTCAACAGTAATTATCCATGCATCTTTTTAATATTTTTTATTCTTTTCAGACTGAAGGACTTTGTAGATTTTTCAATTTCATAATAACTGGTTTTAATGGTTGGTGGGTAAATTTAAAAGATAGTAGTAGTTACTGGTCTTCCTTGTAGGTGTATGGACATTGTTTTGTCACAGATAAGGCTGTACTTCAGGATAGAGCTTGCAGTGTTCTATTTGATGATAAGTACGATGCCATTCCTCTTCAATTTGTTGTTCCCCACATAGTCAACTTTACAATTATCTAAATCAAAATGACCAGTACCTCTCCATTTACTTCACTAATAGTTGTTGTTGTTAAGTGCCATTGAGTGGTTCCAACTTATAGTGACCCTATATAGGGTTTTCAAGGAGCAATTGCTGTGTTTGAAGCACCAACCATGTGATTAGCAGTCCATTTCTTATCCTATAGCATCACATTCATGCTTAGGATATCACCTTTTTTGTGTTCCATTCCAGTTGTGATGACTTCTGATTTTCCTAGATTCATAATTTGTACATTCCATGTTCTGATTATTAATGGATGTTTGCAGCTGTTTCTTCTCAATTTGAGTTTTGTCCCACTGGCAAATGAGCATCCTTGAAGTTTGCTCCATTCACATCATTAACATCAACTTTGAGGGGGCAGCTCTTCCCCAGTCATATTTTGAGTGCTTATCAACCTGAAGGGCTCATCTTCCAACAATATATCTGACAATATTCTGGTGCTCTTCATCATCTTGCAATATTCAATATTCTGGTGCTTACATTGTTCCATTGCTATTCATAAGGTTTTCAGTGACTAAATATCTGGAAGTAGTCTGTGTTTCCTTCTTCCTAGTCTTCATCGGGAAGCTCAGCTGAA
>NW_006408525.1:16803272-16827612 GCF_000296735.1 Chrysochloris asiatica
ATTAACTTAAGTGTTTACAATTTGGGGCTATAGGATTAGCACTGGACCCCAAGGTTGGTAATTCAAACTCACCAACTGCTCCTTGGAAATTCTATATAGGTTGCTAAGAGTTGTAACCTACTCAGTGGCACTTAAACAACAACAAAGAACAATTGAAAAGGTACTGTTGGCTACTTTATTTCAGGCAAAACAGGAGACATATATTATAATAATTTTTATATGGACATGGGTGGAACTCTAACTCCAGTTATACTGACCTTAGATAAGGGTTTGAAAACATTTTCTGTTGATAAGATTAATGCTAAAGTCAAAGAAGAAAAAAAGAACAGGGTTCTATTGTGGATGTTTAGGCTGACCAGTTTTCTTATTGAGTGCAGACTCAATGAGGCTCCATATTCTTCTGCACAATGTGCCTGCCTTTGTTCCTTGTCTTCTATTATTATTATAGTGTGCATGAGGAGCTTTGGTGATAAAGTGGTTAAAGCACTTGCTTAAAGGTCATCGGTTCGAAGCCACCAGTCACAGCATGGGAGAAAGTTGTAACAGTCTATTTCCCCTAAGATCTAAAGCCTTGGAAGTTCTACTCTTATCTTATGTGGTGGTGGTGTGCCAAGGAGTCGATTCTCACTCATAGCAACCCTGCACAGGGTTTCCAAGGCTATAAATCTTTACAGGGAGCAGAGAACCTCATCTTTTCCTGTGGAACAGCTGGTAGTTTCGAACTGCTGACCTTGAGGTTAGCAGCCCAGTTTGTAACCACTATGCTACCAGAGCTCCTTCTCTATCTTATTGTTGTTGTTAAGTGCCGTCGAGTTGGTTGCGACCCATAGTCTCTATCTTATAGGGGCACAATAAGTTGGAAACCATTTAATGATAGTGTTTTGTTTTGCATAGAGTTTCTGAGGAGCAACTGGTGGGGTTGACCACCTACTTTGTAGTTAGCAGTCTTATCCCACAGCACCATACCAGGATTGCGTGGACAATGGATGTTAGTCTATTTTTGGATACTTAATTATAAATTAATGGAATTGATGTGATATTTTGATTATACCATTTTTGTTTTTACTAATGGAATGCATGCTGATTCACTCAGTGTTGGTAATCTTTTGTTATGTCTGATAGATTTTTATAAATATTTTGTGAGTCAAATAATATTATATGAATCAGTAGACTGATGGAATGAGGCAGGGAAGAACTCTTTCCTCTCATCTTTTTTTTAATTTTATTTTAATTGAGGCTCCCTGCACTGGCTGCACAAAATTGCTTAGAAGCACAAGTGCTGACAAATTTAAGTGGTACTTTTATTTGTACCTGTGATCACAAATATGTGTGCTTACACCATACTTTGTCTGATAATAACTTATTCCCTTGAATATTATCTTATGCTGAAAACTTTCCAATAATACAAAGGAAATAGTAAATATACTTCTAAACCTTATCTTGATGTACGGAAGCCCAAAGAGAAAAAGTTTCACAAAATCTTATTTCTGGGTTGTCATACTTAATACAACTCTCTCTTACCAAAGCAATATGGTGCCAGCACATGTCCTTCCATTTTACACAGTAATGTAAGTATCTCCCCCAACACCAGCATTCATTATAAGTGGTACAAAAGCATACTAATAAATATCAAAGGCAGAAAATAGAGTATCCTTAGATGATATATACCAGTGATCATGAATGTGTTAAAAAGGTAAATAATTATTTGATGATTTAAAAAACACAAAAGAAAACCTAACATCCCTGTTCTGAATGAAAAGATTAAAAGATGCAAATACTTTGGACTCAAGAAGTTTCCTTTGGTATTTTTTTCCCCACAGGTCTGGATAGTGTATTAATTAAAGGCTGATTTCCACTAAAGCTAATGAAACTTCTGGTCTGATTACTTTTATAAGCTCCTCTCTGGGTCTTTCCTTATTCTAAGCAAATATTCCCTTTTGTGCCTCATTTTGAACTCATAGTTTCAGATTATTTTTCTAGCAGTTAACATCTCAAGGGTTGGATACTTAAGGTCTTCCAAAAGCTAATTGACTGCTAATGTTTGTATTGTCTTGTTTTGATTTTTCTTCTTTTCAGTTTAGGCAATAGTCTGAAATATTTGCCCTTCCCTTATCTCTGTTTCTACTAAATTTGTTTATGTGACTGCTTTGGTCTTTTTCTTTCATGACAGAAATGTGGTTATTTGCTTGTAGTGGATTATGAGTTGAGCTGTTAACCTCAAGGTCAGTAGTTCCAATCTACCAATCACTTCACAGGGTAAAGATGAAATTTTTTGCTCCCATAAAGATTTATAGCCTCAGAAAATCTATACAGAGTCACTATGAGTTGGAATTGACTCAAAGACAACAACAACATCAGCATCAACAAACGGACTGCCATCAAGTGGATTCTAATTCACAGCATGACTACATAGGGTTTCAAGACTGTAAAAACTTACAGGAGTGGCTATTGGGTTTGAACCGCCAATCTTGGAGTAAGAAGCCTCTGACAACAACAAATAAAAGCTGATGGTAAACCTTGAGATTGGGTAAGGCTTGAACACAAAAGACATCACTTAAAACTGATCTAGTTGGACTATTTCATTTGGGGACAATACTTGCAGTCCATTTTAATTGACTTGTTCTTAATTTTCAAATAATAGAGAAGAAATGGATCAGACTCAGAAACTTAGGGGAGTAACAAGAGGAATGGAAACCTCAGGGTGTTTCTGAAAGCAGACCTCAAGATAACAGCTATGCTGCAAGTCTGGAAAATAATATCTCTAGAGTGGAAGGGTTCACAGGATTCTAGGAAAGATATCTACAATGTATCTTCATACCTGATATGTTAGAAAGACAGAAAAGATGATTTATATAGTCTGGGAAACATTTTTGAATGAGTTATAATTGTCTCATATGCAGGCAAAAGCTGGACAATGAAAAAGGAAGACCAGAAAAAAAATAGATATAATACAAGTATGGTTTTGATGAAGAATGTTGACTATATCATGACCTCCCAAAAGAATAGACACCTTTGTCATGGAGGAAATGCAGTCAGATGATCCTGAAACAGGAGGATGGAAAAACTTTGTTTTGTTTATTTTGGACATGATATCAGAATGGACCAATCTCTGGAAAAGGACATCATGCTTGTTAAAATGGAGGGATGACAGAAAAAAGGGAAGACCCTCAACAAGGTGGACAGACACAGTGGTTACAACAATGAGCTCAAATGCATGAACTATTGTGAGGATAGCTCAGCACCGGGAAACATCCATTCTCTTATACACGGCGTAGCTAAGAGTTACAGCCAACTTGATAGCACCTAACAACAACAAATAAAAAATAATTGTTTAATCAGTAAATAAGCAAGTACAAATTAGAAGGTAATTAACTATATGGTGAATAATTATCTCAGTTGAAAATAAAATTTATAATCTGATCTCTATACACAAGGAGCTCTGATAGCACAGTGGTTACGAATTTGGCTGCGAACTGCAAGGTCAACAGTTCAAAACTACCAGCTGTTCCCCAGGATGAGGCTTTCTGCTTCCTTAAAGATTTACAGCCTCGGAAACCCTGTACAGGGTCACTATGAGTCAGAACTGACTCCACGGCACATAACCACCACCAATATCACTATACACACTGAATGTAGTATGGCTTTATAGGATAAGTGCTGGACTGCTAACTACAGGGTCAGCAGTTCAAATGCACCAGGCACTCCTCAGAAACCCTATAAAAGGTTGCTATCCGTTGGAACTGGCTCAACAGCACAACAACAACAACAACAAAAAAATACTGAAAATGAGGCACAAAAGTATGATATTGGAATGGGAGTTATTGGAAGTATATGTTTGTGTTCAGTGAGGGAGCAGAGTATAGATTTAAAAAAATCTTTATAATCCTTTGAAGAAAGTCAGTAAATGATTTCCAAAACAGAAAAAAAGAGCCAAATAAACATAAAACTTAGGGATACATAAACAACAACAACAACAGCAAACTCACTCCCATCAAGTCAATTCCAATTCATAGTGATATTACATAGGGTTTCAAGACCATAAATCTTTACAGAAGCAGCTAGTGGGTTTAAATCACCAATGTTGGGGTGAGGAGCCCCTAGGGGCAAGTATAAAATGAAACAGCTAAACCACATCTTGAGGAATGTGAGAACTAAAGTTGTGTGAGTTGTGTGTAGGAGATAGTTCTTTTTCTTAATAAGTATTATTTTAAAATATGTGCATGTAGAACAAAATTATCTCTCATTAAAACCCTCATAAATAAAAGAAGACATTTTAGCCAGAAAAGTAAGTATAGAATGCTATTAAGAGAAACATAGAGATGAGGGAAAAAAGAGATCAAGATTAAAAATAGAGCACAAATGGAAAGCTCAATAAAATTTCTAGCCAGAGTTAAGGAAATCTCTCAGAAAGTACTGCCAAAAGAAAGAAACAGAAAATAAATAAGAGGAAAAATAATAAAAATTATAGAAAATAGTTCTTGACTTTCATTTTCCCCCCCTTTCTTCCTGCTTTTCTGCCTTTATTTCTTCATCTTTCCTTCTTGCCTGCCTGCCTATTTTCTGATTTCCTTCATTCCCCCCAAAATAGTTTTGAGCACCTAGTTCCACTAAGTTTTGGATCTATTTTGTTCAACAATACAGAATTTTCATGGGAGAAGAATATGAATGAATGCAAGTATGAATGTAAAGTAGAAGAGTCATATTGTAATTATGAAGGGGGGAAAATAAAAAAAATCACAGAAATGCTGTAGTGGGCACTTTTGAAGCAGTACCAATAACCTCCCATCTCTAGGTTTCTTTCTAAAAAAAAGCCAAAAATTAAACTTTACTAGAGTCATTGTGAAGGAGCTCTGGTAGCGTAGTGGTTACGAATCGGGCTGCGAACCTTAAGGTCAGCAGTTTGAAACTACCAGCTGTTCCGTGGTAGAAAGATGAGGCATTCTGCTCCCGTAAAGATGTACAGCCTCGGAAACCCTGTGCAGGGTAGCTGTGAGTCAGAACTGACTCCACGGCACATAACAACAACAAAGCTATACAGCCTCAGAAACCCTGTACAGGGTCGCTATGAGTCTGTTCCAACTCCACGGCACATAACCACCACCACCACCAAAGTCATTGTAGCCAGGTTGTCTTATACTGATGAAAGCGTTCCTGACGTACATATGTCTTCTAAAATCCCTAGCAGCATTCTAGGAAATAGAGAAACGGAGAATAATAACAACTAAAACACTTCCCAAGGTAGGAGGCAGAGGTCAGTTATGATAAAGAGGTGCCAATATTTCTAGTTAGAACTTGTCAAATACTATGAAGAAATCAAGCATGTTACAGACTACACAGACCAAATTTCAGTCTCTTCAAGTACTTGTTTGTTTTTGTATCCCCAGTCCCTACTGCAGGAATTTCCACATAGTGGACCAAAAAGGTCCGTTTGAACAGCAAGGTCAGTGATTCAAACTCACCAGCTGCTGCTTGGAAACTCTAAACAGAATCATTATTGAGTGGAACTGACTTAATGGCCCTTCAAAACAACGAGCACTGAATATGTGCTTGTTCAACTACACGTATGTAATGAATGCATCTATGGCTTTTTATAGTCAAAACATTTTCATGAGCATCTAGTTGAAACAATCTTAGTATGTTGTGTACACCCATTAAAGAGTTACATTTCTATTTTTGCTACATAGTACACCTTTTAACATCTTTTTACAGAATGCCTTGATTCTGTACCGTAAGTACTAGCCTGCAAACCACAAGGTTGGTGATTCAAGCCTATCAGTCACTCTGCAGAAGAAAGATGAGGCTTTTTGCTCCTGCAAATAATTGTTGTTGTTGTTATGTGCCGTGGAGTCGGTTCCGACTCATAGCGAGCCTGTACGGGGTTTCCGAGGCTGTAAATCCTTACGGGAGCAGAACGCCTCATCTTTCTCCCGCGGAACCGCTGGTAGTTTCGAACTTCTGACCTTGATGTTCCCAGCCCGATTCGTAACCACTACGCTACCAGAGCTCCTTGGAAATGCTATACAGAGTTACTATGAGTCCAAACCAACTGGATAGCATTTAACAACAATAGCAGCATCTTTTTTTTAGCCTTTCATGCTGTGGCTTGCAGAATACGATTTTAACACAATGCAGCAAAATGTAAAACAATTATCTTTTTGCCATTTCTGCAACTTGATCGATGGAGATGAGTACAGTTGATATAAATACCTGATTAATTAATAGGAAAAAAATGCTTTCAACTTGTTTTGCAATTTCCAAATTTCATGAGCAAGCTGCAATCCAGCCGTAAGACTGCAGGGCTGACAATGGCATGCCCAGTTTAACAGTAGATAGATAAATGTGATTAAATAGTGGTCTGAATGCAACTGCATTGTAGTGGAAAATGTGGTAGCAAAGCAGATTATCATTATTACATATTGTGCTAGTAAACTTTGTATACATTGTTTCTGTTTATACACTCTTCAAAGCATTAGCAGTCTCTGCATGTTGAAAATATGCAGCTGCTAAATAGTTCGTTTCATCAGATTTTAGTTACCCCTCCTCCCAACAAGGTATAAACAGGAAAGATTTACTACTTCACCTTACAAGTAGAAATCAACAAATTCTTTATGCAAATTAATTTTTATTGGTGAGTTTACTATTGGTTTGGAAACGGCAATGAACTGAACCTAATTAGTTTAGAATTTTGTGGTGTGTGTTCTTTGAAAATAACAAGGATGTTATTCTATAAACAAAGGCAGTAAAACCAAAACCAAATCCAGGTAAGTGGTTTTATTTTGTAATTATCTTTGTTCTGACACTGTGGAGTTGTGAAAGAAAAGCAAATCTTGATGCATTTCCTGTTGATGCCAAATGTAAGTAAAAATGCTCAGACTGATTTTCATCAACTTGACATTTTTGATCATTTTTGGCATTCTTATTTCAAGATATTTTGTTTAAATTTAAAATGAGTTGTCTAGTTTCTCCAAATACCAAGTCAGATTCTTGCACGCTATCTGCATGAAGAGTAAAGTAGAGGTGGAATTAAGTCACATTCTGTAGACTTTTTTTTCATGGCATCTTAATTTTTATACTGCATTTCTGCTGTCAGAGTTCCTCTAAACAACTTTCGGGTATACTGGGTAATCCATGTTTAATTTCACTTTGTTCATATGTTCGTTACACGAGATTTATTTTAACGTTCTGGTAAATCCCTATGGTATCTTGGTTTTCCTATGACAACCACATCCTCACTGTCTTTTACCCTTAATAGACTGAAAGTTTTGAGGAACCAGAAGAGGCTCTGTATAGCACATCGTTTTATTCTAGGCAAATAGCTTAGTCCTGGCACAGAAGAAGCTCTCAAATCACCTTCATTGAATAAATATTCAAAGCAAAGAACTGTCCAAACTACCTACCTGTTAAACTACATACCATCATTTAGCAACTGTTTTTTTTTTTTAATGTGAAAATTATTTCAGTCTTAACAGATTATTTTACAGAGCTTGGTAAAATCTAACAGTACATTTTATCAGAATGTTTACATGAATCAGTAGCTACAGTTGACTTGAGAACCTGGGAAAAGTACCCAGAATTTTATTTGCAATTTCAGTCCATCTCATTAACTATCACAACTGCAGACTTTTCAGCAAATATGTATTTTTCTCACTCAGGCCAATGGAAAGCAATCAGACACTTCCAGATTTGTGAGGTCAGTTTGAACCACAAGGTCAGCGGTTCAAGCTCACCAGCTGCTCTTTGGAAACACTATACAGGGTCGTTATGAGTTGGAACTGACTGGAAGGCATTTAACAGCAACAAATTCTTCTTTTGAAATGTCTTTAGCAGCTGTACTTGGTCTCCACATAAAAGAACAAGAGAACGCCAGTGGGAACGTGGCCAGATTAGCTTCATTGTCAGCCATCATATTTTTACAACAATGAAAAATGCACTTTATGGTTCGCAATGGAACATCCAGCAGTTATGTAAGGATTTAGAGGTAAATGAATAAAAATGGTATTATGATTTTAAAAACATTTTCTTCAAGATCAGTATCATATTGTACTTGTTCTTCCAGAACATCTCCAGTCTTTGCATGCTCTGAAAACAGCCCTGCACTCTTCTACACAGCAGATGGATGTTCTTACTTCCTAATGAATTAAACCAGAACTTCTTTGCTTTTCTTTCTTTCTTTTTTTTGTTTTTCTTTAATGATCATGGGGTTTATTAGGGAAGTGAACAAGGTACAGTCCAGGCTCAGAAACAACTCAGAATGCAGCAGGTTTGCAATCAGGAATGTTTCATCTCTGCTGTACTGCGCCCATGCCTTGCTCTTGTCGTTGGCCTTTCAGCCACGTGGCCCCTGACCTCTGCCCTGCTAAGGCAAGTGATAAAAACCTCTTTTAGCAAGTCTGTGAGGGCCCAAGCGGCACATTCTAGAAGCCAGCCTCCTGCCCTTAGGCACTCAGCTTTATTTAGTCTGTGGCCCAGAGCTTTTTGATATGTAGTCTCTCAACTTTTCCACTTCAGTTTTAAATTGCAATAAATTCCAGTTCTGGAATTTATCCTATGTTGTTGTTAGATGGTGTTGGGTGAAATTTTCTTTTAGAACTGCCCCCATAGGTTTTTCTAGGTTGTAATATTTATGGAGTCTTGGGGTGGTGCTGTGGGTAAATGCGCTAGGCTGCAAAGTCAGTTTGAAATGCAAGATCGGCAGTTCAAACTCAGCAGATGCTCCTTGGAAACCCTATACAGGGTCGCTAAGACTCGATGGCACTTAACAACAACAACAAATATTTATGGAAGTAATTAGGTCTTCTTTTCCTATGAAGCTAATGTGTGTGTTCTATCCATTAACTTTCAAGTTAGCAGAAAAGACTTAACCATTGGATTACCAGGTCTCCTTATAGCAACTTGGATATAAGCAGGAGACAAACATATTAATTAGTTATGGTTAGGTACTCTCGAGTCATTTCTGACTCAGTGACCCTATGTCACTGCCCAGTCCTGCCGCATCTTCACAATCACTGCTATTCATCCTTATAATAAAAAAGGACACATAACTCAAATGTTCATTTTATGATATTGTTGTTGTTGTTAGGTGCCATTGAGTTGGTACCGACTCATAGCGACCTTATGCTCAACAGAACAAAATACTGCCCAGTCCTGGGCCAACCTCACAATTGTTGCCATGCTTGAGCCCCTTGATGCTGCCACTTGGCTAATCCATCTCCTTGGGGGAATCTTCCTCTTTTTCTCTGACCCTCCATTTTACCAAGCATGATATTCTTCTCCAGAGACTCGTCCCTTCTGACAATATGTCTGAAGTATGAGAGATGAAGTTTGCCCATTCTGGCCTCCAAGGAACATTCTGGCTGCACTTCTTCCAATACAGATCTGTTGATTCTTTTGGCAGCTCGAGGCACTTTCAATATTCTCCTCCAACACCATAACTCAGAAACATCAATTCTTCTACAGTCTTCCTTATTCACTGTACAGCTTTCACATGCATATGAGATTATTGAAAATACCATGGCTTGGGTCAGGTGCACCTTAGTCCTCAAGCTGACATCTTTGTTCTTCAAAACTTTAATAAGGTCTTGTGCAGATTTGCCTAATGCAATGCATGGTTTGATTTCTCGACTGCTGCTTCCATGAGTGTTGATAGTTGATCCAAGAAGAATGAATTCCTTGACAACTTCAATCTTTTCTCCATTGATAAATATGTTGTTTATTGGTCCAGTGATGAGGATTTTTGTTTTCTTTACATTGAGATGCAATCCATATCAAAGGCTGTGCTCTTTGATCTTCAGCAGTAAATATTTCAAGTCCTCTTCACTTTCAGCAAGCAGGGTTGTAGCATCTGCATACCACAGGTTGTTAATGAGTCTTCCTCTAATCCTGATGCCACGGTTTCCCTTCATAGAACCCAGCTTCTCAGATTATTTGCACAGCATACAGGTTGAATAAGTATGGTGAAAGAATACAATTCGGTCGCACACCTTTCTTAATTTTAAATATTCAGTGTTACCATGTTCTGTTTGAACAACCGCCTCTTGGTCCAAGTACCTCATGAGCACAATTAAGTATTCCGGAATACTCATTATATATATATATATGTAAAATGGTTCTTAATGTGTTGTTGTCACAAAATCAGTTTAGAATCATAGTGAGCCTGTACAGGGGTTCCGAGGCTTTAAGTCTTTGGGAGGATCAGAAAGTCTCATCTTTCGCCTATGGAGAGGCTGGTGGGATCAAACCACCAACCTTGTGGTTTGCAGTTCAGTGCGTATCCTATGGAGCCAAGAGTTGTTAAAGTCAGGGAGCTCTCTACCTGATTGACAAATGATGGTAAAGAAAGCTGATAAAGAACCATACATCTAATATAATCCAATTTGCATTAAATAATAGTAAATTCCATCTCTTAATGCCTGCCCAGCAACACAAAAGTGATGCCAACATTTAATCCATAAGTATACTGACTCTTCCAAAGTTAATAACAATATCCATGGAGAGATATTCCTTTTTTGGGAGAATTTAATTTTTTTTCTTTTTCTAAATATCTATGGTACTCACTTGTTTTAAATGTACTGAACTGAATATGTAGTCAGAAAACAATGAAGGTATTTATTTTTATAATTATTTAATTTTTTTTTTTAATTCTGTCATCTATTTTCTTCTCTTTATTCCTTTTGAACTTCCCCTCATCTGTGCACTTACCAAGACTGGTTCTCCTATTGACATTTGTAATCTCATCCTATTTCGACTAGTCCAGAGCCTCATTTCCTCAATTATCCCATCATTTTTATGTATAGAAATTTGAAATGCTTAAATATTATATTGTGAATTCTATTTTGGGTGTTTAGATATTATAGTGTAAATTCTATTATATCTCTACAAAGAATGTAAATTTCTTTTGCTTTTAATTCGTAATTGGACTCCTGATGTGGCACTGTAGGATCAGCACTTAAATGAGTCTAGGGAGCTCTGATAGCATAGTGGTTATGAATCGGGCTGTGAACCTTAAGGTCAGCAGTTCGAAACTAACAGCTGTTCCACAGGATAAAAATGAGGCTTTCTGCTCCCATAAACATTTACAGCCTTGGAAACCCTGTACAGGGTCGCTATGAGTCAGGATCAACTCCAGGGCACATAATAACAACAACATATGCCATTACTTGACTAAACCTGAACTTATCTTTAGGCCAAGTAATACAGCTTGCAATGCCAGAAATTATTTCATAAAATGAAGAGACAGGAGTAGAAATAATTCAGTCATTAGAAATATTGGCATCTATTTATCGTAATGACCTATACCTCCTTCTTTGGAAAGTAATTTAGTTTTCACTGCTCTTTGTTATCTAGATAGCTGCTAGGGATTTTAGAAGACATCTGTCTATATTTTGGGGTCCTGGTATAGGGCTGTAGGATAAGCACTGGACTGCTAACCACAAGGCTGGAAGTTCAAAACCACAAGTCACTCCTTGGAAATCCTACAATGTTGTTATGAGTTGGAACCGACTCTATGACATTAAACAACAGCATATATATATCAGGAATGCTTTCATCCGTAAGACACAGTCTAGCTATGTTGTTGTTGTTGTTAAGTGCTGTCAAGTTGGTTCCAAGTCATAGCAACCCTGTATAGGGTTTCTAAGGAGCAGCTAGAGAGCTTGAACCACCGACTTTGCAGTTCAAACTAACTTTGCGGACTAGCACATTAACCCACAGTGCCACACCAGGCCTTGACTTAAATAGAGGTTAGTTCTTGATGTTTTATTTATATAAAAAAAAAAAATCTAGAGATAGGAAGTTGCTGGGATGATTCAAAGATACCAGGGACAGCATATCTGTGATTTCTTTCCTTCCTCTTAGTCACAAAATGTCTGTTCGAGATTGCCTTCTCACTTGCATTCAATGCAGAAAGAAAAGGGCCTAGGGCATTTTAATCTTTTTATCTGGACAGTAAAAGCATTTCCAAAAAGCACCCCAAACAGACTTCCTTCTATAATATATTGAATTTGATAGATCAAGGTTATATAACAACGTGGAGTTGCAAAGGTGGTTGGATACAGAAAGAGTAGATTGCCATGATCAGCATAAAGTACTAAAGTTCTTGTCATTGACAAATTGTCACTACAATCAGTTTTGTGATTCTTTAATTCACGTTTAAGGAGTTTGATAATGATACTGAATAAACAAACATCTGAAAGTATCTGCCAAAGAATGGAAGGATTCCAATGTATCAGAAACCAAGTACAGTTGAGCATCACTGTAATAAGTGAAGGACCAACATAGTAATGAGTGGTCTGACCCACAGGGATATTTTACAGTTTTTGATTAGTAACATGGTTCTCAGGACTAAAAAAAAAAGTAGGTAGACCACTAACGTCAAGTTTGCATTTGATAAATAAAAAGTTTACATGTTTAATGAAAAGAAAACCTAACAAGTCATTAAACATGGGTCATATTGTTGTCAAGTGCTGTCAAGTTGGTTCTGACTCATAGTGACCCTGTATAGGGTTTCCGAGGAGCAGCTGGTAGGTTTGTACTGCCAACTTTGTAGTTCATAGTCCAGTGCTGATCCTACAGCGCCACATCAGGAATCCAAACATGGGTCATGGTAACTCCTTATTCCATGGCTTGAGTCAGATCACAAACACAGAACCCGAGGAATGAAGAAAACGCCAAATGAAAAACACCTGAGAAAGGATAGGATACTGCAATGGCATGGTAACTGTGCATTGTAACTTTTCCCCTTAGCCTTCCCTAGAGGAACCTACAACATCCTCTTAGCTTTCTATAAAGGGACCTAGAACCACTCAACCAAATAACTGTAGGATGAAAATATTTTTGGACTACCTCTTGAATAACACTGTTTCTTGGGAAACAAGACTATCCATCAAAAGTCCTGCACTCAAGCTCAAAGTTCAAGGGATCAGATGAGAAAATGAGAGCTTACTTAGACTTCTTCAGGATAGGACCTGTAGCGCTAAATGTGTAGTTGTGTCCTTAGGAACTGGCAGAATGACCACGATAAAACAATGAAACACCAAATAAGGACTATTGTGGGTAAAAGGACAATTCAAAGCAAAAATAAAACCGTATCCTGGGTGAATCACAGATACTAGGCATCATCGAAACTTGAAAAATGTAAGAATGGGGATTCTTATCACATTCCTACTTAAGACTCCATTGTGACTCGTGCAAAAGATAGATACCTTAGAGAAAAACAGTGGAATATCTTAAGTTTAATCATAAAGCGGTCCAAATGCAGCCCTTCTTTCTGATATGCTCTTATTATGGCAACAAATTAATTTAGTTGGCAAGCAACTATTGACCTGATGAATACTTTTTCTCCATTCCAATAAGAGAAAATAGCGCAAGAAGATTGTTTTCACCCTGCAGGCCCAGCAATAAAACAACATCACTTGCTTCAGGATTACTGATCTCTATGCTATAGGCTTCCTCCAGTCTTCAAGGCACATTTTTATTTTATTTTATTTTATTTCAATTATACACAAAGAAGCCTCTTATATATGGAGACAGAGGTAAACACAAACATACACACTGCTCCTATCGAAGAACAATTTTAAAAAGCTGTTCTTTGCAAAGAGGGAAGGCAAACAGTAGGTTCATTTTGTGTATCTTCCTCCCAATACCAGGAACTAGAGCTGAGTAAGATGAATGCAGATTGAATTTCAGTTCCTACTCACTCTCTTGACCAGGTGTCTTTGGGCAATGCACAAAGTGTGGAATTGTATGTGGCAATGTCTTTAACACAATTCGAGTTGCAGAGATTTGGATAATTTTACTAATCAATAAAATTATCTACTATAACATTATTTCAAACTTTAGGACCTAAATTATAGGAAGTAGTTAATGTCTTAGATATTTTGTCAACATTACTGTATTCCAAGACTGATTGGAAAATCTCACAAAAATACAAGGGGCTTCAACAGTTTCTGGAAAATTCCCATTATGTGTTCATTCTTTTTCTGTGAAATTTTTGAAGAACTTGGGGAATTGGGTCAAGGATCAAGGATACATCAGTCTCATCAACAAGATGCTGTAGACTTGAACCTCACCACTGAGAATGAGATGGCTGGGTTGATTTTGGAGGGAGCATGTATAACATATAAGGAGGTTGCTTCATCACATATTCAGTTATTCCAAAGTAGCCAGCTTGCTGTGGAGTGCCAGGAAGGGCACTTCAGCTAGTTCAGGTTATACCTCTTGGGTTAATGTACTGGACTGCAAAGCCAGTTTGAACCACAGTGTTGGCGGTTCAAGCTCACCAGCCTAGGAAACCTTGTATAGGGGTCACTATGGTTCAGAACAGACTCAACGACACTTAACAACAACAACTTTGTACTCATGACCCAAAAGATTCAACATTGTTCAGAATGTCAGTCAAGTTAGGAGAACCCAACTGAAGTCCTGTTATGGACAAAATTGTACCCTTCTTAAAATGTGTCCTGTTGGCTGGGCCATGATTGATTGCCTATGGCTTGGCAGTTATGTGGTGATCTCCCATGATGTGATCTGATGTGGTAAATCAACAAGAGGGGATGTTTTTATTGTTACATGCTTTTAATTTGGTTCTGACTCATACTGAGCGACTCTATGCACAAGAGAAAGAAACACTGTCCAGTCTTGTACTGTCCTCACAATGATGGTTATATTTGAGCCCATTGCTGCTGCCACAGTATCAATACATCTCATTAGGGGTCTTCCTCTTTTCCTCTGACCCTCCACTTTACCAAGCATTACGTCCTTCTCCAGGGACTGGTCCTTCCTGGTAACAAGTCTGAAGTATGAGAGACAAATCTCACTATTCTGGCTTCTAAGGGGTATTCTGTCTATTGTTCTTCCAACACAGATTTGTTAGTTCTTCTGGTAGTCCACGGTACTTTCAGCATTCTTCTCCAATACCATACACAATTCAAATGCATTGATTCATCTATGGTATTTCTTATTCATTGTCCAACTTTCACATGCATATGAGATGATTGAAAATGCTGTGGTTTGAGTTAGGTGCACTTTAGTCCTCAAATTGAAAGCTTTGCTCTTTAACACTTTGAAAAAAGAAGTCTTTTGCAGTAGATTTGCCTAATGCAATGTGTCATTTTATTACTTGACTGCTCCTTCCATGAGTGTTAACAGTTGTTGTTAAGTACCTTCCTGTTTGTTCCAAATCATAGGGACCCTGTATACTGTTTCCAAGGAGCTGTTGGTGGGTCCGAACTGACAAACTATCAACTTGTGGCTTGCAGATCCAAGCAAAATGAAGTCTTTGACAACTTGAATCTGTCCTCCATTTATCATGATAGTTTTTAATGGTCCAGTTGTGGGGATTTTTTTTTTTTCTTTATATTAAGGTGCAATCCATATTTAAGACTGTGACTTTTGATCATCATCAGTATTTTAAGTTTTCTTCACTTTCAGCAATCAAAATTATATCATCAGTATGTCACAAGTGGTTAATGAGTCTTCTCCAATCCTGATGCCATATTCTTTTTTTTTTATAAAATCCATCTTCTCAGGTTATTTGCTCAGCATACAGATTGAGCTGTTGTTGTTGTTGTAAAGTGCCATGGAGTAATTTCTAACTCATGGCAACCCTGTATAGAGTTTACAAGGAGCAGCTGATGGGTTTGAATCACTGTCTTTGAGGTTAGAAGAACAGTGTTTATCCTATAGACCCACACAAGGATACAACCCTGGCATACACCTTTCCTGATTTTGGTCCATTCAGTGTCTCCTTGTTTCATTCTAACAACGGCCTCTTGGTCAGCACCTACTCAGTGGCACTTCAAAACAGCAGCGATATATACATTTTATGAAGCATCATGGTGGTTATTTTTAGGTGCTGTTGAGTTGGCTTGTCCTCAGTGTCCCTATTGACAATAGAACAAAACACTCTCCAGTCCTGCACCATCTTCATAGTTGTGGCTATGCGGGATCCTATTCTTGCAGCCATGATATTAATATTTCTTCTCAAGGGTCTTCTCTTTTGTGCTGACCCTCCATTTTACCAAGCCATGGAGTGGTGCCTTCTGAAAACATGTCTAAAGTATGAGAGACGAAGTCTCACCATCATCACTTCCAAGGAACGTTCTCACTGCCCACCTTCCAAGACAAATTTGTTTGTTTGTTCTTTGCCCACACCATAATTCAAATGCATTGATTCATCTGTCCTCTTTCATATTCATTGTCCACTTTTCACATGCATATGAAACTATTGGCAATAGATCAAGTACCCCTTAGTCCTCAAAGTGACATCTTTGCTTTTAACACTTCAGATAAGTCTTTTGCACCCAGTTTTTCTAATATAACTGGTCTTCCTTGTAGGAATATGGATATTATCTTATTACAGATAGCATTGTACTTCAAGATAGATCTTGAAATACTCTTTTTGGCAATGAATGTGACACCGTAACTCTTCATTTGCCTTTCCTGACATAATAAACCATATGATTGTCTGACTCAAAATGGCCAACATCTCTGCAATTTAGCTTAGAATATTGATCTCTATGAGGTTCATTTCATTTTTGACAACTTCCAATTTTCCTAGATTCATATTTCATATTTGGATTATTAATGTATATTTGCAGTAATTCTTCCCATTTTGAGTTGTGTTATATCAGCAAATGAAGTTCCCGAAAGCTTTGCTCCACTCATGTCATTAAGGTCAACTCTAATTTGAGGGGACAATTCTTCTGTGATATTTTGAGTGTCTTCCAACCTGAAGTACTCATCTTCTTCTGCTATTCAGAAGGTTTTCAGTGGCCAATCATTCAGAAGTGGTCCACCTCTCCTAAACCTGTCACCATGGGTTACCTAGTTCATATTCAAAACACCAGTGGCATAGTTTCTAGCAGAATAGAATCCTTCACAGTATAACAGACTAACAGCTGAGTGGATTCTTACAAGCAGGTTAGCTCATTTTTTACTTTAAATTTATAAAAATATCTTAATTTGATGGAAGTTGTGAAGATGGAATTAGAAATCATTTTTTCTTGGTTAATATGTATGTATTTTATTTCGAATGACCCATTCATTCCAACAAATAATGGCCCAATTCTCTTCAACTGAAAAGCCTTCCAGTATTTCTACTCTCATATGAATAAATAGTATTCATTCTTCATGTAGCATAGAATTACACTGTGGTGTAAATGAACTTGCTGCAGATAATTTGTAACTGCTACAAGTTCCTGTCGGAAGACTGTCAAGATGCATTTGGCAAATCTTCCCTGATAATTGGTAAGTAGAAAAGGCTAATTACATTTGGGATAATCAGAAAGTGAATACATGCAAATCTAATCAGAGGGCAAAATGCTTTAAAGTGCTTTGTACACTTTAAATGGTTTCTACCAAGTTCCATGTGCCTCACAGAAAGAATCAACATAATGGGCTTCGTATTACAACATGTAACTTCAAAGAGAGAGAAAAAAATGCTGGTAAAATAAATCGGTGGCCTTTAAAGTTAGTCACATGAATTAAGGAACAATTATTTCTTGGTTGAATACACAGTCTTCAACAGGGCACTACTTTTAACAAGACAAGTAACTCTGAGAAGGTGTTCTGCTCTATGTGTTTCTCAGGACCTTGAAGATAATTGTCACATGTGGTATCTTTGGTTGGTTGGTTATGTGCCATGGAGTCGGTTCCAACTCACAGTGACCTTGTACAGGGTTTCCAAGGCTGTAAATCTTTATGGGAGTGGAAAGCCTCATCTTTCTTCTGCAGAGCGGCTGGTAGTTTCGAACTGCTGACCTTAAGGTTCACAGCCCAATTCGTAACCACTACGCTACCAGAGCTCCTTTAGTGGTCAGGAAATACCAGTCAATAGGAACAAGACATTTTCAGGAGAGACCATCGCAGCATCCTTTCATACATCAACAAGTGTAACAATTACTATGCCAGATGAATGAGATAGTGTTCATAAACAAATGAATCATCATAAAAGTACTATTGAGTCTGAAGACTAAATAGTTCTGAATCTAGCAATACTTCAAACTTTGAATTTAAATTTTATTACTTGAGTAAAAGTGCTTGAAGCCAAGGTCAATGTAGGCAACATTAGAACCCAGCATGAATCACATTGTGTATCACTCCTACTCACTAGTTAGCAGTTTTATGCAGCTGAAACATTTTAGATAAAGATTTCTTATCGAGAGCTGTTGGGCCTCTAAGCAGCATCAGGTAAGCTATAAACACCCTGCATTTCACAGGAATCCTTTAGTGCTACTCCCATGGGCGTTGTCTGTGGAGCTCAGTAAAATGAAATCCTTGATTCTTCAATCTTTGCTCTGTTAATACATGATTGGACAATTATTGGTCCACTTGTAAGGATTCTTTTTTGTCTTCATAGAATCCATACTGAAGGCTATAGTCTGATCTTCATCAAGAAGTGCTTGAAGTCCTCTTCACTTTCAACTAGCAAGGTTGTGTCATCTGTATTGGCAGATGTAATTAACTTGAGATCTAATTTCTTTAATGTATGTCTTAATCCAATATGACCAATTTCCTTATCAGAAGGGAAGAAGCAGAGATCCAATCATACATAGAGATAAGATGGCCATGTAACGATGGGACTGAAATGAGTTTATATTGTCACAATCAAGGAACATTCTGGGCCACTAGAAGCTAGAAGACACAAAAAAGCATTCCTCCCTTAAAGCCTTCAGGAATAGTATGGCCCTGCCAGGACCTTGATTTTGAACTTATGTCTGCCAGTTCTGTGAGAGAATAAATCTCTGTTTTAAGCTACTGAGTGAATGGTACTCTATTATGTCATCCCTAGGAAAAAAATACAGTGAGTGAGCAAATAAGAAAAAGACCAATACATTTTTTGATGACTGCTGAATGTTTTCGTTGCTAATCTAATACCATCTTGCTTAATATAAACTGTATCCTTATTGTATGCTTAGCACATATTTCAGTATTAAGCATTAACTATTTAAGGTGTCAGAGTCCTGTGCGGTGCTGAGGGTTAATGCACTGGACTGCAAAGTCAGTTTGAACCGCAAGGTAGGAGGGTCAAGCTCACCAGCCACTCCTCAGAAACCTTACGCATGGTCTGTGGGTTGGAATTGACTCAATGGCACTTAACAACAGCAACAATCTAAGGTGTCAGGCTATGTGCCGGGACTCCTAGTAGGTACAATACAAACTCTTATTTCCTGTCTATTGGTTTGTCTGACTCTACACACTCTTAGTCATGCAAGCTGCCTAAATTGGCCCATCCCTCTTCTCTACTAATTACCTTTAGATGACTATATCCAAAATTTCAACTACCCTCCCCTTCCCTGAACAAGACCACATGTATGCTCTCATTTAAGTCCTTTTTCTTAAGTGTAAGATTAAAATCTCCTTGTTCATGTCAGATGAATCTTGCCGTATATTTCATAGGTATTTCCAGCTCAGCAAGTCTGCCTTCTATCTGGCCCAAGTTCTTTTTAACAGGATTTTGTTTTAGAGAAAAAGCCATATGTGTTTTAAATAGCAAACATATGCACATGACTTTTTTTTTATTATTTGTACATTTTGCTTTTTTATTATTGAAATTTGAAGAGATGGTTCATCCATATCTCTAAAGACTCAGCATTCGGTTTGCAAATTTTAATGACACTTGTGCTCAAACAGTTTTAGAGTAGTTTGTCATAACATGCTAACTGCTTTTAAATTCAGCATAATAGAGTACACTCCATTCCCCTGTGAAAATAGGCTTGGAATAAATTTACAAAATGATGGGAAAAAAAAAATCTTCCCACAGATTATGGTCAGGTTCATTAAAAACAAACAAACAACCCTTCTTTTGTTATTCTGTGAATTTGAGGAAGTCATACACTAAAAAATATAGATGTGTGACCCACATTCCTTTGCCTTTTCAAGGCACTTAATAGCGGTCTATCAAGATTCTAGGAATTTTGGTTGTGACAAAATGTATAGCAAATTTAGATTATGTGTGAGTTATTTATCTCCTTTCATTTTTGTGGGCCTAAAAAGGAACAATTTCCTCTAGGGCTCTCCATATAAAAAAAGAACCCAAAGATACTTTGGAAATAACCAAAGTAAAGGACAGGTTAGTTCTATTGGATAAGTCCCCGAGCATCCATTGTTGTTGTTGTTAAGTGCCGTGAGTCAGTTCCTACTCACAGCAACCCTGTATAGGGTTTTTGAGGAGCAGCTGGTGAGCTTGAACTGTCAACCTCATGGTTCAAACCAACCTTGCAATCTAGTGCATTAACCCGCAGCACCATTAGTAGCTAAATTATTTCAAGTAACATTTTCAGCAGAACATCTCTCAAGAGCCCCCAAAGAGGCTCTGGATGAAGCAAACTCTAAAGCATTCAGCTACCAACTGAAAGTTGGCTGTTCACATCCTTGGAAGAAATGCCCAGTGATATATTTTTGAAAGGACACAGCCATTGAGCATCCTATGAAGTTAAATTCCACTTTGACACAATGGGGTTGCTTTGAGTCCAGATCAAAATGATGCCAACATAGTATCAAGAGTCACATTCTGGGGATAAAAATGTGAAAAGAAAAAGTTGCTCTCCCTTAATCATCTTGAAATCCAGAAAAGAAGCGAGTGTCCATATAGCTATTCCAACATTACATAATATTATGGATTAAATTATATTCCCCCAAAAGATAGGTCAACATCCTAACTACTAGAACCTGTGAAGGTGGATGTGTTTGGAAATAGATTTTTGAAGATGCTATCAGTTAAATTAATTTAAGTTCATAATGGAATAGAGTGAGTCCAAATTCAATCTGAGTGATCTTCTAGGAAAGAGGAGTAAAAACAGAGATGGATAACCATGGAAAACTGTATGTAACACAGCAACTATAAGCCGAGGGATGCCTAGACCTGTCAGAAGCTAGGAGTGATGCACAAGAGCAGTCTCCTTCAAAGACTCTTCTTCCACAATTATAGTTGATTTGATTCCTGAGTACTCCATCTGACAAGGTTCACATGATTAGTCATCATTGATGCTCTTGATAAAAAGGAATCAGGATGATCAACAACATAATCTCAAACTGCCAGTTACCAGAACTGTGAGAATAACTTCTCTCCATTAAACCCATGCCTAGGTGTGGCACTTTGTTAGGGCAGCCATAGGAAACAAATCAATTGTTGCTCTTGTTTTAAAGTGCCATCGAGTTGATTCTGATTCATCGTGATCCTGTACAGGGTTTTCGGAGACTGTAAATCTTTGAGGGAGCAAAAAACAAAAACAAAACCTCTTTCTCCTGTTGAGCAGCTAGCTGGTAGGCTCCAACCACTGAGTTTGTGATTCCAGTCCAGCGCTCATCCTACAGAGCTATCATGCTCTCATAAACAATAGTTGTTGTTGTTGTTAAGTACCTTCCACCATTATAGGGTAGCTGAAGTTGTAAATCTTTGTGGAAACAGAAAACTTTGCCTTTCTCCCACAGAGCAGCTTGAGTGCTCTAACCACCAACCTTGTAACTAGCAGTTTAGTGCTTATCCTACAGATCCACAGTGCTCTCTATAAACTGTTGTTGTTATTAAGTGCTGTCAAGTCAGTTTCGAGTCACAGAGACACTGTATAGAATTTCCAAGGAACCACTGGTGAGTTTGAACATACTTTGAGGATCACCTTGATTTTGAAGATCACATCAACATTGCAGTCAAGTGCTTATCCTACAGCACCACAACAGGACCCCCTATAAACTATTGTTGCTGTTAAATGCTGTCAAGTTGATTCCAACTTGTAGTCTAAACTATCTTTGGGAAAATCAGGACATTTACCAAAGGTTCTAACATTTAACCTGAGAGTAAAAGAATGAGTTTGTGTATTTAGTAGAAAATTCAGAGAAGTTATTTGAAGCAAAAATGCTCAGCAAATAAAAGGGTTTGAAGGCATTGACTTGTCTTGGCATAAACATGGAATTATGAGCAGTTCAGCATTGTTGAATTCAAAGCATGAGGGAAATGGTGAAAAGAGACTACATGACATGGAATCCTAGAGAGAATCTGTGGTCATATGGCCTTTCTATCCATGGGAAATATTGGGGCACTTTTGATTAGGGCCTGGCAAAATCAGATTAAATTATGAAATTATCAAACTGCTATCAATCTAGAAGGTTGCTTCATGGATAGGATGATATGAGACTTCAAAAGACAGGGAGAAATGAGATCTGTAAAGAGGTTGTTGCAAATTTTAAAGTTGAATTATGCTCCAGTTCAACTTGGAAGTTTGTAATTAAACAACATAATAAGCACAATGTCATTAAAAGTATTATACATGAAGATTGCTAAAGTGTCAATTACTATATCACATCCATATTTATCACAGCAAAAGAAAAAGTGTGTGAAAATAAATGCAGACAACGCAGAGGAGAACAAACTAGGCAAAGTATCAGAGTCCTAGTGTGGTGCTATGGGATAATGCATTGGACCTCAAGGCCAGTATGAGCTACAAGGTTGGTGGTTCAAACTTACAAGCCACGCCTTAGAAACCCTATACAGGGTCGCTATGAGTCAGAACCAACTTGATGACGCCTAACAACAATGACAACAATTATTGCTCTAGCAAAGAAGTCTGTCACCATCATTTTGCTTGGCAGAGACTCATAGTTAAAAAGGGGAGTAAGATAACTTTATATTGAAAACCCAGAAAACCTTCATGTTTTCTATGATTGGAGGTGTTGCCATGGGAAAACTAGAAGCAGGCCACCGTGAAAAACATCGTCTGTGATTAGCTTGGTTTTCTCCGATTGGTCTTAAAGTGGAAGTGGGGACAAAAGCTAGAGAAGTCAGTAGTTACTGACCACGTTTGACTCTTGTGGGCAAATTGCAACAGAGGTTATTGTTTGGTTTCCTGGGCTGGTTTCTGCTGATCTGGCCTTGGTCTTGTGTGTATTCAGATAGATATAAATTTATGCTTCACCTTAACAGGACTTGAGCGCTGATTGTTTACGAGATTGAAGACGCACATTCAGGAAAATAGAGCAGAGAAAGTTTTGAGGAATAAAGCCAGACTTTTTGTTTGGAATGATGCTACTTGCAAAGCAGTTACCTGATGTGTGTTATATGCTCATGTCATTGATTCCTTACCTCTAAGACAGGCATCACAATCAAAACAGGCTATTATAAAGGAACTAGTGGTGGTGGTTATGTGCCGTGGAGTTGGTTCCAACTCATAGTGAGCCTGTACAGGATTTCCGAGGCTGTAAATCTTTACAGCAGCAGAATGCCTCATCTTTCTCCTGCAGAACAGCTGCTAGTTTCGAACTGCTGACTTTGTGGTTTGCAGCCTGATTCGTAACCACTACGCTACCAGAGCTTATTAACCAACCTGATATCCTGGTAGTGGTGATGGATGCGTGTCCTGCAGTTAGTTCCCACTCATAGCCACGCTGTAGTGGGTTTCTGAAGCTGCAAAGCTTTATGGGAGCAGAAGGCCTCATCTTTCTCCCTCAGAGAGACTGATAAATTCAAACTACTGACCTTGCAGTTAGCAGTCAAGCTGATAATCCACTATGCTATCAGGGTTCCTTGTAGAAGTGATGCAGAGATCATTAAATTCTGACCAGAAAACGTCACGCTGGAATTTATTAATTATTATTTTGAAAATTACGTTTAACTATAATCTTCAGGACCTGCCTTGTGCTCAGGACCACAGTAACTTTTTAAAAGAAGATTTGAAATGTGTGAAAAGGAAGATGATTGAAGTTTTTCCTTTCAATTTCTTTTTCTTCTTTTAAAAGATTTTTAATCTTTGGAATTTTCTGTAGTAGAGCTCAAGGGAATGTGCACTGCTCTATTCTTTGTAACAGACTATTCCTCATTTTCTAAGTAGAATTAGACTAAGCAGAAAGAAAAATGAGCAAGCTGCCCTTTCCAGTGGGTCAGCCTGTCTTCACCATGCATGAATAATTGCCCCAAGTGTCAAGGAGACTTACACAGTATATTGACTGCTTGGAAAACTTCCTGGATACGCTTACTAAATAATCTTAAATGTCAAATCATCTTGTAAAAATTTGATAAGATCTCTAAAAGTAGTGGGAATGTGTTTCTGCTAAGTACAGTTGAGTTGGTGCAGACTCAGAGATCCTGTAATATCAGGTTTTCAAGGTACTGCTGATGAGTTTCAATCACCAACATTGCAGTTAGCAGTCAAGTGTTTATCCGACAGTGCTATACCAAAAGGTCAGCAGTTCAAACCCACCAGCTGCTTCTTGGAAATCCTATACTAGAGCACTATGAGCCAGAACTGACTCATTGGGTGTTAACTTTCAGTTCAAACTGACTTTGCAGTTCAGCGCATTAACCCACAGCACCACACCAAGACATATATATGTTGTTGTTGTTGTTAAGTGC
>NW_006408525.1:16827837-16840195 GCF_000296735.1 Chrysochloris asiatica
AATATGTTTTAATGTTCATCCCCTTCTGATCCTAAATAAGATTCTTCCCACTGAAGAGTCAACAAATCAATATATTTCTGTGAAACCTACAATATGCAAGGCATTAAGATCAATGTATAAAATACTAATATAAGTCTCTTTTTCTTAAGGAGCTGAGAGAATAAATGATGGAGGAGGTGCCTGAGGGTAGAACATATTGATGATTGATGTGAATCAACACCAGAAAAGACAAAATTGACAGTAAAGAATATTTCTCGATATTCTTCACCAAGCCAAAATTCAAATGGATTTTTTTCTACAGTGATACTTGATTTGATTTCTTTGTATTCTACCTGGCAAGGTCCACATGTATAGACATCATTAATGTTTCTGAAAAAAAAATAAGGTGTTTCTGATTAATAGGTTGTTGGTCCTGCAAAATTCTATCATGCTATCTCTAGCATTGTTTCTATAACTAAGATCTATTTTTTAATTACTGATTCTCGTTCTTTGTTTCCAACTTTTGCATTCAAATTATCATTGCATATTGGCTAAATGTGTGATCACTTTCAAATGTCAGAAGCTAATATCAATCTTCAGTTTCGTCACCTACCTTTGGCCTTAGTAGTTGGTGGATAAATGTGAAAAATAGTCATATTAACTGGTCTTCCCTATAGGCATAGAGATATTATTCTGGTATTGACAGCAGCATTGTACTTCAGACCAGATCTTGAAATGTTCTTTTTATAATTAATGTGATGCCGTTCTTCTGCAGTTTGTCATTCCTGGCATAGTTATTGCTCGGTGCCATCGAATCAGTTCCAACTCATATCAACTCTAAGAGCAACAGAATGAAACACGGCCTGGTTGTGCACAGGGACTGGACCCTTCTGATAATATGTCTAAAGTTTGTGTGATAGTTAAAATTTTGTGTCACCTTCACTATGCCTGGCTTCTCAGTGGTTCAGCAGTAAAGATGTCATAATTCCTTGTGATGAAATCCAACATTATTTGATCCCCTCTCTCATGGTGTGATCTGATGTGATCAACTCTAATCTGATGAAGTATCCTATGTATTATAAATCCTCACTTCTATGATGTAAATGAGATAGAGTGCAATCTATAGGATTAGGCTATATATTGAGTACATCTCTTTTGAGATATAAAAGGAAAGAGAAGGGAGCAAGAGAAAGAGGGAATTGCGACCACCAAGAATGAAGAGCCAGGAGTGGAGTACATCCTTTGTACTTGGGGCCCCTGTACTTTACAGGGAGCAGCTGATGTCAAGACACATGGAGATCTCCGAGGAATGGTGGGTACACAGGTACTGAAGGGAGACAAGGACCTTTCCTCAGAGCTGGTATCTGAATTCAGACTTCTAGCTTCCTAAACTTTGAGAGAATAGATATCTTTTTGCAGTCAAATGCTCTATCACAGAGCTACACCCCCGAGAATATATATCTTTTTGTTAAAGTTAATCACTTGGGGGTATTTCTGTTATAGCAGCACTGGAAAACTAAGACAGTAAGTGAAATGAAATATAGCCATCCGCGCTTCCCAGGAGCTTTCTGGCTGTGCTTTTTCCAGTTCAAATTTGTTTGTTCTTTTGACAGTCCATGATACTTTCATTATTTTCCAACATAAAAATTCAAATGCAATGGTTCTTCTCTGGTCTTCCTTACTCATTATGCAGATTTTGCATGCATATGAGGCTATTGAAAATATCATGGCTCGGGTTAGATACAACTTAGTCCTCAAAGTGACATTTTTGCTCCTTAACACTTTAAAGAGATCTTCTGCAGTCGATTTGTTTAAAGCAATGTCATTTGATTTCTTGACTGTTCTTCTATGTGTGTTAATTGTGAATACAAGCAGGATGGAATCTTTGACAACCTCAATATTTTCTCCATTTATCTTGGTTTTATTTATTGGTCCAATGGTAATGATTTTCGTTTTCATTACACTGAGGTGCAATCCATACTGAAGGCTGTATTCTTTCATCGTCATCAGTACTTCAAATTTTCTGTGCTTCCAGCAAGCAGGTTTGTTCCATTTGCATATTAAAGACAGTTGCTGAATCTTCTTCCAATCCTGATGTCACATATGTTTCAATTTTTCCAAATTAGCTTCTCAGATTATTTGCTTAGGATACAGATTGAATGAATATGGTGAACGGAGGTAACCCTGGCACACACCTTTCCTGATTTTAAACCATTCTGTATCTCTCATTCTATTCAAATGACTGCCTCTTGGTCTATATATAGGTTCCTGATGCACACAATTAAGTGTTCTGTATTTCCTATTCTTCTCAATGTTACCCATAACTTATTATGATGTTGTTGTTGTTGTTGTTACACACAGTCAAATGTCTTTGCATAGTCAATAAAACACAGGTAAACCTCTTTCCAGTAATCTCTGCTTTCAGGAACCCTCTGATGTTACCAATGAAGTATGAACTTTTTAGAACAATCAACCATACAAAATCAAAAGGGTAGAATTCATCCAGAGATAGAGCTCAGAAAGCAAGCCAAGATGGGGAAGAAGCATGAATGGAGACAAGAAACAGGGGGGAAGTGAGAAGAATGCTACTATATTGTGGGGATTGGAAACAATGTTAAAAAATAAAGTGTGTATGAGCTGTTGAATGGAAAAACAATTTACTCTGTAAACTTTCTCCCAAATCATGGAAAAACAATTTACTCTGTAAACTTTCTCCCAAATCATGGAAAAACAATTTACTCTATAAACTTTCTCCCAAATCATAATATTGAGTTTTAATAAAAGAAACCTAAGGAAAGCTTGAGTAGGAAGTAGATGTTATGAAAGTTAGAAAGCAATGTAAACAAAAACCCTTTAAAAATCTAACTCAGTTGATGAACTTTACCTCTACTTACAGATGTAGCTCAAAAGAGGGAACAAATCTTTATAGTGAGGATCATTCCCCACCCCCTCAGTACACAGGGTTGACAGGTATGGGCAACTTAGACACTGTAGCGTAGTGGTTACGAATCGGGCTGCGAATTGCAAGGTCAGCAGTTTGAAACTAACAGCTGCTCCATGGGAGAAAGAGGAGGCTTTCTGCTCCCATAAAGATTTACAGCTTCGGAAACCCTGTTCAGGGTCGCTATGGGTTGGAACCGACTCGACGGCACTTAACAACAACAACAACAACCCAAAATGAGGGGCTACAAAGGCAAGAAGTGACTGGCTTACAAGCTTTCAAGAGGGAGCCTAGATCCAGAGGCTGCGGGGGAAGGTAGAATCTCCACTGAGTGGTTTCCAACCTGTCTGGAGGGGGCTGATGAAAGGAGATGGGGATAAGACTCTTGTGGTTCACTAGTGAATAATTGCTATCAGGACTGACAGTGAGTGTTGGAGATGTAAAGGTAGACATTTTGTAACCAAAGGAGGGTAGTGGTTGAGTCTGCAGTCCAGGAGAGGAGGTCCCTGGGACCATCAAAGGAAAAGAGTGGAGTGCGGGACTCTAACCAGAGAAGCAGTGATGCCAAAGATGGAGGCAGAGACAATGATGAGGAGAGATGGAGTGACTGGGAACTCTGGACTTAGGGAGGGAGAGGGGCTGTGTGTTGACGGCTGGGGGGCAGGTTTGCAGGGTGTGTACCCTCTGGTTGTTTGATGATGCATGGAGGAGATTGTAATCATTGCAATGAAATGAAATATGATAGGATGAATGCAAAGCTAATGTTCTCCCATGTAAACTATCACATAATTCACAGTAAAAACTTAAAAAAAAAATTAAAAAGTCAGCTCACTTAAAAAAAAAAAAATCTAACTTAGATATCTTTTACTAAGACTTCATGTAAATATGGTGAATTGTTTTTTAAACCAATCAACAAATTACAAGTGAGCCAAATTCACAACAGGAGAATGGAGTAGAACTATATAGGCAAGTACCTGAGAAAGAGTGCCAAGTGGAGATAACACTGCTCTTGCTGAACTCTTAGTACATCTTTTACTAAATTGAAGCTGAAAATAAATTTTAAACTAAGGAAAGTACTGAAGGATATTCTACAAAGTACTTGATCAAGTGTCTTCAAAGGTATCAAGGCTATAAAGAGCAAGCAAAGCCTGAAGAACTATCACAGATTGGAGGAGAGTATTGAATCATTACAACCAAATATACAAACACTGGACTGAATCATGGAACAACAGATGGACAATAGTGGAAAACTGGGGAAATCCAAGTAAAGTGCTTGGGTAAAGTGCTTGGTTTATGCCAATGATACTTTCTTAGATTTGATAATTGAACATTTTAATGTAATATATTAATATTCAAATAAGCCAGGTTAAAAATATACAGTGAATCTCTGTACTATCTTTGCAACTCTTATGTAAATCTAGAATTATTTTAGAATAAAATGTTTAAATATTATAAAATAAGATGTGGCATGGAGAAGAACATTGGGCTACTGGGTTAAGTATGCAATGGAATTGACATCAGAATGGTGTACACAGAATGAAAAACATGATGAAAAAGTCTTCATCAAAAGTGCTGTTGAGTCGATTCTGACTCATAGCAACTCTGTATAGTGTTTCTGAGGATCAGCTGGTGGGTTTGAACCACAGACCTTGTGGTTCACAGTCCAGTGCTTATTCTACAGTGCCACACCTAGAATCCTTTATATGACATAGTTAATACAATAAAAAATGTAATTCATTGTCATTGTTACTCAAAACACACACAAAACAGAGAAAGTGATTATCTAGTTTTTCCATCATCTATAGTGGAAAGTGCTATAGAATCAACACTGGACTGCGAATCACAAGGTGGGCAGTTCAAACCCACCAGCTGTCCCTTGGAAAGTCATACAGGGTTGTTATAAGTTGGAATTAACTTGACAACACTTAACAATCACAACATAGTGGGAGGCAGGCAAGGTGCCTATTAGGTAGACCACCAACAGAATCTATCACATGCTGCTTCTCCATTATTTGTTTTCTGTCTAAGAAAAAAATGATAGAAAAATGTGTTGGAAAACATTTAAATTGTCAAATTCTACTTCATATCTGTACCATTAAAAAGATATGGTCAAATACACAATGTCTTAGGAAATAAAATGTCTATAAATTTCCCTTGAAGCAAATACCTTGAAGAGGTACTCCTGCAAGCAAAAGATAGATGATGGTGGCTAAAGGTGGTTGTGATTGAGACTTTTCTATGAGTGAACATTTTTCTACGCACTGATTATATTTAATCCTCACCACAATTCTCTAAGGTAGATACAATAATGACCCTCCTTTACAGGTGAGGAAACAAAAGCTTAGAAATATTAAATTATTACATGGTAAAGTTTCAAACCCAGCAATTTCAGCTCCAGATATGATGTAAATCATGTGCAACAATTCACTACAGACTAAAAAGAATGCACAAGTAAAGCTACTCTTATCTTGCTTAGTGGGTACTGCATCCCTGAAAAGCTTTGATTCTGTAGGAAGGTGTTGTGAGGTTGTGGGTCAGACAGATGCCAGTCAGGCCTAGAATAATAATCGTTGACACGATGAAAACAATATGAAATTGTTCAGTACAGATTAATAAGTAAGCACAAGTAAGCCTGTGCTTACCTTGCCTATTGGGCAATCTTCTGCTGCCCAAAATCACATTAGCTGGCATAGCAAGGCTAGAGGAAACCAGTTCTCTCAAAGCTAGCCTAATTCTCTGCCATTTTGTTGTCATGTAAATGAGTCTTCAGACCTCAAGGTCAGCAGTTCGAAACTACCAGTTGTTCCGCGAGAGAAAGATGAGGCTTTCTACTCCCGTAAAGATTTACAGCCTCGGAAACCCTGTACAGGGTCTCTATGGGTCGGAATTGACTTGACGGCACTTAACAACAAAAAATGAGTCTTCAAGGTGAAATAAAAGCTAGTGTCTCTTTGTTGATCATTCTAGGAGCTTGTACCTGCTTTTCATAACAGGAGCTTGATGTTCCAAGAAAAGATGATTTAAAAAGCCTATCTCAACCACCTGGGTAAGGAGCCCTGGTAACACAGTGGATTACGAGCAGGACTGCTAACCACGAAGTCAACAGTTTGAATCTACCATCGGAGAAAGATGAGACTTTCTGTTCTCCTACAGTCTCAGAAACCCTACACAGGGTCGCTATAAGCAGGAACCAGCTTGATGGCCCACAACCATCAGCACTGCTACTGCCTGAGTCAGTGCTTAGTGGTGCTCTAGGATGGGCAATGGACTGTGGTTAGCAGCTGAAATTCACCAGCAGTTCTGTGGAAGAGAGTTTAGATATTTACAACCTTGAAAGCCCTACACACGGCCGCTGTGAGTTGGAATCAACTTGATGGCAGCAAGAGACTGAAAGACTGCTTGAGTGGCACAAATAGTTATTGCATTAGGTTGCTAACAGAAAGGTTTGAGATGCACGCCCACCCAGATGTGCCTTGAAAGCAAGTCCTGGTGATCTACTTCTGAAAAATTAGTTACTGAAAACCCTGTAGAACAAATTTCAACTCTGACCCACATGGGGTCACCGTGACTTGGAACTGACTTGACAGCAACTGATACTGGTAGCCACATAGGAACTATTCATTTTGTGACGTACATTTATGTTTGTCCATTACAGAAAATTGTTGTTGTTGTTATATGCCGTCAAGTCGGTTCCCGCTAACGGAGCCCCTGTATAGAGTTTCCAAGGAGTGGTTGCTGAGTTTGAACTGCCAGTTGACCTTCCGGTTCAAACCAATTTTGCAGTCCAGGGCTTTTCCACACCAGGACTCCAATAGCAAATTGTTGTTGTTGTGTGCCGTGGAGTCGGTTCTGACTCATAGCGGCACCGTACAGGGTTTCCGAGGCTGGAAATCTCTACAGGAGCAGAAAGCCTCATCTTTCTCCCGCTGAACAGCTGGTAGTTTCCAACTGCTGACCTTGCAGTTCGCAGCCCGATTCGTAACCACTACACTCCCAGAGCTCCTTCCAGTAGCAAATTAGATAGATTTAAAAAACATACAAATTTGTATAACTTTTCTTTAAAGAAAACCCTGGAACTTAATCAAATTTTTATTGCTACTGTTGTCGTAACTGAATCTTTCTTCATGTAATGGTCATAATTGTCTCTTTTTTTGTTACTGAACAATAAAACATGGTCATCTTTGCATGTCAATACATATAGCTGTTTCTTCTTAATAACACCAGTCTTTTAATTTCTCTGAAAAATCCTGCAATAAAGCCCCTTTCATATTCGAATTCAGATATTAGGAACAATGAGAACAATTCAGTTCTCAATGGGCTTGCGTTTGGAATATTTCAGAAGCTCTCTGGACTTCTCTGCCATGTTTTATTAACATTGACTCTGAGCATGATATTAGAATAGATTTTACTTTGTCTTTATGTCAGTTACATTGATTGACAGTCTGCAATGAGTTTCCCAGTTACACCTAGGGGATGCTTAGCTTTCCTACTTTACTATTATTCAAAATATTGAGAACCTGTCACATTTATTTCTTTTTTGCTGATGAAGACAATTTTACTCTTAACCTCACATATAATTTGCCAAATACAATAAGGCTTCAGATTATGCAACAGCCTGACATTATGGGTTTTTAAAGGAGTATTTTTTTTTTTTTCCTTTTATAATAATCCTGAGGGACGGAGTTAAGATTTATTCATTAGTTCAATCATGGTTGTCCTCTTTGCCTTCTTGAAAACAAATAACATTTTTTTTTTTTTAAAGTATAAACATTGAATGATTAATCATGGCATGACACCAAAAATTGAGGCTTTGGTCTTGGACTTGGGTCCCCTGGTCATGTAATTAAGCATATATAAATTTATAGAGATTTGTCATGGAAGGAAGGAAGTGGAGTGGGATAGCACATCAAATGTTTCATTGAAAATTGTATGAGATGTTACAATACAAAAATCTTCCCTTGTGGCACGGGAGTTCCAAGGAGGTACTGGTGTGGTGTTGTAGAATAAGCGCTGGATTACTAACGTTAAGATTGGCAATTCAAACTGACCAGCAACTCCTTGAAAACCTTACACTAGGGTTGCAATGAATCAATGGCACCTAACAAAAACATTAGATAGCTACAGTCCCGTTGACTCTGAATATGGTAATATTATGTACAACAGAACTCCATCACCTACTCTATCACCAGAATATGTGAGTACATGATTTTAGCTATTGTGTACATCCATCTTAACTGCAGATCTTCCATCTACCCTAGGGTCTTCCTCATCCTAATTGGCCTTCTACTTTACCAAGAATGATGTTCTTTTCTAGTGATCATCCCTCCTCATGACATGTCCAAAGCAAGGGAGGCAAACAATGAAAACCAGAGCGTTTCCTTTGACTGACTTTCAGAAGTGTCTTGCTAGACATTTCTCTCTAGTCTTTATTAGTTGGGAAGCTCCATGGAAACGTATTCCCATGGGTGACCTACTGGCATTTGAAATATCAATGTCATTTTATATAATTTTCAATCATGATTGTTCTCTGCTTTACTTTTTTAAAAGCCCACAACATAGAAACATTAAATGAATAATCACAGTTTTGCACAAAAAATAAAGTCTTTGGAATCAGGCTTGGGGTCTGTCAGCATAGATGATTCTAGCATATCAGAGCAGCCTGCAAGCTACTTCAGTACAACAAACTCATAGAGGGGTGGAGGATTTAGTAGAGTTAACTCTACTCTTCAAATCTCAGAATCTACTCCTGCCACAATTATTTCAGTATCTTCTTGTAGAGTTTGTATTTCCATTTTATTTTGGATGGATAGGTCTTTAATACTTATTCTTCTTACCTATAAGAGGGACAGTTTTGTTTATTTAGTATGTCCATTACGTTGTTGATGGTGTCAAGTTCTGTTGAGTCAATCCCAATCCATAACTACCCTGTACAGGGTTTTGGAGGAGCAGCGGGTGGGCTTTAACTGCTAACCTTTGTTCCACAGTCCAGTGCTTAACACACCAGGAATCCCATGTCCATTATGTTGTTGTTCTTAAGTGCCGTCGAGTCAGTTCCGACCCATAATGACCCTGTACAGGGCTTCTGAGGGTGTAAATCCTTACGGGAGTAGAAAGCCTCATCTTTCTGCCTCGGAGCGGCTGGTAGTTTCGAACTGCTGACCTTAAGGTTGGCAGCCCGATTCGTAACCACTACGCTACCAGAGCTCCTTTTATAGTAGATGAGAAAACTGACAAATTGTCAAAAGGAGAAAGGGACTTTCAGGGGTGAACAGAAAATGTTATAGTTAAGAAAAATTTACCAAGATTTATACTCTTAAATACTATATCTGTTACAAATACACTGTGGTTTGCATAGGGCTAGGACAAACTGTGCAATCCTGGTATGAATAAGTGGTGGACAGCTAACCACTGGAAATACAAATGCACCAGCCACTCCTTGAAAGCCCTATACAGGGTCACTCTGAGTTGGAACAGACTCTACGGAACTTATTAACAATAACAAGGACAAGTTGTCACCACCCATCTGTCAATTTCCACGACTCTTCTGTCAGCTTGCCATACTCTTCTCTAGTGGTTTGTGTGTTGCTGTGATGCTGGAAGTGATGTATCGGTGTTGAAAACTATCAGCAGGGACAATTAGGTGGATAGGTTTCTCTGGAGTATCCAGACTAAAAGAAACTAGAAAGAAGGAGAGGAGAAACATTTCTGAATGATTAACCACTGAAAACCTTAAGAATATAAGTGTAATTTTGTCTGATGTAATGTCAGAAGATGAGTCTCTCAGGGTGAAAGGCACTCAAAATAATGACTGGAAAGGAGTTGCCTCCTCGAAGAAGAGTTGACCTTCATGATGCAGAGGGAGCAAAGTTTTTTGAGACTTTCATTTGCTAATAGGGCATAACTCAAAATGATGCATGTGATCTCCAGCATCGTTTCTATTACAAAGATCATGTTTTCCAAATCCTGATCCCTCTTGTTTGTTTCCAAACATTGCATTCCAATTGTCAGTAATTATCAACACATTTTGATTGCATACTTGATCAATTTTCAGCCTGAAGAAGTTGGTAAAGTTCTTCAGTTACATCACCACTGACTTTAGTGGTTGGTGGGTAAATTTAATAACAGTGGTATTAACTGGTCTTCCTCATAGGCGTATGGCAATTATCCCATCACAGACAGTGTTGTACTTCAAGACAGATCTTAATATGTTCCTTTAGATGATGAATACGACACCATTCCTTTTCAGTTTGTCATTCCCACCATCTTAAACCATCTGATTGTTAGATTCAGAATGGCCAGTAGCTGTCCATTTCAGCTCATGAATGCCTAGGATAGTCATGCACTCCATTTCATTTTTTTATTTTTTTATTTTTTACTTTTAATTTCATATGATTTATTTAAAATGCCTACTTCAAAACCGACTCCACGGCACATAACAACAATAACAACAGCAACTTCAAAACGTACACACGAAGATAACATTACAAAGTAAGTATGCATAAAAAGTATTTTTTAAGTAACTATTGGAATTTTTTTTTTTTTTTTTTTTTGAACAAAATCACTGTGTATGATTCCTTTCCTTGCTCACTTGGAGGGAGGTCTCCATACAGTATTCTGTATCAAGTGATTGCAATGAACTATAATAGGTGAATGTTTTACATGCCAAAAGGGGGCTTCACAAGTACATTAATTTGAAAATCTTATTTTGGTAATGTCATCCAACCTTTCTATGCTCTAGTTGTTATATCTACATTCTACCACCTCCATTTCATTTTTGACAATTTCCAATTTTCTTAAATTCATATTTTGTACATTCCATGTTCCAATTATTAATGGATGTTTACAGCTGTTTCTCTTCATTTTGACTTGTGCCCCATCAGCAAATGAAGGTCCTGAAAACTTTACTCTGTGTGCATCATCACGGTGAAACTTCCTTTGAAGACGCAGCTCTTCCCCAGTAGTATTTGGAGTGCCTTGCAACCTGATGGGCTCATCTTTTACAGTGTATCTGACTATATTCTGGTGCTCTTCATCATGTTTCAGTATTCAATATTCTGGTGCTCACAGTATTGCACTGCTATTCATAAGACTTTCGGTGTCTAAATATTCTGAAACAATCTGTTTCTCCTTCTTCCTAGTCTGTCTTCTTCTGGAAACTCAACTTAAACCTGTCCACCATGGGTGACCCTGCTGGTATTTAAAATACCCATGGCATAACTTCCAGAATCACAGCAACACACAAGCCACCACAGTTAGACAACCTGACAGAGTGGTGAAAATATTTCTTGAGATATTCAAAAATGGTTGCAACAATACATCGACAGAACCTCCAGAAATACAAGCCAGATTCAGAAGAGGAGAAACAATGAGAGTTGTCACTGCTAACATCAGATGGATTTTGGCTGAAAGATACCAGATTTTACTTCTGTTTTTGACTTTGTGAATCATGACAAGATATGGCTACTATTGCAAATACATGGGTATTCCAAAATACATAAGTGTGCTCATGAGAAACCTGTATATAGACAAAGAGGCTGTCATTAGAACCGTAACTTTCTCCCTGTATGCTCACGATAGACATAGATATATTAGCAGTACATATTAACATATATAGGGAGCTCAGGCTGCTAACTGCAAGGTCAGCTATTCGAGTTCACCAGGTGCTCCACAGGAAAAATACAAGGCTTTCTGCTCCAGGAAAGATGTACAGTCTCATGAACCATATATGGGATCTCTATGAGTCAGAACCAACTTGACTGTACACAGCCAGTCAGCCATAAATACATATGTAGAAATATTCTCTGTCGAGCATACACATATACATAGTGTAGTTTTGGAAAGACTTGAGTTTTAGAAAGTAGAGCTTATCTAATTTCTTTTTCCTAGTTGACTGATAAGAAGCATGGTGGCTCCATATGATAAGTGCTGGACTGCCAACCACACAAGGTAAGAAGTTCCAGTCCCACAGCCACTCCATGGGAAATGAGACTTTCTGTTCCCAAGAAGATTTAGAACCTCAGAAACCCTACACAGGGTCGCTATGGGTTGGAGCTAACTCTATGACACTTAACAATAGTTGACAGATGCACAATGGACACTTGTTAATTACTTGTTGCTGGTAGTTGTAATGACAAGGGAGATGGAATAGTTTGGTAAAAGATTTATATTAGTTAACTAGAAACCAATGTATGATTGAGTTCACTTTCAGACTTACTCCATGAATACTATTGATGCATAACATAGGACAGTGGAAATAGAAGGGCAGCTGAGTTAAAATGATGAATTCTTGTGCCTGACCTTGACATTTATTATCTGGTTGTCCTTAGACAAGGCATTTATTAAACTAAAATTTGTTGGATTTTTATGCAAAACACCATATAAATACATGCTTTCATTGTTACTTTTAGTACTTGTTGTTAGGTGCTGTGGAGTCGGTTC
>NW_006408525.1:16840365-16846274 GCF_000296735.1 Chrysochloris asiatica
AGACAAGCAGCCTGATTCATAACCACTACGCTACCAGAGCTCCTTACTTTTAATACTAGTAGTTACTAAAAAGTAAAAATCTGATATCTCATATATATTGTTGATGTTTTGTTAGATGCCGTTGAGTCGATGCTGACTCATAGCAACCCTATGAACGATGGAGTGAAACATTGCCTGGCATTACATTATCCTTGTTTGAGTCCATTGTTACTGTCACTATGTCAGCCAGTCTCGTTGAGGGTCTTTGTCTTTTATGCTGACCCTCCACCTTGCCAAGCATGATGTCTTCTCTAGGTACTTGTCCCTCCTGAGACCATGTACAAAGTGTCAGAGACTAAATCTCGCCATCCTGGCTTCTAAGGAGCATTCTGGCTGTGCTACTTCCAAGAAAGATTCGTTTGTTCTTCTGGCAATCCATGGTATCTTTAATATGCATCTCCAACACCATAACTCAAATGCATCAATTCTTCTACAATCTTCCTTATTCATTGTCCAACTTTCACATGCATATGAAGGTATTGAAAATATCATGGTTTGGGTCAGGTACACCTTTGTCCTCAAACTTAATGGAGTCTTTCACAGGCAGATGATACACATATATATTGCTGTAATTAAGTGCTGTCAAGTTAATTCCAACTCATTGTTGTTGTTGTTAAGTGCCTTCGAGTCGGAGCCGACCCATAGCGACCCTGTACAGGGTTTCCGAGGGTGTAAATCCTTACGGGAGTAGAAAGCCTCATCTTTCTCCCGCGGAACAGCTGGTAGTTTCGAACCACTGACCTTAAGGTTCGCAGCCCGATTCATAACCACTACGCTACCAGAGCTCCTTAATTCCAACTCATAGAGACCCTATATAAGATTTCAAGTAGCAGTTGGTAGCTTTGAACCATCAACCTTGTGGTTAGCAGTCCATTGCTTATCCTACAGTGCCACACCAAGACTCCACTAAATTATTTCAATGACTTATCAGAATCACAGCCTATGTACATCTATTAATTATTTTTCAAATATATTTGATTATTCTTGATACATATAAGAAATCCTGGTATAGGACAGTTAACTGCAAGACCTACCAGCCACTCCTCAGAAACCCTATACAGGGTCGCTATGAGTCACAACTGACTCTACAGCACTTAACAGTATCAAATATGCATAATCAACATTTATTAACATTGTTGTAATTTAAAATTACAGTTCAAAAGGTTGTTTCCTTTCTCACTATATTTCAGGAATAATAATAATAATTAAGAAGTTTCCAAACATGTGTTTGAATTGTTTTTACATTATATTGAGTAATGTTTAAAAATGTCTTAATTTAAAAGACTATAAGGATTAGAAGATACCTATGATATCGAACTCAAACTCCTTTGTATACAGATTAATCATTTCCTATCAGTTAAAAAAAAACCCAGATAATTATACTAACAGACTGAAGTTTTGCATACACAAACATACAGTCAATATTTTGATTTATGTATATGATCAGGCAGAATGAATAAAGATTACATAAGTTTGGGTGAATGATGCTTTCTTGATCTCCTCACCTAGAATTAAGTTGTCTATCTTTCATATCCTCAGAGCATATAGGGTTGTTGTTGTTTTTTTTAATGTTTTATTGTAAATTATGTGATAATTTACATGGGAGACCATTAGCTTTACATTCATCCTATCGTATATTGTTACATTGCCATGGTTACAATCCCCAAACGGTATACCCTGCAAGTTTGCCCCTTGGTCGTCAGCACACAGCCCCTCTCCCTTTCTGGGTCTAGAGTCTCCAGCCAGTCCGGTCCATCTATCCACATCATCTTCTCTGCCTCCATCTCTGGTGTCACTGTTTCTCTGGGTAGGGTCCTGCACTGCACTCTTCTCCCTTGATGGTCCCAGGGACCTCTACTCCTGAACTGCAAAGTCAATCTCTCCCCTCCTTTTGCTACAAAATGTCTACCTTTACATTTCCAACTCTCACAGTCAGTCCTGATAGTAATTATTCACTAGTGTACCACATGAGTGCTATCTCCATCTCCTTTCATCAGTCCCACCTAGACAGATTGGATACTACTCAGGGAAGATTCTACCTTCCTCTGTGCCCTCTGGATCTAGGCTCCCTCTTGAAAGTTTGTAAGCCAGTCACTTCTTGCCTTTGAGAGCATATAGTTTTAAACTCTATTAAGACACATAGCATAGCCTGCCTTTTTTGGGCTTTATTTATGTATTTGATTGTTTTACAAGCCAAGTGGTGGACCACTGGAGGAAAAAAAATCTTGTCTTAAAATTCCTTGTTCACTGTGCCCAGCACAAACAGAAGGTATTCAAAATTCACTCTGTAGATTGATATTTAAATGAATGCCTTTTATTTTTCAGCATTACTCTAACAAATAGCTCGTCTTTCCCAGCATGCCATATTTCACATGTAAAAATTTCTAAATTATCAGAGAAATTAATTATTTAATAACTTTACATTTGTTTCATAAATATTCTTAGCTTATTAATTCTGGGTCATCATTTGCATAATGTTCACAAAATATACCTGTAACATTTGAGCTGTGAAGTCAAATGCCAAAATCAGCATACAGATACTTCACATTTTTTAAATAAATTAACTTATGTAGGAGCAGTTAATCCTTGATGTCAAGCAATGTTGCTTTTTTCCCTTAAGTAATTTAAAATATAATTTCCCCCTGGATTTTAAAAGCACTGAGATATGCTATATTGAATAAAATCAATTCTGCTTGGGTAAAAGAATGACACACTTCATACAGCCTAAGAATAAATTGCTACAGACTAATTCAGCTTCTCTTAGAATCCTTCACAGTACAACTTGTGCATTATCAAGAAACATTTCTAATTCTGAAGTTAATTCAGAAGGCACAGTCTAATAGACTGAAAATCATTACAATAGTATTTACAAAGTGCTAAAATCTCTTGAAATATATAAGGCTAAGTCTAAGAGTATTGCCACAAAATCATAGGCATCTTTACTAAACAAAAACATCAAAATGCTCATTTATTGTTTCCTGACATATTATCCATGTAGGTTTAATATTCTTCTGAAGACCTCGTTTCCATTTCTCTAACCAAGTCTTGAAGAATTCTGTGCTCTTTAATTGACACCATGTCAAAAGGAGACTTTTGGCATCTTTAAAGGACTCAAATTATGTTATGTTCATTGTAAATGCTTTAGGAACAAAAAAGAAGTTTGAATGAGTAAGATCAGGGCTCTAAGGTAAATGGAGTAAGTTTTCCCAAGAAAATTCTGTCAGGACAGGTCTTACTACCCTGCAAGAATGAGCAGGTGCTTTGTCATGATGAAAAAAGTAAAAAAACTCAGTTCAACATTCTGGGCCTTTTTCTCTACAAGGTAATTTTCAATTTTTTACAATGTCTACATGATAAGCTCCCATTATTATTCTGTGTTCTTTGAGAAAAATCTATCAAGCTTACGCTTTTGGGATCCCCAAAAAAACAGTTGCCATAAAGTTCTGAGGTTCTGAGCTGACTTCCCTGGTATGAATTTAACTGGCCCACCAGATTCCATCAGAAGCCACTATTTTGATTGAACCTTTGTTTTGAAGGCAGCCTAGTTAGACTAAGACAAGCGTATTACTGAATAAACTTGTCTGTAGCCATCTAGTGATCACAGAAACATGTTTAAATATGTTTTGCTTAAAACAAATCTGTGCATGTATGAACCGAAACCCAAGCAGTAATACTTTTTAACATGCCATCCTGTAGTAAAGAAAATCAAGATATATTATTATTTTATTTCTTAACAAGTACATTGTTTATATGTCACATTTATATAACAATTATATCTGAACCCAGTGGGAAGCTGTTTGGAAAATATGGTTGATCAATATCATGTGTATCTTTCTTTTTGATATTAATATTTTGTACGTATATAAGTCAAATGTAATTTTCACTCAAGGAATAATAATTTATACGATGGCAATAGCTTATATTGATCATCTTTTGTAATTTATAATTCCTAATGCACACATTCTTCTTGGATCAACAATCAACACTCGCGGAAGCAGCAGTCAAGAGATCAGATGACGTATTGCATTGGGCAAATCTGCTGCAAAGGAACTTTTAAAAGTGTTGAAGAGCAGATATGTCAGCTTGAGGACTAAGGTGCACCTGACCCAAGCCATGGTATTTTCAATAACCTCATATGCATGTGAAAGCTGGACAGTGAATAAGGAAGACCATAGAAGAATGCTTTTGAGTTATGGTGTTGGAGGAGAATACTGAAAGTGCCATGGACTGCCAAAAGAACCAATAGATCTGTTTTGGAAGAAGCGCAACCAGAGTGCTCCTTGGAGGCCAAGATGGCTAGGCTTCGTCTCTCATACTTTGAACACATTGTCCAGAGAGAACAGTCGCTGGAGAAGGATATCATGCTGGGTAAGGCGGAGGGTCAGAGAAAAAGAGGAAGACCCCCAAAGAGATGGATCAGCCAGGTGACATCATTGATGGCATCAAGTGTTGCTGCGGTAGTGAGGTTGGCCCAGGATTGGACATTGTTTCGTTCTGCTGTGCATGGGGTTGCTCTGAGTCAGTTCCAACTCGATGGCACCTGACAACAACAACAACAATGCACACATTGGAGTCCTGTGGGTTAATGTGGTGGGCTGCAAAGTCAGTTTAAACTGCAAAGTCAATAGTACAAGCTCACCAGCCACTTCTTGGAAACCCTATACAGGGACACTATGGGTCAGAACTGACTCAACAGCAGTTAACAACAGTGACAACAATGTATACATCGTCTGTCTGGTCTTTAAAACCATTTTGGGAGATCAATGTAAGGTGAAACCATCCCCTCTTTTTTATTTATGAAATTTAATCCCAGAATATACCAGTGATCTTAAGAGAATCTCTCAGCTTCAAAGAGCAGAACTATGGTTACCCATCAATTCTTCTGGAGTGTAGGAATATTCATGTGAGATGCACACACACATACACACACATACACGTACCGGAATACTCATACTTCACAATGTTGTCCATAGCTTGTCATGATCCACACAATTGAAAGCCTTTGCGTAGTCAATAAAGCACAGATAAACATCTTTCTGGTATTCTCTGCTTTCAGCCAAGATCCATAGGACATCAGCAATGATATCCTTCGTTCCATGTCCTCTTCTGAATCCAGCTTGATCCTCTGGAAGTTCTCTGCCAATTTATGCTTGTAGCCATTTCTGTATTACCTTTAGTAAAACTCTACTCACATGGGATACCAAAGATATTGCCCAATGATTTCTGCATTCTGTTGGGTCACCTCTCTTTGGAATGGGCACAAATACAGATCTCTTCCAGTCATTGGCCAGATAGTTGTCTTTCAAATTTCTTGGCATAAATGAATGAGTGCCTCCTGTGCCCCTCACTTTCTTGAAATATTTCAATTTTTATTCCATCAGTTCCTGGTGCCTTGTTCTTTGCCAATTCCTTCTATGCACCTTGGACTTCTTCTTTCAGTATCATTGTCTCTTGAAACAGTTGACCATCAACCATTTCCTTTTGGTACTGTGACTCTGTGTATTCCTTCCATCTTCCTTTGATGCTTTCTGCATCATTCAATAATTTGCCCAGAGACTCCTTCAATAATGAAAGTCAGGGCTAGAATTTTTCTTCATTTCCCCCTTCTTCTGAAATGCTGAGCGTGTTCTTCCTTTTTGCTTTTCTGACTCCAGATCTTTGCACATTTTGTTGTAATATTTGAATTTGTCTTCTCGAGCTGATCTTTGAAATTTTCTATTCAGCTTTTGGACCTCCTCATTTCTTCCATTTTCTTTAGCCTTTCTATGCTGCAGAGCAAGTTTCAGTGTCTCTTCTGACATCCACTTTGATCTTTTCCTTCTTTCTTGTCTTCTTAATGACTTTTTGCTTTCTTCATGTATGATGTTCTT
>NW_006408525.1:16846619-16849111 GCF_000296735.1 Chrysochloris asiatica
GTAGAATTCTATCATGCGATCCCCAGCATCATTTTTATCACCAAGGCCATATTTTCCAACTACTAATCCTTCCTCTTTGCTCCTAACCTTTGCATTCCAATCACCAGTAATGATCAATACATCGTGATTGCATGTTTGATCAATTTCAGATTGAAGAAGTTGGTAGAATTCTTCTATTTCATCCTCACTGGCTTTAGTGGTTGGTGCATTAATTTGAATAATAGTGGTATTAACTGGTCTTCCTTGTAAGTGCATGGGTATTATCATAACACAGACAGTGTTGTACCTCATGACTGATCTTGATATGTTCTTTTTGACAATGAATGCAACACCATTCTTCTTCAATTTGTCATTCCTGACATGTGTTGTCATTCCAAACCATGTGGTTGTCAGATTCAAAATGGCCAATACCTGTCCATTTCAGCTCACCAATGTCTAAGATATTGATATTTATGCATTTCATTTCTTTTGCCAATTTCCAATTTTCCTAGATTCGTACTTTGTACATTCCATGTTCTGATTATTAATGGATGTTACAGCTGAATTAGTCTGTAGCAATTTATTCTCAGGCTATATGAAGTGTGACATTCTTTTTCAATGTTTACACTGTTTCTCCTCATTTTCAGTTGTTCTCCAAAAGCAAATGAAGGTCCTGAAAGCTTTAGTCTATTGTCATCATTACAGTAAACTCTGTTTTGAGGAGGCAGCTCTTCCTCAGTCATGTTTTAAGTTCCTTACTACTTTAGTGGCTCATCTTTCAGCAATGTATCTGACAATATTCTGGTGTTCTTTATCACATTTCAACATTCAATATTAGGGTTCTATCTGACAGACTGCCAAAAGAACAAATAAATCTGTGTTGTAAGGACTACAGTTAGAATGCTCTTTGGAAGCCAGGATGACCAAACTTTGTCTGTTATACTTTGAACATATTATCAAGAGGGTCCAGTCCATGGAAAAGGATATTAATGTTGGCAAAGTGGGGAGAGAAATACGAAGACCCTCTAAAAGATGGATTGGCACAGTAGCAGCAACAATGGGATCAATCATAGCAATGATTGTGAAATTGGCACAATACTAGGCAATGTGTCGTTTTGTTTTGTATAGGGTCACTATGAGACAGTTATGACTCGCTGGCATGTAACAAAAACAACAGCAGTGTTGTAATCTTTTACTATACTCATTCAATCTGTATGCTGAGCAAACAATCTGAGAGGCTGGATTATATGAAAAAGAAAGTGGTATCAGGACTGGAAGAAGACTCATTAGTAACCTGTGATATGTGGACAATACAACCTTACTTGCTGAAAGTGAAGAGGGCTTAAAATACTGATGAAGATCAAAGACCATAGCCTTCAGTATGGGTTACCCCTCAATGTAAAGAAAACAAAAATCCTAACTACTGGACCAATAAATAGCATCAAGATAAATGGGGAAAAGATTGAAACTGTCAAAGACATCATTATGCTGGGTTCAACCATCAACACTCATGGAATCAGCAGTCAAGAAATCTGAAGACATACTTCATTAGGCAAAACTGCTGCACAAGATGTCTTTAAAGGGTTGAAGAGCAAAAATGTCAGTTTGAGAGCTAAGATGTGTCTGATCCAAGCCATTGTATTTTCAGTAACCTCATGTGCATGTGAAAGTTGGACAGTGAATAAGGAAGACCATAGAAGAACTGATGCATTTTAGTTATGGCGTTGGAAGAGAATATTAACTGTATTATGGACTATCTGTGTTGGAAGAAGGACAGTCAGAACACTTCTTAAAACCCAGGATGGCCAGATTTTGTGTCTCATACTTTGGACATATTATCAGGAGTGACTAGGAGAGACCGGTCCCTTGGTAAATTGGAGTGTCAGTGAAAAAGAAGACACCCAATCAGATGGATTGGCACAATGACAGCAGCAATGGACTCAAGCATAGCAATTATTGTGAGGTTGGTGCAGGATTGGTCAGTGTTTCGTTCTGTAGACCTAAGGTTGATATGAGTTGGTACCTATTCCAAGGCACCCAGTAACAACAATATAGCAACCTTTTGCATGAAAATATAATATAGCATAGTGGTAAAGATCATGGACATTGGCCCTAAATTTACTAGTCTCAAGTATTGACTCAGCCATTGACTTGTTGCATCTCATGGAATTTTTCTTTTTCTTGCTTGGAATTGGTATTTCTTTGTGTCTCCGTGTCCACTTGTAAAATAAGTATACTGCCTGGAATGACTAAGTGCTCAATAATATTAGCTATTATCATTATCATCAGCATCCTAATAATCATCATCTACTTTATTTTTGAAAAAATATCAGCTTTTGTGCAATGTCATTGTCTCATGGATAAACAGGGATTTTAAAACAATGTAACTTAACTAAATGTAGGAGAAAAAACAGATGTTATCACAGAACTTAGATGTTATTGCTTATAGAGCTAAACTTGTAACCAAATAAAATTTCAATTTTTAAAAATTCTTATTCTTTTACTATATCTAT
>NW_006408525.1:16854836-16860445 GCF_000296735.1 Chrysochloris asiatica
GAGTGGTGGCCTGTGATATATTCCACCACAATTCCTACCCCAAACCCTGATAAAGCAGTTCTGAGTCTGTCCTACAGGTGTGAGGGGGCATCAAATTACCTGATCTTGTCCCCAGTTTTTCTGATGTTGTAAGTTTTCTAGTGGAAACCTACTTATTACACAAGCATTTGCAACCCAAATGTATGGGGGAATTAACACCAATCTTGATCATGGATAGTAGAAAGGAAAACATAATTGCATTATATATATTTAGATAGACAATTCTAAAATGCATGTCATAAGAACCCTCTGAAAGTCTTGGAAGATGAATTACTTATTTCCTAACGTTTAGTGGACAAGTAGATACTGCTTCTTGTTAATGTCTTTCCCTTCCTGTCTGATTCATTGCTCCATCACTTTCTTCTCAAATAAACTTACTCTGCTCAATCCTTTGGCAACCCAGTGTAAGGCAGTAGGATCAGCGCTGAACTGAGAATCACAAGGCCTACAGTTCAAACCCACTAGCTGCTCCTCAGAAACCCTCTCTACAGGGTTGCTATGAGTCATAACTGACTCAATGTCACTTAACTCTGTCCTTTGATCCTGGCATTGCATATTGGGAAACCCAGTTTAAATACTTCATAAACACAGTTTATTTGCCATACTTTTCTTTATAATGATATTTGAGTCCTATGTTTATTTCATTGAATTCTCCTACTAAATTATATTATCATTTTAGAAAACTTTGGTTTTAATTTATGACTCTGTTTTGTCGACAATAACTGCTGGTAACTTAACTTATCTTTATAGTTTCTTGACCTCTTTACATACCATTGAAAAGTTGAAGAAGTTGACCATTAAGGGATCCTATAGTGAATTCTTTTCAAAGCCAGGAATTCTCTTCGAATGTGAGTAAATCACTTTCTGATTTAATGATTTTCTAATGCTGATTTTTTTTTTTTTTTAAGTACATTCCTAGGAATGTCAAATTGTACAGCAAATATAAAGGTAATTATGTAATGCTGTTTTGGAGTTTAGTTTACCTTTTTATTGTGGTGGTGGTGGCTGTTATGTGCCATGGAGTCGTTTCCAACTCATAGGGACACTATACAGGGTTTCCGAGGCTATAAATCTTTATGGGAGCAGAAAGCCTCATCTTTCTCCCACGGAACAGCTAGTACTTTCGAACTGCTGACCTTGAGGTTAGCAGCCCTGTTCGTAACCCCCACGCTACAAAGTTCCTTATATTTTTATTGAAGTTCTATATATTTTCTTTCTTATTCAAGAGTTTCCTCTCCTGGTTCTTTCATTTCTAGATACAGAATATAATGTTTAAAATGCTTTCATTCTTGCCATTTATTCTTCTGCATTGGTGGTTGGCATATGTGACAATGAGAAAATAAGTCCAAGATGAAAGGATTTCACATTCATGCCTGGCCTGGCAACCAATTCCCAGGGATTTCCCCAAAATTCTGCCCTCTTATTTTCTTCCTTATTTCTACCCATTCATGCTGGAATTGCTAGAAAGACTTTCTATTTATAATGGAAATATTAGTAACTAATATTTAGTGAGTCCTTTCCTAGTGCCAGAGAGTGTTCCTTACACTTTCCCTAAATTAATCCACTGTGTTTTACAACCCTCCTATTATGAGGTAAATGTTATGCTTTACCCTAATTTTAAAATAAGAGATTGGATTCTCAGAGTTTGAGTGACTTGTCTAATGTCACACAATCAGTACATGATAGAGAAAATATGTAAATACATGTAGTCTCATTCCAAATCTAAGGTTCTTAATCATTATGTTATGCTGTGAATCTGTAGAGAATTGCATTATAGTGGCTGAAAGCGTACATCTCAAAGTGAACCAAAAATCTGATATGAAATGGGTTTCTGGAACTATGAAGTAGGTGGCTGCAAACTGTGAGAGTGTTTCTCATCGAAGGAGCCATTCGCTCAAATTGGAATGGTTGGTGAGTATCAATTAGGGGTTATTTTCTGTGACTTATATTAACTGTGGAAATGAAAATTCATGAACACTTTCTTTGAAGGTCCTCAGTTAACAAGTCAAAGTAGGGTCCAGAATTCCAAAGAGCTACCATATTTGAGGATTTTAGTTTCAGTGATTTTAAAAGCCTGCCTTGGTTAGTTTTCGTGACATCTTGTTTAAGATTTAATGAAAGGAGAATTACAAATGGGAATCAAAAGCTACTTAAAAGCCAAATATCTGTAATCACAGGTCATTTCTCTTTGGACACGAATCCTACTAAGGTGTGTGTTTCTGACTTTTGTTCTTGATATCGTACCATTTCATTTGTGGAATACATTACAGAGCTTCAGGAGACTTCAGGTAGTATGACATTATCAGAGAAACACATTTCTCAAATAATAACATCAATATCATTGGTAGTCATCTTTTTCATCTGTATGATATTTGATTATTAGGTCAATTGATATTTTCTTGTTTGATCACTTAGGGTTATAGACGTAGAAAATAGAACAAGTATAGTTTTATTGATTGTATTTTACATTAAGTAGGAAGAGACAGAAATACAGAAGTGGATGAAAGCTAGATTGTTATTATTTTTGGGTAAAAACGATACCAAGCAAAGGATGGAAATATCTGCAGTGAAGGGTAGTCGCACAGACTGTCTTTGAAATTGTTTTCTGTCTGTGGATGCTCTTTGAGTCCTTGGGAACTCAAATACAAATAAACTTGAAAGTAGAGTTAATAAAAAGAAGTGAACAAAAAGTAGTCAAGGACCTTTGGAGCCGTAAGTTCCAGTGGTCTAGAAACAATGTTTTGGAGATTGGGACTGCATGGTTTGACCAGTTTGCTGTGGTGGAGTACTTGAGTGGATGTGAATATTTACGGGCACTGAAACAATCAGAACCTGCTTTTCAAGAAAGTATTGAGGGGACAGAAGATCAGTTTCCTCTCTTTCTGCTTAAAAATATTCAAACTTCGTCCAAAATGAATATTAAAGCTTCTCTTTAGATCATGGTTGTTATTGTTGTGATGTGCCGTGGAGTCAGTTCCAAATCATAGCGACCCTGCACAGGGTTTCCGAGGCTGTAAATCTTTACGGGAGCAGAGAGCCTCATCTTTCTCCCGCGGAACAACTGGTAGATTCGAACTGTTGACCTTACGGTTCACAGCCCGATTTGTAACAACTATGCTACCAGAGCTCCTTTTTAGATCATGGTACATAGAGTTAATTTGGAGACAATATATCCAGTGCTAAGGAGTCCTGGTGTGGTGCTGTGGGTTAATGCGCTGGACTGCAAAGTCATTTGAATTGCAAGGTGAGTGGTTCAAGCTCACTAGTCACTCCTTGGAAACCTTATACAAGGTCACTATGGGTCGGGATCTACTCAATGGCATTCAACAACCGCAACAACAACATCTTATCTTAGGTTCTTACAGTACTCAACAACAACAAAACAATGATAATACCAAACAGACTTTTGGAATTATATCAGACCATAATTGCCTACCTGGAAAATTGTAGTGCTTATTCAGGCTTAATATTATAGGTCTCATTTTATTATAGGTCTCATTTTCACAAAGCGCTCAGCAGGAAAGATGGAGTACTGTGTTGTCAACCTCTTGGAAAAGGAATAGGAGAAGGTGGAAAACATGAGTGTGACCTAAAACACATGTTAAAGGTCGAGGTAATTATGGTAGAAATAACATGTGAGTAAGAAAATAAGATAATATATAAAAGTTAAATCAAAACCCCAAAGTGACATGGTGTAACCTTGCAAAAAAAAAAACAAACAAAAAACTTTGTAGTAATAAGCATTATTTGGTCATTATTTTTTTTAATATTTGAAGACTGTGATATACTGTTTCTCCAAGTAATTATGTATCTGCCTTTATAGTATAAAGATACATTTCTGTCATATTATATAAGTGAGAAAAGTTAGAAACAGGGAATTGGGGGAAAGTCATGTATTTATTATTTTTAGATAAGAATATACCAAACACAGGAGGCAGAGAAGAGTCGAGTGCACTAAGCAAATAGAAGTGGGACCCCAAAGAGTATGTCAAGATTGAATACAAGGTCTCAAGAGGTGAGCAGACTGCACAATTTAATCCTCCATTTCTCACTAATTACAACAAGATGTTAATGAGGCATAATGATGAAGACAGTAAAGGAAGGTGCGAAGTCTAATGAATAATCTTGATTGATGCAAAGAAGAGAGATACTGAGGCGAATGAAAGGGGCAGGAGGGGACTGAGAGAAGAAAACGATTTTCGTATATTCCTTGTTAGTTGTTCCCAAACTCTAATATTGAGAGTTGCCCTGGAGTTGTTTTGGACTCCTAAAGACCCCATGTGACAGAGTATAATTGCTCCACAGGGTTTTCTTGGATGTCGTCTTTATAGAAGTAGATCTTTCTCCTGCAGATACACTGGGTAGATTTGAACCACCCACCTTTCAGTTAGCAGTCTATCCCTAAAGCGATTGTGCTATCACGGCCCAAACTTTAGGGTGCTTTTTCAAACCCAGAGTGCCTGATTTAGTAGCTCGGGGTGGGGGTCAAGGAAGTTGCATTTCTAACAATTTTTTGTGATAGTATTTGTCCAGACACCACATTTTGATGACCACTGTTAGCTAGCAAGGAGTCCTGGTGTGACACTGTGGATTAAAGCAGTAGAGTACAAGGTCATTTTGAATCACAAGGTCAGTGGTTCAAACTCAACAGCGTCCCTTGGAAACCCTATACAGGGTCACTATGAGTTGAAACCAACCTGACAACACTTAACAACAACATTAACTAGCCAAGGAGTCCTGGTACACAGTGACTGAACAGCTAGGCTGCTAACAGAAAGGGCAACAGTTTGAACCCACCAGTTTATCCAAGGAAGAAAGATGTGGCAGTCTGCTTCTGAAAGATTATAGGGCAGTTTTACTTCATCCTATAGGGTCACTTCGGAGTCCTGGTGTAACACTGTGGGCTAATGTATTGAACTGCAAGTTTGGCTTAAACAGCAAAGCCAAGAATTCAAACTTACCAGCGGCTCCTCAGAAACTCTATACAGGGTTGTTGCTGTTGTTGTTAAGTACCATTGAATTGATTCCGACCCATAGCGACCCTGTATAGGGTTTCCAAGGAGGAGCTGGTGAGCTTGAACCGCCATCCTTCCAGTTCAAAAGGGTCTACAGTCTGGCGCATTAACCCACAGCGCCACACCAGGACTCCCTATACAGGGTAGCTTTGAGTCCGAATGAATTCAGCAGCACTGAACAACAACAACAGGGTTACTATAAGTCAGAATTGACTCAATGGTAACAGTTTTTATTAACTAGGAACCATACTTTGTCATAAGGAGCTCTGGTAGTGTCGTGGTTACGTGCGAACCGTAAGGTCAGCAATTCGAAACTACCAGCTGCTCCACGGGAGAACGATGAGGCTTTCTGCTCCTGTAAAGATTTACAACCTCGGAAATCCTGTTCAGGGTCCCTATGAGTCACAATCGACTCGAAGGCACTTGACAACAATATTTTGTCATTAACATTCCATATCAAAAAGCTGATCTATTGCTGAATGGACAATCTTAAATTGTGGTTTCTGACACTATCACTCTAGATCAGGGATGGGAAACGTCTGGCCCGCAGGTCAT
>NW_006408525.1:16860545-16861700 GCF_000296735.1 Chrysochloris asiatica
GAACACCTGGTGGGTTCCAACCACGGACCTTATGGTTCACAGTCCATTGTTTATCGTATGGAGCCATGTTTTATTTCAAAACAATTTTATTAGGAGATATCATAAATGTGCCAACGTATGAAATCTGGGAATCATCATTCTTTGAATACTTCATAACTACAATGCACATCAAAAAACAAAACAATACCCTCAATTCCCTATTAATGCTCTTTCCCATTCCCCACCTACTAAAAGAGTAACCATTATCCTAACTTTCATGTAAATCAATTATTTACTTACCATTACTGTTCTCAAATTAGTCATCTTTGTCTAAACAGTGAAATTTAATTCTACTGTGGTTTTTCAAGATAAATTTAACTTAAATCATATAAAATGTATTCTTTTATGTTTAGCTTCTAATACTGGACATTTCGTTTCTTAGGTGCATCCATCTTATTTTTTAGTTTTCACAACTGTCTCAGTATTCCAGACTCCTTTTTTTCTTCTCTGTTGAGGGGCACCTGAATTGTTTTAATACTAGGAAAATATCCTTTTTCACTCATATCTCATGTTTTTTCTGTTGGTAGGAAATTACTTAGTAAAATGTCGTGAGTTTACTCATCTCTATAAGATAGTTCTGAGCATTTTTCCAATGATCAATTTACCAATTTGAAATAATCTATATCCCTACCGGAAGAACATTAGGGCTCCAAATGATTTATATTCTAGTTTTAGTTTTAACCATTCCAAAAGATGAACAATTATTTCATATTGTGGTTTGAATAATCTTCACAGAAGTTGAATAGCTTTTCATTGTTCAATGGTCATTTAGGTTACTCCTTTTGTGAGTGTCTTACCCAAATCTCTTGCCAAGTTTTGTCTTATGTGTCATTTTCTTCATGATACTAGGAAATGTTTACGCATCCATAGATAAACGCACCAACCACTAAAGCCAGTGAGGATGAAATAGAAGAATTCTACCAACTTCTTCAATCTGAAATTGATCAAACCTGCTATCAAGATGTATTGATCACTACTGGTGATTGGAATGCAAAGGTTGGGAGCAAAGATGAAGGATCAGTAGTTGGAAAATTGAGAAAGATAGATAGATGGAAAATGACAAAATATTTCTTAGATTAAACAAGACAATAGTAAATAACATGTGAATTAAAGAAT
>NW_006408525.1:16871420-16900543 GCF_000296735.1 Chrysochloris asiatica
TGTTGACCTTGCAGTTCAAAACGACTCTGCAGTCCAGTGCATTAACCCACAGCGCCACATCAGGACTCCATCCAAATATAGCAGGCTAATTTTCAAGTTGATAATTTTGTATGGCCCCAAATGATGTTATAAATATGCAAATGGCCCTTGGCAGAAAAACTTCTGCCCCACCACTGTACTAGATCATCACTAGATCATCAAAGTATGAAGAGGAAGCAAAGAGGAAATAGCAAATATAAATATTACATACAAGATGATGCAATAGGGTTGTGGCGGGTAGCATACTGAAGTGAAATACATGTTCTTGGATGAAAATTATAGTGTCAAACAAAAGCAATTGTCTATTTTAATTCAGAATCTCCAAATTTCAACCTCTACACATAGAAATAGCAGTCAAGAAATAAAATGATATATTGCATTAAGCAAATCTATTGCAAAAGACTTCTTTAAATTATTAAAAAGCAAACATGTCACTTTGAGGACTAAGGTGTGCCTGACCCAAGTCATGGTATTTTCCATATTCTTACATGCATGTGAAAGCTAGATAGTGAATAAAGAAGCAAGAAGAAAAACTGATGCATTTGAACTATGCTGTTATCAAAGAATACTTAATATACCATGGACTGACTGAAGAATGAACAAATGTTCTCAGAGGATGTACAACCAGAATGCTCCTTAGAAACAAAGATGGTGAGACTTCATCTCACGCACGCACACTTTGGTATTCATATATTGATGTTATCAGGAGGGAGCAGTCTCTGAAGCAGGACATCAGGCTTGGTGAAGTAGAGAATCAGTTAAAGAGAAGAAGACCCTCAACACCATGTACTGACACAGTAGCTGCAACACTGGGCTCAAACAAACACAGCTATGATTCTGAGGAGAACATAAGTCTCACAGTGTTTTGCTCTGTTGTCCATGGGGTCATTATGAGTTGTAAGTGATTCAATGGTACCTAACAAGAACACATTTGAAAAGATAAATCTCAGTCAAGAAAAGATCAAAGTAATATTTTAGAGAAGATGCTTCCTGATGTCATCTTTATAAGTGGTGTCTAATTTTCCCCTTAAGGAGTTCTGGTAGTATAGTGGTTACCAGTCAGGCTGTTAACCTCAAGGTCAGCAATTGGAAACTACCAACTGTTCCACAGGAGAAAGATGAGGCATTTTGCTCCCCTAAAGATTTACAACCTCGGAAACCCTGTGCAAGGTCATTATGAGTCGGAACCAACTCCACAGTACTTAACAACAACAACAATTTCCTCCTGATTCTGCATGTTTTGAAGCTGCATTGTTTATTAACATATGTTTTCCCCTAGTCATATGTTGTTGCTGTTATTATTAAGTGCCTTGGAGTCAGTTCCAACTTATAGTGACCCTGTATCGGGTTTCCAAGGAGCAGCTAGTAAGTTGGACTGCTGACCTCATGGTTCAAACTGATCTTGTAGTCCAGTGCTTATCCTACAGCACCATTTCTGCTCATTGTTTCTTAAAACACAAAGAGCAAATAGTTGAACAGCCCCTTGGAGGAAAAGGGTGTTATCTGATAACCTTCCTTTGCCTTGGTGAGAAGGAAGTGAGTAACAGTGATCTAAAACCAATTTTCATGAAGATTTGGAGTAGAAAGTTTGACGTGTTTGATGGAAGGAATAGATTCATATATTGGTGGTCACTGGGGAGAAAACCAGCCTAAGCTGTAAGCCTTCACCTGAGAATTCATGTATAACCGAGTATGCCTAGAGGTCAGATGTAGTGGGTATGAAAATGTATACGAGTGAAAAAATAAGATCGCTCCTTTAAAAAAAAAAAAAATAGTGGGAATAAAAGGTGCTTGGATCTGGCCTTACATCAATGCTTATTTCTTAAAGAAGAAGGGCAGGTTGGGAGTCTATGTCTGAGATTGTTATCTGCCTATGAATGTTCCTTGAGTCCTTGAGAATTCAAATCCAAATAAACTTGAAAGTACATCTTTAGTTTTAAAAAAAGGAGAATAGTAATTAGGTATATTGGACCGTATACCCTGCCATGAGAGTCACAGTTGGAGGAGAGCAGTCCTTCCCACACCAGCAGGGAACAGGGCATGCAACGCCATGTGGAGCATCCCAACAGACAGCAAGAGATAGCAGAAGCACGACCTACAGCTTGGCACGGAGGGATAGTAGCAGCAATGACTAGGAAAAAGATTCCACTGTTGATATTCTTGTCACACACAGGAGGTCAAATGTCTTTGTTTGTGTAATATTCACCAAAGAATAGATTGTTATGTTTTCTACTCAAGCACAGTAGAATACTTAGGGGTTTTGAAAACAAGGCCTACATTTGTTTTATGTATGGGCTCTATCATAACACTGACAACACTGTGTTCTTGTTTCTGGTTTTCATCACCTAACTGTAAACCCCTTAAGGATTCCAACTCATAGTAATCCTATATATAGGACAGAATAGAACTCCCCCCATTTGGCTTTCTAGGTTGGAAATCTTTACATCATTCTCCTGCAGAGCAGCTGCTAAATTTGAACTTAACCTCTAACTTTTAGTTTGCAACCGAGTGCTTTAACCACTCTGTCATCAAGGTTGCTATTCCTTAATGACAGAGACCGTATCTTCATGCATGCCTGTTTCTCTCAACAATTTATACAGAGGCAGTGTTGAAATATATGTTAGCATTAAGGGGAAAAACAATTTAATCTTGGTTTATCATTCTGCATTCTTTAATATTTCTGATTAATTATGTTCTGTTATTTGATCACAGAAATTATTGGATGAAGTATTCATAGATGGTTATAATTATTGGTTTCAGGTTTATGCCTTTTCCCATAACAAAGTTCATGAAATCAATGAATCAATATATTATTGGTTGCTGTATTGTTAATGCTTAGAACACAGCAAGTGATCAATAGATTTCTATTGGGACATAAAGCTCTCTCAAACACCCCAAATAAGGAAAAGCAAGACAGGAACTGTGATGCATCCTAGGTTAAAAAGTCCATGAATCATTTGGGCAGGAAATCTCCTTTAATTCTCCCTTTATTTCAATTTTTGAAAAAATAGTATTTACTTTTAGAATTAAATTATATATTCTGGAACAACAAATAAAAATAAAGAGATAAATGCCTGAAGCTGATTCTTTAAAAAAAAAAAAAGAAAAGTGCCACTTTTTATATGGAGGATTCAATTACAGACCACAACATTTGTTGTTGTTAAGTGTTGTCAAGTTGATTCCAACCCATAACGACCCTATACAGGGCTTCTGAGGAGTGGCTGGTGAGCTTGAACTACTGGCCTTGTGGTTCAAAGTGACTTTGCAGCACAGCACATGAATCCACAGGGCCACACCAGGACTCCAAGCCACACAATTATTCACTGTCGAATCAGTTATTCCTTGATAACCACATAATGGAGAATATGGCTATGGAATGAAAATTCTGTGTGGTTTATTATGAACACATTGTTTTGTGCTGTTAAGTTGGTTCGGATTCATAGCAACCCTGTATAGAAATTCCAAAAGAGATTGGTGGGTTTGAACTGCCAATCTTTCAGTTACCAGTCCCGTGCTTATTCTACACACCTTTTGTTCTTAGGTACTGCCGAGTCAGTACCAGTACCAACTCATAGCAACCTTATGCACAACAGAAGGAAACATTAAGGAGAAAGAAGTTGTTTTGTTGTTATTGTAAGAAATCCTAAATTGTCTTTACACTAATGTTTTATCTCTTCAGGACAAAGGACAAGTATAAAAGATGTTATTGTGTAAAACTTGCAGACATATTGTGGTTGTTAGGTGCTGTTGAATCAGTTCCAACTCAAAGCAGACATATTAGTTGTCAATTTGTACTCATGGTCTTCATTATCTAGTGCTGCTAAAACAGAAATAATACAGGTGAAAAAACTTGAACAAACATATTTATTCTCTCACAGTTTCGGAGCCTAGAAGTTCAGATTTAGAGTGCAGTATCTAGGAGAAGATTTTCTCCCTTTGTTGGCTCTGGGGAAAGGTCCTTGTTTCCTCTTAGTGTCCCTAGGTTCAGCAATCCTTGGAGATCTCCATGCATCTTCCCCTGAATCTAGGAGCTTTACAATGCAGGAATCCCTGTCACAAGGCTGCACTTTACAATGCAGGGAGTCCGGTCACAAGGATGCACCTGGCTGTGGGATCTTCTTTCTGGGTGGTAATTGGTTCCTCCTCCTCTGCTCACACCTCTCTCCTCTTGAATAGCTGCTCATAACAGATCTCCTCATGGAAAGGATTACATGATATTAGATCTTATCCTGGGGGTTAATACATACTAACTGCTGAACCACTAAGAATCTTGACCTAGTCAAGTTGTCACAAAACCTTAATTATCACACTCTTTTTGATGCTGCTTCTGTGTGACATCGGAGTCAAGTCTGACTCAGAAGGAACCTGGAAATGGTTATGGGAGCAGACACCTCCTCTTTCTCCCACAGAGCAGCTGATGGATTTAGACTGCTGACCTTGTGATTGTAGCTCAAGGCATAACCCACTATATTGCTATAGTACCAGGGCTCCTCATATTTAAGACAATAATCACATCTCATTTAGAAAAGCCTTTTAGAAATAGCTCTGAAAATATTATATTCAGATGATCAATAGCAAAATCATATGGGATACTTGTTAAACCACCCCACTTTGTACAGAGATTCCAAGATTCTGCAAGTATTACAAACTATGCTTGTAAATTCCAGTGTTTGACAATCACTATTAGTGACACCGTGGGTTAATGCACTGGACTGCAGATTGTTTGAATTGCAAGGTGAGTGGTTCAAGCTCACCAATCACTCCTTGGAAACCCTATATAGGGTTGCTATGGGTTGGGATAGACTCGAAGGCACTCAACACCATCAACAGCAAGGATTCTAGTAAATGTTTATGTATATGTGTGTGTATACACAAGGGGGCTTCAAAAGTTCATGAAAATTGTAGTACCTTGAATTTATTTGCTGGGGCTTTTCTAGCCAAAGTCTTGTTGTTACATTGTTGTTCTTGTTAAGTACTGTCCTGTCAGTTCCAACTCACAGCAACACTGTAGAAAAGGTTTCCAAGGAATGGCTGATGAGTTGGAATCATCTATCTTGCAATTCAAACCACCTTGTGGTCCAGTGCTTATCCTACAGGACCATAATAAGATAGCTGTTGTTGTTAAGTGCTGTCGAGTCGGTTCTGACTCATAGCGATCCTCTATAGGGTTTCCAAGTGTCAACACTACCTTTTAAAATAAGGATTCCTGATAGTGTACTGGATTACAAGCTGGGCTACTAACCTCTAGATCAGCAGTTTGAATCGACCACGCACTCTGTAGAAAGATGAGGCTTTCTGTGCCCATAAAGATTTACAATCTCAGAAATCCCAGGTAGTGTTGCTATGAGTCAGAATCAACTCTGTGGCTCACCACCACCACCACCCTTTATAAGAGTGTGTAAAGGATGCTCTTCATTGTTCTGGAGATCTTGTACGAGCTCAAAATCTTCTTAATTCCAAGCAAATGTTTGGGTTGTTGTTTTTGTTAAGTGCTATTGAGTCGGTTCTGACCATAGTGACCCTGTATAGGGTTTCTGAGGAGCATCTAGTGAGCTTGAACCACCATCCTTGCAGTTCAAATGGCTTTGCAGTCTGGCGCATTAACCCACAGTGCCACACCATGAGTGGGACCAGGCAAATAGGGTGAACAAGCCTCTAAAGTTGGGAATGGTTAGTTTTGACATCCTACATAATTTAAAACAAGCCATCTCAGAAGCAGGAACAGATGTTCCCAGAACCATCAAGACAGAAGAACATGAGTGAAGCATGAGACCCCTCCTATAAAGCAGTGACAGCTGAGGTGGTGACAGAGGCAGTGACATGGAGAGACAGAGCAGCTGCTGGCTTCAAGGCCCAGGAACCAAGTCACGCTGAGTGACTACAGGCAGGAAGTTGGCTTGTATAATATGCCCTTTGGGCATTTGTTGTTGTTGCCAAGTGCCATCAAGTCGATTCAGACACATATCGACCCGACTGGCTAAAGGAGCTTTAGAACACTTGTCTGAGCCGGGCAGAGGCTGAAGGACCATACTGAAACTTGCTCTCCAGCGTAGAAATGCTAAAACAAATGGTAGAAGTGAGGACGTAAAAGAGCTGAACAGAAATGTCAAAAAACATGTCAAGAAGACAAATGCAAGTATTATAATGAAATGTGCAAAGACCAAGAGTTAGAAAACCAAAAGGGTTTTCTCAATCTGACAGAACTGAAAAAAAAAAACAAAGCCTGGCTTGCCATATAAAGAATAAGGAGCTCTGGTAGCATAATGGTTACAAATCGGACTGCTAACCTCAGGGTCAGCAGTTCGAAACTACCAACTGTTCCACAGGAGAAAGATGAGGCTTTTTGCTCCTGTAAAGATTTACAGCCTCAGAAACCCTGTACAGGGTCGCTATGAGTTGGAACCGACTCCACAGCACATAACAACAACAGCATGATCTAAATATTGAATGATGCAGAAAGCATCAAAACATGATGGAAGGAATGCACAGAGACACTGTACCAAAAGGAAATGATTGATGTTCAACCATTTCAAGAGGTAGAATATGATCAAGAGCCAATGATACTGAAGGAGGAAGTCCAAGGTGTACTGAAGACATTGGCAAAGAACAAGGCTCTGGGAGGTGATGGAATACAAATTCAAGTCTTTCAACAAACTGATGCAGCACTGGAAACACTCACTCATCTATTCCAAGAAATTTAGAAGACAACTACCTGGCCAACTGATTGGAAGAGATCCATATTTGTGCCCATTCCAAAGAGAGGTGACTGTACATAGATCAAGAAGAGAACAAAAAGACACTGAATGCTCTAAAATCAGGAAAGTTGTATTATTTCACCACACTTTTTCAATCTTAAATTTAGCAAATAATCTGAGCATCTGGAATATATGATGTAGAACATGACATTGGGACTCATTAACAATCTGAGATATGCAGATGAGACAACCTGGCTTGCTGAGCGCTAAAAGGACTTAAAATACTTACTGATGAAGGTCAAAGACCAGAGCCTTAAGTATGGGTTGCACCTCAGTGTAAAGAAAGCAAAAATGTGGCACTGTAGGATCAGCACTGGACTGCGAACTATAAGATCAGCAGTTCATACCCACCAGCGGCTCCTCAGAAATCATATACAGGGCCTCTATGAGTCAAAACACACTCGACAACAACAACAACAACAACAATGGATCAATAACTAAAATCATGATAAATGGAGAAAATATTGAAGTTGTCAAAGATTTCAATTTGTTCCAATCCACTATGAACACTCATGGAAGCAGCAGTCAAGAAACCAAACGATGTATTGCATTAGGCAAATCTACTGCACAAGACCTCTTTAAAATGTTCAAGAGAAGAGATGTCAGTTTGTGGACTGAGGTGTGCCTGACCCAAGCCATGGTATTTTCAATAGTCTCAAGTGCATGTGAAAGTTGGACAATGAATACTGAAGACCATAGAAGAACTGATGCATGACATGAGTTATGGTGTTGGAGAAGAATGTTAAAAATACCATGGACTGCCAGAAGAAATAAACAAATCTGTGTTGGAAGAAATACAGCCAGAATGTTCCTTAGAAGCCAGAATAGTGAGATTTTGTCTTTAAAGCTTCGGAAAAGGACATCATGCTTGATAAAGTAGAGAGTTGGCAAAAAAGAGGAAAAGCCCCAAGATGGATTGGCACAGTGGCAGCAGCAATGGGCAGAAATGTAACAATGATTGGGAGGGTGGCACAGGACTGGGCAGCGTTTAGTTCTGTTGTGCATGACGTGTCTATGAGTCAGAACCAACTTCAAGGCACCTAACAACAACAACACTTGCATATAATACATACATATCCTCCCTTACAGTTAAAATCATCTCCAGATTACTTATAGCTGTAGCGTTTACTACAGTGTAAATGCAATGTTAAAAGCACTTCACATTCTCTTTTAGCTTTTGAGGTATTCCTGTGACCACTCAACTGCTTTTTTCCCAGTCACCCTACTCATGTTTTCTATCCATGGTTAACTGAAATGGTGAATGTTGAGTCCATGTATGTTGTTGTTGTTGTTATGTGCCGTGGAGTCGGTTCCGACTCATAGCGACCCTGTATAGGGTTTCTGAGGCTGTAAATATTTACGGAAACAGAATGCCTCATCTTTTTCCCACGGAACAGCTGGTAGTTTCGAACTGCTGACTGTGAGGTTAGCAGCCCTATTCGTAACCACTATGCTACCGGAGCTCCTTTGAATCCATGTATTGTTGCGAAGTGCCGTCGAGTCGATTCTGACCCATAGCAACCCTGTATAGGGTTTCCAAGGAGCAGCTGGTGAGCTTGAACCGCTGACCTTGCAGTTCAAACGGCTTTGCAGTCTGGCGCATGAACCCACAGCCACACCAGGACTCCATGTATAGGGAGGGCTAACTGTATAGAATCTGCAAATAGATCTAGAAAAGCTGCTTGATATTTCTTTGCAAATTTGAGCATCATCTCTTATGTGAGAAAGATGATAAGAGATCTTAGGTATACCTCCATGAGAATTGAATCTTTGTCTTGTTTAACAGTAATTCTGGTTAATGTGCTGGACTGCAAAGTCAGTTTGAACCACAAGGTTGGCAGTTCAAGTTCACCTCCTGCTCCTAGGAAACCCTATACAGGGTTGCCCTGGGTCAGAACTAGCTCGAAGGCACTCAGCAGCAACATCTACAATAATGATAGAACGCAGGTGGCATTCTAAGTTAGAGCTATGGCATAGTGATTATAGAGCAATATGAATGAAAGAAAGCTATTTTATATATAACAAGAAAGGTAGTGAGTTCAAACCACTGCATTTTGTGAAGCAGTGGTAAGTAACATCCTGGTGTGTTGCTGGGGGTGAATGCACCAGACTGCAAAGCCGTTTGAACTGCAAGGTCGGTGGTTCAAGCTTACCAGCTGCTCCTTGGAAACCCTAACAGGGTCGCTATGGGTCGGGACCGACTCGATGGCACTTCACAACAAAAACAACAAATGATTATAAAGTATTTTTACTTCCTTAATCACTTGATTCTCATGAAACTCTATGCATGGCAAAATAACATTTTTTAATATAAAGAATTTTTTACTTAAGTTAATGAATGTTTTAGAGAAATTGGAGTTTGGACTAGCTATTGAGTTGCTCAGTGAGTCTTCAAATTATAAATATGCTATTTAAAGACTGGCTTTTTGGATTTTTGTAAAGGTCTGACATCTATTCACAGTTTCTTATTGCCAATTGCTTGCCCCAAATTAATTTTCTGTTAAGTTCTGTTTCTGAGAAAGCAGCATTGGACATTCTTACATAAGCTATACAAACAAGCTTTGACTGGAAGTAATGAAAATTGTCCAGTCTTCTTCTGTTTTTTCACTATTTAAAACTCATCTAATATGCTGGTGTGGCACTGTGGGTTAATGGATCAGACTGCAAAGCTGTTTGAACTGCAAGGTCGGCAGTTCAAGCTCACCAGCAGCTCCTTGGAAACCCTATACAGGGTGGCTATGGGTCGGAATCGACTCGATGGCACTTAACAACAACAACAATGATATCCTCTTGATCCCCACTGCCCCCTCCTTTACCTTTATTGCAATCAAAGCTTAATATTCAAAGAACTTTAACTGGGAATCCTAACTATACTCCTTTATTAGCTGTATAACTCTGGCTATTTATACTCTATTTGGGGTTTGTGTAGATGATCAAACTTCTTATGACAAATTACTGCTGGAACTTTTTTCTACTGTACATTTCAGAAAAGATAATGAAATTGTTTATCACCCCCTCAGCATTGCTCTAATCCAATCAGTTCTTCAGCAATTTCAGGGTGAGCAATAATTATCAGACACTCCTATACTGAATTGATCCACTGAGTCTATCTAGATAAGCAGCCAAAAATAGATGATGATTGTTATAGAAATCCTCTGAAAAGGGGACTAAACATAAATTGAGTAACAAAGTAGAAGACTAAAGATATTCCAAGTAGGAGGGAGCTCTGTGAATAAAGATATGGAACTAACAAAGGCATTGTGTTTGTGGGTGAAAGGAACATTTAAAGAAATATACAAGTGTGCTGTTGCTATTGAGTTTGCTTGGACTCCAGGTGACCTTATGTAGAACAAAATAAAACACAGCCCTCTCCTATTCTATGCTATCTTTGTAAACATTGGTATCTTTAAATCCATTGTTGCAGATATTGTGTTAATACATCTCTACTTCCTTGTTGTGGTGGTTGAATGCTGTTGAGTAGGTTCTGACTCATAGCAACCCTGCACAGGGTTTCTGAGGAGCAGCTGGAGCATTTGAACTACCAACCCTGTGGTTCAAACAGACCTTTCAGTCCAGTACATTGACCCACAGAGCCACACTAGGACTCCTCTACTTTGCCAAATATGGTACCCTATTCTAGTGATTAGGAGTCCTGGTGTGGTGCTGTGGATTAAATCACTAGACTGCAAAGCCATTTGAGCAGCAAGGTCAGCAGTTCAAGCTCACCAACTACTCCTCAGAAACTCTATACAGGGTTGCTATGGGGTCAGAACCGACTCAATGGCCCTTAACAACAACATTCTAGTGATTGATCTTTCCGGATGAAATGTTCAATGTAAGTGAGATGAATCTCACCATTCCAACTTTAAGGAGCGTTACTGTTGTATATCTTCTAAAGACAGACTGGCTTGTTTTTCTGACAATCCACAGCATATATTTTATATTCTTCACCCACACCACAATTAATTCAAACGCACCAATAATTGTTCATTCTTCTTCATTTTTCAGTACCCCCCTTTCACATGTATATAAGGTGATCAAAAACCATGACTTGGGTCAGGCCCACCTCAGCCATCAAAATGACATCTTTGCTTTTTAATATTTCAAAGAGGCTTTTTCAGAAGATTTGTCATTGCATTGGATAAATCTGCTTTAACTGCTGCTTCCATGGACATTGATTGCCAATCTCATTATAAACAAATGCGAAACAATTTTAAGTTGCTGTGAGTTTGGAATCAAAAACCATTTGTGTACCTGCTACCTTGTACTAGACTGTACGAGTGAGGCAGTTACTGATATGAGTACTCCATGCCCAGAAGTCATGGCGCTGCAGTTGCCATCTATAATCCTTAATAAAGGAAGGGACCTGTAAACAATCAAATATAAGTATTTAGAGAGTAAATGATTGCTATCATATTTGCAATTTCAATGTCTGGAAGGATGGAATGCTTTTTTTAGTTGGGCATTTTAAAACTAAATTTTGCCTTAAAAGCTTTTATCTGCTAGGGTCAGTCATTTTTCTTTGTATTACACACAATTCCCAGACAGAGAAAACATGGCGAGCAATTTTATATTTACATTTTACATTTACAGAAAACTTTCATTGCACACATGAGTGTATGCGTTTCATAGAGGCCATATTACATCCATTTCAGAAACATGTGATTCCCAGTAGCATAAAACTGTTGTACTCACAAATTTGGAAATTGTGGTAAGTAAAGCTCAGAACTACACATATCAACAAGCAGGACAGAGTGTACCTCACAGAGGAAAAAGAGAACAGAAGTAAGGATGTTCTATTGTGATAGTCTAACCTTGTTGTTGTTAAGTGCCGTCAGTCAAAGCCAACCCATAGTGATCCTGTATAGGGTTTTTGAGGAGCTGCTGGTGAGTTTGAGCTGTCTACCTTGTAGTTCAAATAGATCTTGCCATCCAGTGCATTATCCTACAGTGCCACACCAGTTTAGAATATGTATATTTTCAGATAAATGAGAAGGAATACAACGAACGGCTGTATGGGGTCCTCTTAAAAAAAGAAAAATAATTAAGCAGATCTGCATGGGACAGAAATTTATTCTTCTACTTCTCCCAAATTCTGTTGGTGTTGCTAAGTGCTATTTTTGTTGTTGTTAGAAGCCATCAAGTTGATAACAACTCATAGCAACCCTATGCACAACAGAGTGAAACGTTACCTGGTTCTGCACCAACCTCATCATCTTTGCTACATTTGAGCCCATCACTGCCAATCCATCTCGTTGGGGGTCTTCCTCTTTTTATCTGACCCTCCACTTTACCAAGCATGATATCTTGCTCCAGGGACAGGACCCTCCTGATGATATGTCAAAAGTATGAGAGACAAAGTCTGGCCATCTTGGCTTTCAAGAATTCTGGCTGTATTTCTTCCAACACAGATTTATTTATTCTTTTGGCAGTCCATACTCCTTTTATTATTCTCCTCCAACACCATAACTCAAATGCATCAATTCTTCTGTGGCCTTCCTTATTCACTATCCAAATTTCAGACTTGAAAAAAAGTGCATGTGGATTAATAAGAAAATGAGCAGAGGATATAATGGGAAAATAACACTTTCATTAAAGAAAAGATCATTTAGAAAAATGTAAAGAAAAAATAGGTAGGAAGATGTGCCATATAATATAACAAAATGCAGGTTTCTGAAAGAAAACAGAAGGAAATTATTTGATGGTATGTTTGAAATTGTCAAAGTAAAAGAAACAAATAAATAAAAGCAAAACCAAGATAAGTCATGCAATGAAAATAACTACTTTTAAGTTACTTCCTAAATTAATGTTGGTGCCATACACATCTGAGTAATGTAGTTGATGTACACCCTTGGACATATTTTCATTTGTGGAAAATTTAATTCAACACATTAATTATTCTGGACACAAATTAATTGTCACCCCCCCAGGTGGTAGGTCTGAGGAAGCAAATATTTCTTTTCTTATTTATGGGATTTCATTATTATAATTAAATTGCCATGGAACTTTAAAGTAACTATTTTAATATCACTCCCATTATTCATGTACATTTAGAGCATCTTGTTCATGTGTGCGTGTGTGCAGACAGACTTTTTTTTTTTAAAGTTTTTATTTGTGAATTATGTGTTAGTTTACATGGGAGAAGAGTCTCTTTACATTCATTCTACCATACTTTGTTTCATTGCAATGCTCACAATCTCCTGTATGCATCATCAAACAACCAAAGGGTACACCCCACATGCCTGCTCCCCTCCTTCATGGCTGCCAGCACACAACCCCTCTCCCTCCCTGAGTCCAGAGTCCCCAGCTGCTCCTTCTGTCCACATCATTGTCTCTACCTCCATCCCCAGTGTCACTGTCTTTCCAGACAGGGTCTCACACTTCGCACTTCGCTTTTCTCCCTTGATGGTTCCAGGGATCTCTGCTCCTGGACTGCAAAATCAGGCACTCCCCTCCTTTTTGTTATCAAACATTTACCTTTACCTTTCCAACACTCGCTGTCAGACCTGATAGCAATCTTTCCCTATTGAACCACAGGAGTCCTTTTCCCCTCACCTTTTATCAACTCCATCCAGACAGGTTGGAAACAATTCAGTGGAGGTTCTACCTTTCCCTGTATCCTCTGGAGCTAGGTTCCCTAGTGAAAGCTTGTAAGCCAGTCACTTCTGGCCTTAGTAGTGCCCCCATTTAGGGAAACCAATGTGCAGACAGCCTTTTAATGGAGTCTTAACAATATTGCCTGGTTTCAAAATATAGCTGCTGTCACCTGAGGTTAGATTGCAAAAACTGTGTGGGTACATTATAGAGGTGAGGTGGGGGAACTAAGATGGAGACAGGAGACCAGCGCTAGAACTGAATTCAGGAATGTATAGTGTGTTCAACTTTAGATAATCACTAACGCTTGATGTCATCATTGCCCAACGTAAAACAAGAGATGTTTAAGGATAATGGAGTCCTGGTGTGGCGCTGCGCTGTGGGTAATACGTCAGACTGCAAAGTCGTTTGAACTTCAAGATCGGTGGTTCAAGCTCACCAGCTTCTCTTTCAAAACCCTATACAGGGTCGCTATGGATCGGAATCGATCTGCGGCACGTAACAATAACAACAACAAAGTTTATAAACTACTAGAATAATATTATTCTTAAAACAAGTTAATACAATCTTCACATCCATCTTGTATCTTGTTTTGGAAATAGCCAACTTAGCGGTAGAAAATAGTGCTTTCCAAATAAAGCAATATAACCAATTTCTATAAAGTTATAAGGAGCTCTGATAGCGTAGTGGTTACGATTTGGGCTGCTAACCTCAGGGTCAGCAGTTTGAAATTACCAGCTGTTCCGCGGGAGAAAGAGGAGGCTTTTTGCTCCCATCAAGATCTACAGCCTCGGAAACCCTGTACAGGGTCGCTATGAATCGGAACCCACTCCATGGCACGGCACTACCACCACCACCATGAAGTTATAAACAAAAACAAAATAACTCCTGAGAGTTAAGTTCAGTTTTAGTATTATCCTCTCTTCAATCTCCTGACACATAGCAACCTTGAAAGCAAATGCACAGGTTTATTTGGAAAATGGAATTCATATGATAAGCATGTATAGATTACTTAGGATCTAGTTATACCTTAAATGGGTGAGAGGGGCGGAGCTACACCTCTGTGTACTTCCTTTTGAAGTCTCATAATAAGACTTTTGTATACATTGTGATTTTACGTCCAGATTCCTCCTTGTACTGCCAAATTAAAGTGTGATGCCCTATAGTAAGATCTGATGATTATCAGATAGACTTTCCATATAATCGGTTTTGGAAACCTGGTCTTTATGCTCCCATAGTATAGAAATTCGTCTCGTACTTTTTAAAGGCAGCGGTGCTATGGGTTAACGCGCTGGACTTCAAAGTTTGATTGAACCAAAAAGTCGGGGGTTAAAGGTCACCAGCTGCTCCTCAGAGCAGTTCCAACCCATAGTCACCCTGTATTGGGTTTCTGAGGAGCAGCTGGAGATCTTGAACCAATGACCTTGTGGTTCAAACCATTAACCCACAGTTCCACACTAAGACTCTAGAAATTAGAAGTATGCCAATTATATTCCCAATACATCCTTCCTGTGTAATTTAGCATGAAAATTGTGATTGATACAAATGCTAAAACTATATCTGAGAGTTATGTGGGAAGTATATGTTGTAGTTGTTAGGTGCCATCCAGTCGTTTTCAACTCATAATGGTGATCCTATGCACAGCAGAAGGAAACACTGCCCAGTCCTGCCTCATCCTCATAAATTACTTTTAAACTTGAGTCCATTGTTACTGCCACTGTGTCAATCCATCTTGTTGGGGGGGGTTTCCTCTTTTTCACTGCCCCTCCACTTTACTAAGCATGATGTCCTTTTCCAAGGACTGGTCCTTATTAATAACATTTCCAAATTTCAGAGACGACTCTATCCATCCTGGCTTCTAAGGAACATTCTGGCTGCACTTCTAACAACAGAGAGTGGTTTGTTCTCTGGCAGTCCATTATAGTTTCAATATTCATCTCCAAAACCAGAAGCGTATAAGGGAGCTTCAAAAAGCTGATGGAAAAATAGAATGAAAAGATAATGAAATTTTTCTATGAACATTTGAAGCCCCCTGGTCTTCGGGTCTCAAAGCTCAATGAGAGTTCATATCTACTAATAAAATTAATAATGCAGTTAAAATACATCATCTTTTCTTTTTATTTGTGAGAAATAAGCACAGATATTAACATCAGAATCAGGGACATTTAAAATCTGCAACTTCATTATATTGAAGAAAATGAAGGTCATTTATAATGTTCTATAAATTTTCTTGTATTTTTGAAAGATTCAAATAAATACCTCTATTTGCAATACTTAAGAAATACTCAATCATTAATAACTTCATCTCAGACATTGTTGTGTAATTAAAAAAAAAACAGATCATGGATGTGCACAGAGCTATTTAATAGCATCAACATTTTCATTCTTAGTTTTTGCTTAGGAGTTTGTTTTTTCTGGATAAACAGAAACACATCATGCAGTAATAAAGGAATACAAAAGGAAAAAAAAGTAAGAGCATTTCTGCATAGTACTTCAAGGCAATTTCGAAAGTCACAGGTTCATCATATAAATAATGACTTCAGAGATCTGATCTTCAGAGTTTTGTAAAAATAAATTGCTTTTCAATAGTTAGTGCTGAAGCATTCATTAAGGAGACAAATTCTAGGTATAAGACTTGAATTCAGTATTAAACAATAATTTATTTTTAACAATATACAAGTATGAAATACATGGCAAACTTTCAGCTACCTATTTAGAATAATCTTTGAGGGAATCTTGAGAAAGAAATTAGGTATGGCTCTTTGTCAGGTGATGCCTTTAACCATAAGAGAGATCAATTCTACATTTTTACCTTTCCCTGTCAGTACTGACAATCCCTGCACAAATTCAAACTACTCAAAATTCAAGGAAAAATACTATGTAACATTGGGATTAGACCCGAGGTGAAAGTAATATTTATAAGGGATATAAATGTTAAAGTGACCCATGCCTCATATTTAATCATTAGACACGAGGTGTTGTTAAAAACATGGGTCTACTGTGTTTTTTAATATTTATTTATTTTTGGAATAAGTCATAACTAACCTTGATTATGTTTTAATGTGGTTGTTAATCTAGCAATAATTTGAGATCTTTTCCCTCATTCATAAAGAATGGCAATGTTTGGGGACTGGTACTGAAAATTGTGAATCCATTATCACTTAGAAAGAGACCTTCACACTTCCGCCTGATGGGCTGTAAAATTTATCATTTATCAGTACACTCGGGAGTAATGCAAAATCCCCCACAATGGGTGATCAGTAACTCGGCTGACCTCGCCAGGGTATTACAAGAAATTCTTTATCTCACTTTGAAGGATACTAGAGTGCCGTTGTTTTCTGAACTTGGACATTAAAAAGAGGTAAAAGCACTTACATTACCCCTTTGATCTGACAGTACTTTTAAAACTAGAAAATAACATTACCACTTTCCCATAGTGATCCATCAGATGCTCACAAAGCATTGGCTTTCACCAGACACCAGTCAGCCTTCCATGAATTATGTACAGAACTTGAATCTTTGGTGTTTAGTCCCTAGTTGCAGCTAAAAGATCTGCAATCACTTTCCCTAGCGCATCACTATCTTCGTCTGTTTGCATCGCCTTGCCGTCCTTATAACACATTGGTACAACTGGGAATGCATAGAAAAAAGCAAAGTGAGATGGAGGAAAATAGGGCAGGATACACTTCATCCATGTTGCTGCCATCTTAGAAAAAGCACAGATCAGTCCGCTGAGACATACAGGAGTGGAAAATTCACTTCCAAGAACTGAATGACTGCTATCTCATTATTTTGTTCTGCACCTGTGAAGCTGTTTGGTAAAAAGGATGATATATGAAAATAAATTGAATTCAATTAATCACTCTAGCTACGTTGCTGATTGTCCTGGTAAGAAAGTGATGGTTTATGCCATGATTAGAAGGTTTTCCATCTTTGTCTATGAACATTTAATTTCTCATTGGAAGATGGAAGCATCTGTGTATATATTGTCAAATCCTTTACATTTTCAATGATGTCCTTTGAAGTAATTTAGGATCATTACATGACAGTGATAAAATAAAAGGATATGGTGAGACCCAGTTCTTAAAACCTTCTTAGGAGTTCCGTTTGGCTAATTTTTACTCCAAGCTTAAATCAATGTGATTCCACTACCTTCTTTTGACAGTATTGTAAATCTCCTGGTGTCCCGGTGTGGTGCTGTAGGATATGCACCGTACCTCAAGGTCAGTTTGAACTTCAAGGTTGGCAGCTCAAACTCACCAGTCGCTCCTGGGAAACCTCTGTACAGTGTTGCTATGAGTTTAACAGCATAAATCTCCTGACTTTGGTTCCAAAACATTCATGAATTTGAAGCTCCAGGATAGGTGTATAAACAGACCAAATATGGAGACTAAATAATGATGAAAAGAACTAGGGTTAATGGTGCTAATTTCACTTTTAACCTCTTACCAAGCCAATTCCGACAGTAACAGTAAATGGTAAAATAGAGGTAGAATGCTTATTGGGGAAAGAAAAAAAAAGTAAGACTATCCATATATAACAACATTGACAAAAAAAATTTGACAGTAATAATATCAAGCAAAACCTGCTTCAGTTTGCTATTGTCAACACTGAGTTGGAAAATCTGGTGTTTGGGATTCAACCATAGATGTCTCCAGACAGAATCAGTGTCTGTGAGTTGGCAGACAGTGCTTTTTTTCCAGGGAGGGCTGTTTGGAATTAAATAAGATTACAAAAACCAATTAGAGATACAGTTGACAAAATACCAGACAAGGATTAAAAATTCTACCAGGATTACAAATAAATCAATCAAACCTATTATATTTGTGACTCACAGTGATTCTTCATGTTTCACAACTGCTCCTTCAGTTTTCCAAGACTGTAAATCTTTGTGGGGACAGACACCCTCATCTTTCTCCATAGAGCAGCTGGTTGGTTTGAACTGCCAATCTTACAGTTTTCAGCCCAATGCCAGGGCTACATCTTCAACTAAATAGATGTTTATGGTGCAAATTTCCAGTATAAACAAATAAACCAAGACAAAACAGAGTGCCAGGGGTTGGTGGTAATCAATTCTTTTTTTAATAAAAAAAGTTTTTATTGTGAATTGAGAGATATTTCACATGGCAGAACATTGGTTTTGCACTCAATCGATTGTATTTTGTTTCATTGCAATGATTACAATCCCCTCCATGCACCATCAGTTAACTCTATTTGCCTCTATTCCCTCTTTTTTTTAATGTACACAAAAACATGCAGAAATACATAATTGCTTAAACAAACAAAGGGCATATATTGCAAGCCAGTTTCCTGCTCACCAGCGCACAGCCTTTCTTTTTCCATGAGACTGGAGTCCTTGGCTGCTCTATTTCTCCATGCCATCACCTCTGCCACAATCTCTGGTGTCCTTGCATCTTTGATTGGTTCCGCTCATGCTCTTCTCTCTTGATGGTACTAGGGTTCTTTGTTCCTGGAATGTAAGATTAACTACTCCTCACTTTAGGTTACACATCTTTTACCTTTATAGTTGTGAAAATCACAATTAGTCATGATAACAATTACTCACTATTGAAGCAAAATAATCCTATCCCACCCTCCCCCACTCCCATTCACCAGACCTATCTAGACAAGATGAAAACTACTCAGTGGGGATTCTACCTTCTTCCACTTGATCTGAAACTAAACTCCTCTTAAACACTTGTAAGCCAGCCACTTCATGCCTTTATAGCCTTCTCTTCCACCACATCCTCATTTTAGGCAGCCAATGTCTAAATTGTGGTGGTAATTCATTCTTGAGGAGGTGAAGTAGGTTATGTGTGATATGTAAATACCCAGTGCCCATAGCCCAATGTAGCATGTAAACTTACAAGAATGAACCTGTGTTAACAACCTAATGCTGCCAAAGTTTCCTTCCCAGCATGTAGCATGACTGCAAGGTACTCATGTCCAGATAGAAGCTGCTCCTCATGAAATGTCTTTAATTGATTAAATTCCTCACTTTTAAAGAACTTAATAATGAACAGATATCATTCAAACTATTCAGTTCTTTATGAATACAATTGTGTATCCAAAATGTGTCACTTGGGAGCCTATCATTTCACTATATATTTTATGGAGATTACACATCAGTGGTCCTTTGGTCAAATTCAATCTGTGTTGCTGTTGTTGTTGTTATTAGGTGACATTGACTCAGTACTGACTCATAGCGACCCTATGCACAACAAAATGAAACACTGTCCAGTCCTGGGCCAACCTCATTACTGTTGCCACACTTGAGTCCATTGATGCTGCCACTTGGGCAATCCATCTCGCTGGGGGTCTTCCTTTTTTTCTCTGACCCTCCACCTTACCAAACATGATATCCTTCTCCAGCGACCGGTCCCTCCTGACAATATGTCTGAAGTCTGAGAGACGAAGTTTGGCCATCCTGGCTCCAAGGAGCACTCTGGCTGCACTTCTTCCAACACAGATCTGTTGGTTCTTTTGGCAGCCCATGGCACTTTCAATATTCTCTTCCAATACCATAACTCAAATGCATCAATTCTTCTACAGTCTTCCTTATTCAGTGTCAAGCTTTCACATGCATATGAGGTTACTGAAAATACCATGGCTTGGATCAGGTGCACCTTAGTCCTCAAGCTGACATCTGTGCTCTTCAACACTTTAAAAAGGTCCTGTGCAGCAGATTTGCCTAATGCAATAGGTTGTTTGATTTCTTGACTGCTGCTTCTGTGAGTGTTGATAGTTGAAGTCCTTGACAACTTCAATCTTTTCTCCTGTAGAACTGTTTTATTTCGCCTTCACAGTGTTTTAAACCATTCTAAAATAGTTTTACAATTTTTTCTTTCCTAAATCAGGATGTTTTCACTTAGATATATGAGTTTTAGGCTCTTTGTGAGAAGTTGGTGATGGTCTATTCACGTTTCTGCATAGGCATTAACACCATGAGGCATAGGCTCTCTAGTTCACCATAATCTCCAACATTCTTATATCTATATAATCAGCTTCACATATTTGTGTTAATTTGCCTTTCAGTTGAGTCTTCAACTCCAATGTCTATTTCTGTTTCTCATTTTCTTCTTTAAAATATTCTGGGATATTAAATTAGAAATATCTTTTGCTCATTCACTTGCTTTTATATAAATTAGAAGACATGCATATTAAAGGAAAGAAATGAAAAAATAACTGCCTCTGTAAAAACTTACAGACGGTGTGTGCACTGTTCAAAGGTGGCAGAGTAGCATGTCAGTTACTCACAGGAGTCCCAACCTCACAAAGCACATCACGTGATATTGGCAAGTTATTTAAATGCACTCGGTTTTACTGCTTCGTCTTTGAAACGGTCCTAATGTTAGTTCAAAATACCGGTTGTGGTGCTATGGGATGAGCCCTGAACAACAAGGTTGGTTTGAACCTCAAGGTCGGCAGTTCAACCCACCAGCCACACTTCAGAAACCCTATAGAGAGTCTCTATGAATCTGAACTGACTCAAGGGCACTTAGCAACAACAACAACATATCATAGTAATATTATTATTGACCCTGAAATACATGTATAACTGTATACATGTATATATATCATGGAGTATTTTATAGCCTAATATAATAATGGTATTACCCCTTTTCTATAGAATGCACTCTGACTCTTGGTAACCCATGTATATCGGATTAGATTTGAGCCCCATCAAATTTTCAACGGCTGTTTTATTTTTTAGATGTAGATGGCAGGCTTTTCTTCCAAGGCACTTTCTGTGTGGGCTTGAACTTCCAACTTTTCAGTTAACAACCAAGCACATTAGATATTTCCACCCTAAAGTCCATGCTACTTCTTTAGTACTACATTTTATAGCAACTATGGCAAACTTCAACATTGATCCAATGCACCATTCAGCATCTCCCATAGGCAATGTTTTTGTTGTCTCAAATGAATGGACTTTTTAGAGCAGTGACACATGCTCTGAGTAAGAAAGCTCAAGGCAAAGCCTGATATGAAGGTAGACCTTCAAGGCATTAGAATCGTCTGTGGATTCTGAAAGGAAGGGGTTTGATATTCCCTGCAGTAAGGCCAGAATGCATAAAAGAACTGCCTTAGGAAAGAATGTGGTGGAGTTCAGGGTCAATAATAATTAAAGGCTGTGCCTTTATAGTTTTTCTTAAGAAACATCCTGCACAATTTGGCAAGGTGTAGGGCATTTTGGTAGCGTAGTGGTTATGAATCAGGCTGCGAACCGCAAGGTCAGGTGTTCTAAACTATCAGCTGCTCAGCGGGAGAAAGATGAGAGTTTCTGCTCCCATAAAGATTTACAGCCTCAGAAACCCTGTTCAGGGTCGCTATGGGTCAGAACCGACTTGACAGTACTTAACAACAACAACAGGGAATTTTAAGGCATTCTGGTGTGGTGCTGTAGAATAGAACAAATAAAACCAAAGAAGAACTGATGCATTTGAATTATGGTAGTAGAGGGGCGTATTAAAGGTATCGTGGACCACCAAAAAGAAAAAAACAACAAAAGCTCTGTTGCAAGAAGTACAGCTAGAAGTCTCCTTAGAAGCCAGGATGATCAGCCTTCATCTCTCATACTTCTGACATATTATCACGAGGTATCAGTCCCTACAGAAGGACATCATGCTTGGTAAAGTGGAGGGGTCAGGAAAAAAGAGCAATGGGCTCAACTGTAGCAAGGAGTGTGAGGTTGTTGCAGGACCAGACAGTGTTTCATTCTGTTGTGCATAGGGTCGCTATGAGTCGGAACCAACCGGACTGCACCTAACAACAACAAAAACAATGACTCTGTATGGTAGCCACTGGACTGTTAACATCAAGGTCAGAGGTTGAAACCCACCATCTGCTCCTGGAAACCCTACAAAGTCAGGACAGATGTACAAAACTGTATTTTGGAAGGACTAATATATTGGATTTGAACCTCAAGGTTGCTGGCTCAAACTCACCATCATCTCCTTGGAAACCCTATGCATGGTCCCTATGAGACAGACTCAACTCAACGGCACTTAATAACAACATATTATCATTTTGTGAACAATTTGTGATATGCCACATGCCTCCAAATGGTTTGATTAAAGGGATGCTTTAGTTCTTTCCTATGTTGTAATTATGGAATATACTGTCTTGTTGTTAAGTGACTTCAAGTTGGTTTCTACTCACAGGGATCATATATAGGGTTTCTGAGGAGGGGCTGGTGAGTTTCAACCAGCAACCTTGATGTTCAAACCGAATACATTAGTCCTTCTAAAATACAGTTTTGTACATCTATCATGACTGAATTTTATCACCATTAAATATTACCATCCAATTAAATTGCTAAGAGGTATTTAACAATACAACTTGCACATAGCTTTTGTACTACAATGCAAAGAACATCACTATGATTGCAAACTCATAGTTATTTTTATAAAAAAGAAAAGATCAAACCATACTCCTTTATTTGTCTTGTTTGTTGAAGAAATTTAAATCAGAATTTGTAATTTAATTCTGTGATTCTAGAAAGCATGATGATCCGATGCTATTCATTTGCTTTTAAATAATATCACACTGATGAATATGTATTGGGAATTAGTTATTTTCCAACCTGATGCATCTCAAATTGCTACCAATTAAGTCAGATATACTTTCTGACAAGAAAAGTTTAAAGAGATACAGAAAAATCTGGAGAAAATGGGGAGGGTCATCATGGTCAGCAGAAACATAGATTATCTGATTCATGTTATTGTGCTGTTATGTGCCATCGAGTCAGTTTCGACTCATAGTGATTATGTACAGGGTTTCTAAGGAGCGACTTATGGGTTTGAACCTCTGGCCTGTGGTTAACAGTCCAGCGATTATCCTACAGCATCACACCAGCACTTCATCCAATTAATAAAAGGAGGCAAAAATAAATACATAAAAAAGAATAGTCAGACTATCTGAATTTAACTATACACCCTACCCGAATATTGCCTCTGAGCTAGGATAGGCATAGAGCTACGGACTGGCACCATAAAAAAGAACACTGTATCCACTCCATTGGAGAAACTTTTAGTCTGGATCCTTTGCAGTGCGTGTGTTCCTACTAGGAGAGGTCTGTAAAATTCACTTTAATTTCCCAGATTTATCATTTGATGGAAAAAGAAAACTTGGCACCTGATTCTTCTCTGTCTGAATCCCAACTGGAGTTCCTTCTAGCTTTCTAAATTACTTGGCGCGAAGCAATGCTCCTTTGCCAGAAAGTGAATGGCTCAATATTTGAAACCAGGCACATCAGCAAAATCCAGATTGAACGTTGAAATCACTTTGATTTAGATAAAGTGAGTCACCTGTACCTGGAAGGAAATTACTTATTACAAAAAGATAATAGACTTGAAAACTGGGGAGAAAAAAAAAAAAAGAAATAGAGAAGGGGCTCCAAATAGCTTTATTGAAAAGATTTTTCCTTGTAGATGACGTTAATATGTTCCAGAAGATGAGCTACATAGACCTAATTATTATACTGCATTAAGAATAAAGGAGGTTACAAGAAACATTGGAACATTATAAATAGAAATAATTCAATATATGAATCTTCTAAAACTAGTTTCACTGTGGCCTACTGGCATGTAAACAGGAAAAGAAAGTGTGGGGAGAAGTCAATACTCTTTAAATTATCTAACTGATTGATAAATTAATTCATCTATTAATCTATCCACTATTCAGAAAGCTAAGCTTTTAATATATCAAAAACCTGTAAGTGTGGAGCATGGGGACATGAATAAAATTAGACTGCTGTTTTCACCAAAGAACATAATAAGTAAAAAAAATTCCAATATGGTTTAACACATTTGAAAGTAGATGTATGTGTAGGTCTGTAATCCCTATATTTATGGCCTACCAGCAAGGAAAATAAAAATGCCTATTGTCTCTGGCATTTAATATTTCTAGGTCAATTATTGCAGTATGGATACGTGTGAGTGTGTATGTGTGTATAACTGTGAATCCTCTCATTAGTAATATAAGCATTCATGTTAGCCATGTGATTCTTATATTTTTTCTAGTATTGGGGAGGAAATATTGCACAAAAGCATTTGGTGAACTTAACCTATACATATGTGCACATCTTAACAGAAAACTTTTTAATTTTCAAGAACACAAATTTTAAGACTAACTATTATTGATAATAATACAAAATATTTCTATCCTCTATATTTCCTATTTCAAGCTTGGTCTAGAAAGTCTTCATTGCTTGCCAGCACCTCTCTTCCATCCAACTTCCTAATTATTCTATGCTTCTAATGGAGGAGACATGCCTCGTTCACATTTTCATCAGAGCAATCAAAGTGTACATCCAACCATATCATACTAGTACCTGAAGTCTTCAATAGATTTCCTTTGTGCTTAGGATGAAATAAAAATTCCTTCCCATGAATATTAGCTAGGATAATGCAAATGATGCCAATGAATGAATTATAAATATATTACAGCCCAAACATGTTATTGTTGCTAAGCATTGTTGAGTCTGAGTAGTAGCTGTGAGTTTGAACTGCCAAACTTGCAGTTAGCCATCCAATACTTATCCTACCATCACACCAGGACCCCAGCCAAACTAAAATACTCTTGCATTCCCTGTGTATGTAAAATATAAAAGGTGTGCTTTTGAATGATCAGAGACTCTTCTAAGCCTTTATTCTGGGGCCAGACTCCTTCCCTGCTAAAGTTCATCACCATTTCCTACATTTAACATCCAAGTTTTTCATAATGGTCTTTATCAAGCATGTGCACAGGAAATAAACAATAGCTCCTTTGAATTGCTCTCAAATAGACTACATTTTACCTAAATCTCTCCAGGGTTTGCTTTGCTTACTTCTCAAGGAAACGTCTACATGCTCCCTAGTTAGAGTTCTCCTACAATATCCTGTGGTTGCACGAATTGTTTAATGTGGCTCTTCTAGTCATCATCTTAGTGTTGTTGTTGTTATATGCCGTGGAGTCGGTTCCGACTCATAACAACCCTGTACAGGGTTTCCGAGACTGATCCTGTGGTAGCGAGAATTATTTAATGTGGTTCTTCTAGTCATCATCTTAGTGTTGTTGTTGTTGTTGTTTGTTGTTATAGGCCGTGGAGTCAGTTTCAACTCATAGTGACCCTATACAGGGTTTCTGAGGCTGTAAATCTTTAAGGGAGCAGAAAGCCTCATCTTTTCCCTGAATTACTAAGATAAGTCATCATCTTATAATTTCCAACCAAATGACTAGATGTTGTTGTTGTTGTTAAGTGCCATCAATTCGGTTCTGACCTATAGTGACCCTGCATAGGGTTTCTAAGGAGCGGCTGGTGAACTTGATTTTGCAGTCCAGTGAATTAACCCAAAGCACCATACCAGGACTCCAAATGACTGGGTGGTGGTGGTGATGTCCATGGAGTTGGCTCTGACTCAGAGTGACCCTGTATAGGGTTTCTGAGGCTATAAATCTTTACACGAGCAGAAAGCCTCATCTTACTCCCATGGACTGTCTGGTAGTTTTGAACTTCTGACCTTGAGGTTAGCACCCCAATTTGTAACCACTACGCTGCCAGAGCTCCTTAAAATGACTGCTTAGACCCATGTTAATAGGGTGTATGGGACTCTAACATGGGACAGGTACGTTTTGCCTTCTTGCTGGGTATAAAATGAGCCATCTCAAGAAGCAGGAATGTAGGAAATCAGGGCCATCAAGTAGAGCCGCTAGTGGAGCAGAGTCCTCATGGAGATAGGAGGATAGCAAGACAGACAGCAACACCAAGAGCACAAGATAGAATAGCAAGCTCCCCAGCCTACAGAAAAATAAAGCTGAATACTTTCCAACAGGAAGCTGACTTGCAGAATAAGGTGCCTTTGAGGCTTTTTCAGCAAAGCCAAAAAACTAACACTTGCCATGCCAGAGCAGGCAGAAGTGGCAGACAATCCCAGGATTTGAGAGAGGTGAGTCTGGCGAGTCTGCTGGCTCTGCACAGAAGAGGTGCTCCTGATCCGATGGACTATATTCTGATCCTGAACTGTACCCTGTTAACTTCCCTAAGTCGCCCCAGAATCATGAATGTTGTTCGTGTCTTTTGTTTGACCATTGCAGTGGATTATTGAACCCAGCAGAGAAGCAGAGTGCTGTGAGAGGGAAGGTTGGTGTTAGAATTAGTAAGGAAGTTTGGAGAGCGTAGAGGCATGTCTAACCTCCATTTCATAGGAATCAGCCTTGGGCTGAAGGTGTTTTCTTCTCCTGCTGCTTTGTGAAGCCAGAGGAGGTCAGACACTGCTCCACACCATTATTTCTGGTTGTTGTTAAGTACCGTTGAGTTGGTTCCGACTCATAGCGACCCTGTATAGGGTTTCCGAGGAGCTGGTGAGCTTGAACTGCCAACCTTGCAGTTCAAACAGCTTTGCAGTCTGGCACATTACTTACCCCTAAAGGAGCTTGGTAGTGTAGTGGTTATGAATCGGGCTGCTAATCTCACGGTCAGCAGTTCAAAACTACCAGCTGTTCCTTTGGAGAAAGATGAGGCTTTCAGCTCCAATAAAGATTTACAGCCTCAGAAACCCTGTACAGGGTCGCTATGAGGCGGAACCGACTCCACAGCACATAACAACAACAACAAAGTACTGTCCTCACCACCACCCACACAATTGCTCTTCACACATGTCTGTTTTTTTCATAGCTCTCATAAAAGTTGGAATCAACTTAAAAGTGTGTCTATATCTTTTTCCCGTTAGAGTAACTTTCTAAAATAGAGAACATGTCTCTTTTGAATAGTCTAAGTCCAGTACAATACTTTGTGCTGCACTGTTGTTGTTGTTGTTGTTGTTGTTAAGTGCTGTCAAGTCATTTCCGATCTACAGCAACCCTGTGTAGGGTTTCCAAGGAGCAACTGGTGTGCTTGAACAGGCGATCTTCTGGTTCAAATGACTTTGTAGTCCGGCACATTAACCCACAGTGCCACATCAGGAGTCCCCCAAATAAATAAATTGCATTGATGTGCTTTATCATTTGTTATGATACAGAAAAGCATTAACTACTCTTCACATCATCAGATCTTTTGCCCTGCACATGTCAATAGTTTTTTCCTAGGAACAAACTATTTTCCTCTTCTCTATTAGAGCTCTGGTAGCATAGTGGTTGCAAGTTAGGCTGCTAGCCTCAAGGTCAGCAGTTCGAAACTACCAGCAGTTCCGCGGGAGAAAGATGAGGCTTTCTGTTCCCGTTAAGATTTACAGTCCCAGAAACCGTAAACAGGATCATTATGGGTCTGAACTGACACAATGGCACTTAACAACAACAATTAGACATATGGAAGGAACTCTGGTAGCGTAGTGGCTACGAGTCAGACTGCTAACCTCAAGATCAGAAGTTGAAAACTACCAGCTGCTTCATGAGAAAAAGATGAGGCTTTTTGCTCCTGTAAGGATTTACAGCCTTGAAAACCCTATGCAGGGTTGCTATGAGTCAGAACCCATTCTATGGCACACAACTACCACTACTAGACATATGGAGTTCTGGTGTGGTGCTGTAGGATATCATTGGGCCACAAGGTCTGTTTGAGCTGTAATGTTGGTGGTTCAAACTCACCAGCTGCTCTCAGAAACCCTATACAGGGTTGCTATGAGTTGGCACCGACTCGATTCCACTGAACAACTATATCAATTAGACATATGACAAGCAGAACCAGTAAGTAGAAGTAAAAAAAAGCAAACAAGAACAACAACAAAAAAATTCCACGTCAATATACTCAAATAATCATTATTTTGAATACAGTAATAGTTTTGAATTGAAGTTTGCTCTTAAATAAATATTGACAGAATTGTTGTTAGGTGCCATCAAATCAGTACCGACTCATAGCGTTCCTATACACAACAGAACAAAACACTGTTGTACAGAGTGGGGAAAGGAAAACTGCAGTGTAAATGTTCTAAAGTCCTATGTCAAAAATATAGTGATTTCTAGGCTCTATAGTCAAATTATATGACACTAACGTGGCCATCAGAGAATAAAGGGATATTTAAATTTACTACATCAAACCAATGGTCTAAATGTCCTGAAGGGTTTAAAATCAGGAAAGGTGCATGCCAGGGTTGCACCTTTTCACAAAACTGTTCAATGTGTATAATGACAAATAATCTGAGAAACTGGATTATATGAAGAACATGGTATCAGGATTAGAGGAAGACTCATTAATAACCTATGATATGCAGATGGCACGAAGTTGCTTGCTGAAAGCAAAGAGGACTTCAAGTACTTACTGATGAAAATGAAAGACTACAGTCTTAAGTATGGATTGTACCTCAACATAAATAATAATAATCCTCACAACTAGACCAATAAATACGATAATGATAAACGGAGAATATATTGAAGTTGTTGAAGATTTCATTTTACTTGGATTCAGAATCAACATTCATGGAAATAGCGGTCAAGAAATCCAACAACATATTGCATTAGGCAAAGCGACTGCAAATGACCTCTTTGAAGTGTTAAAGAATGAAAATGTCGATTTGAGGACTAAGTTGTGCTTGATCCAAGCCATAGTATTTTCAATCATCTCATATTTAATTATAGTATCTGCAAAGAATATTGAGTATACACCATGGATTTTCAGAAGAATGAGCAAGTCTGTTTTGAAAGACATATGATCAGATTTCTCCTTGGAAGCGAGAATGATGAGATTTCATCTCTGGTACTTTGGATATAATGTCAAGAAGGACATCATGTACCTGGAGACAGATATCATGCTTGTTTAAA
>NW_006408525.1:16901098-16906134 GCF_000296735.1 Chrysochloris asiatica
TATTTATAAAAGGAGCAGCTTAATAAAATGGATCTAAAAAAATCAAAAAGTAGGAAAGGTATACCACATCAACAATAGACAAAAGAAAGCTAATGAATAACAAAGTAAACTTCAAAACAAAAAAGCTTTCAAATAAAAAAAGTATTATTTCATAATGATGAAATTTTAATTTAAGAATGTTTAGCAACTCTAAATTTCAAATAGTAATATCGTATCAATATATACAAAGCACAAATGGACAGAACTGAAAAGAACATCACACAAATCCAATATAATGTGAATACTTGATAAAATAAACATTTGTATAGATTTTTTTTATTAACACCTTTAAAAAGTTTAATTGAAGTGTACACATAATTAACAATAGCAATTGAAGCAGTTGTTGTAAGCACACAAACAGCATTTCTAAAACATGTCCATATGCTGAATTATAAAGTCAAATTCAACAAATCCCAAACTAAAATATAGTTCTGTGGTCCCAGTGGAATTAGCTATAAACTAACACTAGAAAGACACTAGTAAAACCCCATATGTTTTGGAATTAGGACACATACATTTAAGTCTTGCTTTGATATTCGCTGAAGAGCACATTTTCTCAACTGTCTAAATCATTACTTAAACATTCTTGGCTAGGTTTGATGATTAAACACAGGTAGGTAGGTCATCAGCATAGAAGTCATATAGCATAGCATAATTGTAAGTCGTAGGAGTCAGATTTAGTCCCCAAATGAAATTTTCTAAACACTTATTTAAAATCTTGGTTGATGTAAGTAACCTGTCTTATGACCTGCATTAGTTTTCTGATGTTGCCAAACAAAATATCACTAACTGGATGGCTCATACAGGAAAAAGATGTGGCAGTATGTTTCGGTAAAGATTTGTTGTTGTTGTTAAGTGTTGTTGAGTCAATCCCGAACCATAGTGACTCTGTATAGGGTTTCTGAGGAGCAACTGGTACGTTGAACCGCGGCCTTGAGGATCAAATCGACTGTGCAGTCCAGTGCATTAACCCATAGTGCTACATGCCATGGGACAGCTCTACTCTGATGTAGATGCTCTGTATGAGTCAGAATCAACTTGAGGGTTTGAGTGAGTGAGTTGCCTTTTAAAAATAGAAATTTATCTCCCCAAGGTTTTAGAAGATGGAAGTCTGATATGAAAATGTGAACAGTGTTGGTTTCCTCTGAGGGCTCTGAGAGCTAATCTGTCTCATGTCTCTTTCAGCTTCTGGTGACAACCAGCTGTCTTTGACGATCATTGGTATACCTTGGTTTGTGACAGCAAGCATTGACTCCCTTTCCCACATGACCATCTTTGACTGTGTCTCTTCTCTCTTTATGATGACACCAGTCATAATGGGTTAGGACACATCCTACTTGAGTATGACTCCATAGTTAACTGGCAACATCTGTAAAAGACTACATGCAAATAAGGACATGTCCAAAGGTACTAGGTAGCTAGGACTTCAGTCTATATTTTGAGTGACACAAATCATCCATTAAACGCTCTGTACATTTCATAATAAAATAAAGGCAATTAGGGTACATATTCACCATGTTTTCATGAAAACTGAATTAGGTTGTTGTTGTTGAATGCCATCAAGTCAGTTCTGACCCCTAGCAATCCTGTATAGAGTTTCCAAGGAGTGGCTGGTGAGCTTGAACCACTGACCTTGTGGTTCAAACTGACCTTTCAATTTGACACATACTTAAGCCACTTGTTGCTGTTAAATGCCTTCAAGTCAGTTCCAACCCATAGCGACCCTGCACAGGGTTTCCAAGGAATGGCTGGTGAGCTTGAACCACCGACCTTGGGATTTAAACCAAATTTACAGTCCAGCGCATTAACCCACAGTGCTACCCCAGGACTCCTAAGACAGTTCCTGGCACATATTAAGTCATATACTTAAGTACTTAGTGACATTGTAATAAGTGTTTTATCTTCATCATCATCTTCACTATCATTAATTTCTCCTCTAGGGACAAAACAGGGTTTCTTGACTGTTTAACATTACGTTTAAATGGTCAAACTCTATTTTACCTATCATAGGAAGAGCCTCTCCTCCCTGTCTGCTACTTTTAGCTTTCTTAATATCCAAGAATTTATTTTGATGCCTTTTTTTCTCTAAAAGATTGTTCGATGTTCAACTTGTCTTCAGAGCCCGTTTTTTCAGAACATTTGTTCATTAAGGAACAAGGGAGACATCCCGGTATACCTTTGCTACTATGCTAAGTAGAGCCAGGTTAAAGATAGATATATTGCTTTTGTTAAGTGCTGTCGAGTCAGTTCCAACTAATAGAGACTTTGCGTAGGGTTCCCGAGGAGCAGCTGGTGGGTTTGAACTGCTGACCCTGTGGTTCACAGTCCAGTGTTGATCCTAAAACACCACACCAGGAATAACCAGGTAAGAAATATTATATCTCTTATTTGTTTACTTCCCAGAGTTTTTCTCAAGTGGGCTGTTTGGTGATTCAGAATAAGCACTAATTTAATTATCTGGTTTGTTGTTGGAAGCAACCTAGTGAATACATTTCTTTCTTACCCAAAATTATCTTGCCATCATTTATATTTTGACTAATTTTACTGCATTTTATTATTTTATTTTTTTAACACAGGCCCACTGGCACTGGACTGCAAGGTCCGTTTAAACCAAAATGTTGGTGGTATAAACTCACCAACCACTCCTTGGAAACATTTTACGGGGTCGCTATGAGTGGGAACTGACTTGACGGCACTTAACAACAACAACATTCTCCAGCCAAGGAGTCTTGGTACATAGTGGGTTATAAATTGAGCTGCTAGATTCAAGCAGTTTGAATCTAGCAGTTCAAATCTATCAGCAAAAGATGAGGTTTTCTGCTCCCATGAAGACTGAGGTTTAGGAACCCTATACAGGGATTGCTATGAGTCAGAACTGACTCAACAGCATACAACCAACACTAATATCAGCACCCTCCAGCCAGTGGCCTACTCTTCCCTTCCCTCCTCTTGACCATCAAAGAATGTTTCTCTCAGTGTGAAACCATTTTGTTTTGTTTTTTACAACAATGGTCTTATTGTACAAGTGGTCTTATATAATATTTGTAATGTTTGTGACTGAATTATTTCACTCAGCATAATGATCTCAGATCCATCCAAGTTAGAAGGTGTCTCACAGACTCATTGCTATTCTTTAGTGTTGCCTAGCATTCCATTGAGTGTATAAACCAGTTTGTTTATCCATTCGTCTGCTGGTCGGCTTTTAGAGTGTCTCCCTCATTTGGCTATTGTGAACAGTACTATGATGAACATGGGTGTGCATGTATCTACTATGTCATGGCTCTTCTTTCTCTGGGACATATGCCAAGTTGAGGCATTGCTGGGTCAAATGGTAGTTCTATGTCCATCTTTACAAAAAAAAGTGCCAGACCATTTCCACAGCAGCCACACCATTTTACAGTCCCTATAGCAGGACATAAGGAACTCTGGTAGCATAGTGGTTACAAATCGACTTGCTAACCTCAAGGTCAGCAGTTTGAAACTATCAGCTGTTCTGCAGGAGAAAGATGAGGCTTTCTGCTCCTGTAAAGATTTACAGCCTCGGAAACCCTGTGCAGGGCCATTGTGAGTCAGAACTGACTCCACGGTACTTAACAACAACAACAGCAGGGCATGAGTGTTCCAAACCACATCTCTGCCAGCAGTTGTGGTTCTCTGTCCTTCTGAACTTTGCTGCTAATGTTGGGGTGAAGTGATATCTCCTTGTTGTTATGATTTGCATTTCTCTAATAGCCAGTGATCAGGAGCATGTCTTCATATGGTTGTTAGTCAACTAAATGGCTTCTTTGTTGAAGTGTCTGTTCATGTCCTTCTCCAATTTAAAATTGCATTATTTGCCTTTTTCTGGCTAAGATGCTAAAGTTTTCTATAAATTTTAAAGATCAATCCTTGTTTGATATGTCATTGCCAAAATGATTTTCTCAATCTGTGGGTTCTAATTTTATACTTTTGGTGATCATTTTACTGCATTTTAAACCAACAGAGAAGTGAGTGAGAAGCGACTCCCTCTCACAGGATGCTGCTAGGATCCTTAGGTAGTCTTCTGACTTTCCTGCCTATATTTCCAGGATCACATCAATTAACCAAATGACTATTTGTCTTGTTAAAAATATATACAGCCAAGCTCTGGGTCCTGATCATCTATGTTTATAACAGAGGCTGTTTTTCAAACTATTTAATAGTTTTCTAGTTAAATAACCTATCTCTGATTTATTCCCTATTCTACCTCTTCAATGAATAGTTATAATAGGAATATAATTGTATCATCCCTATTAGGTAAACCTACATGTGCCTGCCATTACGAACCAAAGAAAGTCTAGATTTCTTGCTACAATAAATAAATAACTTTATAATATCTTAACTACTTTCACCCCATTTCAACAAACAGATGCATCACTGTAAGTGGCCACTCATCTATGCCAAGACACTTGGAAGACAGCTAACTGACCAATTGATTGAAAGAGATTCATGTTTGTGCCCATTCCAAAGAAGGTGATCCAACAAATTGTATAAATTATAGAATATCATAAATGTCACACACAAGTAACATTTACGGAAGATAATTAAAAAAGAATTGCAGCAATTTATCAACAAGAACTGCTAGAAATTCAAGCCAGATTCAGAAGAGGACATCGAATGCAGAATAACATAACAAATTATCGATAACATTGTGTAGCATGGGAATCCTAGAACACTAAATTGTGTTCATTTGGAACTTATACATAGACCAAGAGACAGTAGCTCAAACAGACTGAGAGAATGCGGTGTGTTTTAAAATCAGAACAGGTGTGCCACAGAGTTGTGTTTTTTTATTATGTTGTTGTTGTTGTCAGGTGCCATCGAGTCGGAACCGACTCACAGCAACCCCATGCACAGCAGAACGAAACAATGTCCGATCTTGGGCCAACCTCACTACCGCTGCCACACTTGACGCCATCAATGATGCCACCTGGCCAATCCATCTCGTTAGGGGTCTTCCTCTTTTTCTCTGACCCTCC
>NW_006408525.1:16906979-16924360 GCF_000296735.1 Chrysochloris asiatica
TACATAGCTTGTCATGATCCACACAATCGAAAGCCTTCGCATAGTCAATAAAGCATAGGTAAACAACATTCTTCTGGTATTCTCTGCCTTCGGCCAAGATCCATCAGCATTTTTATTATAGTTAATTAAAATGTGTGCTGAGCAAATAGTCCAAGAAGCTGGAGTACAGAGACTTCAAAAGCTTATGGGAAAACTCCATTATCTTTTCATTCCATTTTCTACCAAGTTTTGAAGCTACCTTATATATGAGGAAGAATGTGGCATCAGGATCGCTGGAACACTCATTAACCTGCATGTAGATGGCACAACCCTGCTTGCTGAAAGTGAAGAGGATTTCAAGCACTTACTGATGAAGATCAAAAACTACTGCCTTGTACAAATTGCACCTCAATACAGAGGAAGTGAAAATCTTAAGAACTGAACCAATAAACAGTGTCAGAATAAACAAGAACAAAATGAATAAAACTGTCAAAGATTTCATTTTACTTGGACCCACAATCAGTGGGTAGTCAAGAAATCAATAGCATACTGCATTAAGCAAATCTTCAAAAGACTTCTATAAAGTGTTCAAAAGCAAAGATGTCAATTTGTGGACTAAAGTGTGCCTGACCAAAATTATGGTATTGTCAATCTCCTCATGTGCCTGTAACAACTGGACAATGAATAAAGAACACCAAAGAGGAATTGATACATTTGAATTATGGTGATGCTGAAAAATATTGAATAAGTAACAAATTTGTCTTAGGAGAAGTACAGCTAGAATGCCTTTAAGAAGTGAAAATGGCAAGACTTTCTCTCACATACTTAGGACATGTTATTAAGAGGGAGAAGGACATCATACTTGGTAAAAAGAAAGACCCTCAAAGATATGGATTGACACATTTAGTCACTTGTGATGATGGCACAGGATCAAACAGTGTTTTGTTCTGTTGAACGTAGGGTCACTAGGTGTCAGACTGAGTCAAAGGCACTTAACAATATCACTTGCTGCCAGACACCCACTATTTATTTCAGTTACCAGAAGCATCCATTGATTCCTAAATATGCTACGAATTGTCATATCTCAATTGTTTGAAGCCTGTGATTTTTACATACCTAAAAATGTCCTTCCTTTCTCTGATGTTTTGTTGTTGTTGTTAAGTGCTGTTGAGTCAGTTCTGACTCATAGCAACCCTGTATATGGTTTTCAAAGAGTGGCTGGTTCAAACCAATCTTGTGGTTCAAATTGACCTTGTGGTCCCATGCTTTATCCCACAGCATCACACCAGACTCTAATTCATATATCATGAGTATCTCAAATGCCATCTTCTCTGTATATTCTTCTTCAACTCACTCAAAAGAGTTGAAACAAATCTTCCTTTATGTCACTACAATGGATAAGTGAATTGTATCATTACTGAACCATATATACTACTACGTGTGTGTGTGTGTATGTTGCTATTATTATTAAGTGTTGTTGAGTCGGTTCTGACTTATAGCTACCCCGTATAAGATTTCAGAGGAGCAGTTGGTGAGTTTGAACAGCCTATTTGTGGTTAGAAGTCCAGTGCTTATCTTATGATGTTGTTAGGTGCCATTGAGTCGGTAAAGACACACAGAGACCGTATGGACAACAGAACGAAACACTGCCCAGCCTATTTCACCATCATTGCTATACCTGAACCCATTGTTGCTCCCACTGTGCCAATCCATCTCATTGGGGGAGCCTCCACTTTACCAAACATGATATCCTTCTCCATGGACTGGCCCCTCCTGATAATATGTCTAAACTATTACAGACAAAGTCTGGCCATTCTGGCTTCTAAGGAGCATTCTGGCTGTACTTCTTCTAACACAGATTGGTTTGTTCTTTTGGCAGTCCATGGTACTTTCAGTAGTCTCCTCTAACACCAGAACTCAAATGTACCAATTCTTCTTTGATCGTCCTTATTCACTGTCCAACTTTCACCAGCATATGAGGTTATTGAAAATACCATGGTTTGGGGCAGACTGACATCTACACTCTTCAACACTTAAAATAGGTCTTGTGCAGCAGAGTAGCCTAATGTAATACGTCGTTTGATTTCTCTACTGCTGCTTCCATGAAGGTAGATGATTGAGCCAAGCAAAATGAAGTCTTTTACAACTTCAGTCTTTTCTCAATTTATACGGATTTTTTTTTATTGGTCCAGTGGTGAGGATTTTTGTTTTCTTTACATTGAGATGCAATCCAGACCAAAGGCTGTGGTCTTTGATTTTCATCAGTAAGTATCATCTGCATATCATAGGTTGTTTATGAGTCTTCATCCAATCCTGATGCCATATTTTTCTTCATATAATCCAGTTTCTCAGATTATTTGCTCAGCATACAGATTGAATAAGTACTGTGAAAAAATAATACCCTCACAAACAACTTTCATAATTTTAAGACATTTGATTTTCCCTTGTTCTGATTGAACAACTGCCTCTTGGTCTATTTACAGGTGCTTCATGAGCACAATTAACTGTTATGGAATACTCATTCTTATCAATGTTGTCCATAGCGTGTCATGATTCAGAGAATCGAAAGCCTTTGTGTAGTCAATAAAGAATAGTTACACATCTTTCTGGTATTCTCTCAATGGCAGTGTCAATGGTGCCATTGAGAGAGAATAAGAACAGCAGAAACTGCTGCCAAGAAAAAGGAGAAATGAGGCCAGTGAGAGAAGGAGAGGACCTGAGACAGAAGGCCTATGGCATTGACACAAGAGAATTACTGATCAAATAGAAGGAGAATGATTACGTATGGGGGCTTGTGGGAGCTCCTTCTTAAATTAGAATAATCAGATGTGGTGATCGAGTGAGTCTGGTGAATATATGTCCCTGTATGTACTGCTATCCCAAACTCCATGTAGGAATTTATCCCAGAATAGTATTCATTGAATAATATTACTAATAATTGAAAGGAAAAGAACTGAGATATAATTGGTAAACATGCACTTTGAACATGCAGTTGTTGCCAGGATATCCTTTATTGCCATGTGAAATATATATTAAGTCATAGTCATTTTTACTTTAACATGTAGTTCAATCTGAAAGATGGCCAGCAATAACCTTTACCAAATGCAAGATAACTCATATCTTCCTTTTAAGGATAGTCTTCAAAGCACTAAGTAAAAGGTTGCAAGACACAACTAACTCATCCCTATCCGAGGTGGTGGTAGACAGGTGAATGATGTTGTTTCCTATCCGCCACTTGATGACATCTGATATTGTTCAAAGGCCTATGCCTTTGTGGCCAACAATGCTTGAAGTCACCAGACCAACCTTCATGAGAGATAGTTGGGAACCTAAAAAAAGTATGAGTCAAGTGTGTATAAAATATACATAGTAAAGAGAGGCTGGAAGACCAGCTAAAAACCACATTAAAGGTAGTAAATGTTCTTGCCGGGCTTGTTCTGACATGTCTGATGGATCTAATCATAATGTTGATCATACATCAGTTTCTAATAACTTTCGACTTTGTAATAAAGTCAGCAAAATGAGCTAGAAAATAAGTCATTTTAAATGAAAAAGTAAGTACTTAATTTCTATTTCTACTGAAATTTATCATGATGAATGTTCATCATGCAAAAGTATTTGCTAATATTTGCCATCTTTCATGAAAAATATTGACACTTTCATGGGTCTTGAAAACAGAAGGAAAAGCAGAAAAAACAAAGTTCGTATGTTACCTACTGAAGTATAACTTCACATGGAGATCAAGTAAGCGTTCTAAATTAATTTTACTCTTTTTCTCTTGAACAGCTAGAGGATACTAATTCTGTTAAAGATGCAGTCAATAAAAAATTAGTTAATTTCAATTATAGTTCAATTTTCGATCTGATTCAATTTTCCATCCAAAATAAATCTTTAAAGTGATCATTTTATTGAAGCTGGAGCCTTTATTACAAATGTTGTTGCAAATTCTGTTAAAATGCCCAGCATTAAAGGTAATATGTTTCATTTCTGTGTTTGTCATAAATGTTTACATTGGATTGTTCATGTTAAGTTGTTGTTAGGTGACATCAATTCAGTGCAGACTATAAGGAACCCTATGTGCAACAGAATACAACACTGCCCAGCCCTGCACCTGTCTCACAATCATTGCTAATGTTCAGCCCACTGTTTCAACCACCGTGTCAGTCCATCTCACTAAGAGGCTTTCTCTTTTTTGCTGACTCCTTACTTTATCAAGCATGATGTCCTTCAAGGAACTGGTTCCTCCTAATAACACGTCCACAGTGTGTATGTCATCCTCATTTTAAGGATTCGTCTGCTTGTATTTCTTCCAGGACAGAGTTCCTCATTCTTCTGGCAGATTATGGAATATTCAAAATTCTTCACTGAACCATGATTGAAATGCATTAATTCTTCTTCAGTCTTCCTTATTCGTTGTCCAGGTTTTACACGAATACAAGGTGATTGAAAATCCCTTGACTTGAGTGAGGCACATCTTCGTCCCCAAAGTGACATCTTTACTTTTTATAGTATTTGTTGAATGTAATATATCATTTAATTTCTTCATTGTTATTTGAATTACCCCACCACTTGTCTGTCTGTTTGTTGCAATGTGGTGTTTTGAAGGTTTAAAATACTACATAACTGTAAGAATATTAAAACACATAAGAAGTAGAACATTATGATAATTAAGATTTTATGTCAACTTGACTGGGCCAGGATTCTCAGTGGATTGGCAGTTAATACGTAGTAATCCCCTCATGATGAGCTCTGTATCTGTCATCCCCATGATGAGATCTGCTATGAGCAAGCAATCAATTTCAAGGACATTTCCTCGGGGGTGTGCCCTGCTTCCAATATAGTGGATATTTGGGCAAAGACTGCTTTTTTCTGGGTCTGCATCTTGCATCTGACACATCATCTGACCTTTGTATCTTTGGACTTGAATCATCATCAGTGTCCTTCCATCTTACCTGATGACCTTGAATTTATTCATTTCAGCAGTCAGAAACCTGCCATCTTAATCTGCTGATCTTGAATTCATCAGTTCCTGGAGCTACATGAGTCAGGAGAAGCCTCTAGCCTGACGTCTGACCCAGGGACTTGGGACTTGCCTGCCTCTAGAACTGTGTGAACCACTTCCTTAATACAAACCTATTTCTATATGTATGTATGTGGTCCTGGTATGGTGCTATAGCATACATACTGGACTGCTAACTGCAAGGTCACCTGTTATAGTCCACCAGTTGCTCCTCTGAAACACCATACGGGGTTGCCATAAATCAGAATAGACTTGATGACACTTAACAACAACAACAACAACAACAAATATATGTATATATATAAACGTCACTAGTTTTGCTTCTCTAGAGAGCCCAGCCTAGGACAAATGGAGAACATGGAGAAATATCTTTCATCTTGAATGTTTGTTAAAAATGCATTCCCTTACTCCACCTTCAAAAAGACCGTTAATTTCCTTCCATTAGATAATCTAGGTTAAACCTCAAGAATCTGGGACTTTAAATGAATTGCAAAGAGATACTCCATTATTCTTATTTATAAATGAAAGGGGGAGGGTTCAAGTGTCAGACACATTTTAAGACCAGGTGATCCTGAAGGATCTCTTTTTATTCAGAAATTCTTTGATTCGATTTGTGATGAAGTGAGAGTAGAAGGATTATCAGGGAGTTGAATGCATGAAACCACCAATACCATTTCAACTCATGGTGACCCCCATGTGTGTCAGAATAGAACTGTGCTCTACAGGGTTCCCAAAGGCTGATTTCTTTTCTTTTTTTTTTTTTTAGAAATACCTTCCTTGCCATACCTTTCTTCCCAGGTACCTCTGGGAGGACTGCAATCTCCAATCTTTCAGTTGGGATTCTTGAATGCATGAAGAGATAAAAGATTCTGCTGGAAGAAGGAGTAGAGAGGAAAAGACCAGAGCTGCCAAAGGTAACTAACCTTTTTTCAAATAAACCATATTAGGCAAATGCTTGGCTCTTAGAAATATGATATACTAATGCAAATGAGTGAATTACTAATTGCCTCCTTCCACTATTATTTTCTCTCATCTTTACCTTCTGAGAGCACCACTAAAGCAGGCCAGATTATAGCACTGAAAAATGAAGGGGGAGAAAAAAAGCATTATTTTCCCTAGAGTAAGGAGTACAGAACTTAATACAAAAGCCTCAGTTTGGGGGGTTGTATTTTTTCCCTCCCCTTCCACCAAGCATTCACATATTCATGTTCTTTAAAAAGTCACCTCTGAGAATTGATTATTTGATTCTTTCCAGTTCCACTGATGCTGAAAGCAAACAAAGATATTTTAAACAAGCAGAGAGTTGTGCTGATAGCCAGATGCCGAGGGATTTATGGTATTTTTCTGACCATCTTTAATACTGAGACTTCAGTGTTAAGGTCCCTTTATTGTTAATCCTGAAAGTATTTTAAAAATCATGCAGGCTCAAGGAGGTACACAACGGGCTTAGTTACAATTGCCACGTCATGTGCAGTCTTATTACCACTTACATTGCAATGGGAATTTCATCCACCAGTCTTAAAAGCCCTATTGGTAATCTTTGGTGACATAGTTATCTTAGAGTAGAGATCTCTTTAGGATCAAATTTACATAACAGAATGAATACTGCATGCCTTTTCCAATTTAATCTGAAGTGGACCATGAGAGGGCAGTATATTCATGGCTAGCTTTCTAGAGGCAGAGCCCCCTGTAAGAATGGCTCAGAAAATCCATTCTAATTCCATTTTCTTACAAAAAGGAGAAATATAAATTTTTCATATGTACATTCCTGGATTTATTTATTCATGTATTTGATAAATATTTATCAAGCATATACTACATTTCAAGGAATTATGAAAACGAAGGAGGATGCATCTGCAAGCAAAATAGACAGGTTCCTTGCCCTTGTGGATTTTACAAACATCACAGAGAGAAATATATCATAACAAATTGTGATAATTTGCCAATAGAATATAATTAAAGGAATAAGGAAAACGTTGACTTGATATTAGCTCAGTCATTACCCATATGCTATCCTATATGGCAAAAAACAAGAGCATCTACTTGAATAAATTCAGGTAAAGAATTGTCTTGAATGTGACCTATGCATTAGCAACTATTGTAGATAGACTAGAATCATGGGGAAATCCCTGATTTGGAGCATTATATTCTGTTTAGGGACATAGATCTTTAACAAGAAAGCACATGATAATGAAATTTAAAAGGGTAATAAGTATTAGAGAGAAAATGAAGTATGTCAGGGGGATAGAGAATGATGAAGAGAGGGAGGCGTTGATAAAAATGGACCAGACAAGGCCTCTTTGGGGAGATATCATTGGCACAGAAATTTGAATGAAGTGACACCAGGTTTCTGGCAATGTGCATGAGATGAGATGAGAGCATAAAAGTCTTAGGCTGGCCTGAGATATCAGTGTTAGAGAAATCTCCTGAAACCCAGTGGGGCTGGAATTAAGTGAGGAGGAGGAGCAGAGAGGAGAAGAGTCCAGAGGGGCAGGCATCACAAACAAGGTAAGACTTTCACATTTATTCTACATGTGAGGAAAAATTTGGAAGACTTTTGGTTTAAGAATATCTCATTTATATAAGCTAAACTATGACTTTGACTGCTCTATAGTACAGCAGGAGAAGCAATTCATTTTTCTAGGTCAACCACGTAAAAGTACTGACTTGCTGTGAGTGGGAAAGAGCTCAGATTTGGGATATATGTTTTATGGTAATGTCTAAAGGAATTGTCAGTGGATTGCGATGTGCAGGATAGAAGGCCAAGGGCTGATACCTAAGTTTTTAGCCTAAACAACTGGCTGAAGGATGATCTTATTAACTGAGATGGTGGGTGCAAGGATAGTGTGAAAATCTGTGGTGTAGAGACTCCGGAATGCGATTTTGCACTCAAGCAACTGAGTCTCCAGCTGGAATCTCAGACAACTGTCATTGCTGATTCCATTCTGCATGTATGCCACATTTCTCGAATCGGCCATCATCCACCCAGAAACTCTACTACTTACAATCTTATTATATTTCTAGATTATGGTTGCTATCTCATTTTTCTCAAATTACTATTTGACATCTTTCTTCTCAAACTTGCAGACACCTTCTCTATTCCTTCCTTCAATGATCATTTGCCTCCTATATTTGAGAAAATAAGAGCAATCTATGAAGATAAGTTCCTCACATTATCAGCAATCTCCATCTTACCAAACTCTATGTTCACATCATTTGCTCATGGTCTTCAAGTTTCACCACAATATTCCCTCACACAATCCTGCCTTAAACAACACTCTTGTTATCTCTATCTTCTGTGAGGAGTCTGTTTTCTGGTTTTTATTTCCTACAGTGGTCACTTGTTTGCAGTCACTCGTTTGCTAGGGTTTACTGGTATCTTAACTTAATAATTTCCAACACTTCGTCCTACAATTTCTTCTACTCTGCTTCCTCTCTACCTATGATTTTACCAATGACTCATCAATAATCCCTATTATTACTGTTGTTAGATGCGGACGCATCAGTTCCAAATCATAAGTGTATAGGATTTCTGAGGCTGTGAATTAAGGGAACAGCAAGCCTCATCTTTCTCCTGCAGAACAGCTGGTGGGTTTGAACTGCTGACCTTGTGGTTTGCAGTCCGGTACTTATCCTATAGTGCTGCACCAGGAATCCTTAATATATAATGTTGCTGTTGTTAAGTGCCAACGAGTCAGTTGTGACTCATAGCAACCCTGTATAGGGTTTCCAAGGAGCAGCTGCCATTTTCACAATGAACATACCCAAAATAGGGCCTCACCATCCTCCTCCTCCTTCTAACCAAGGGTCACTTCTATCCAACTAATGGTTCAAATTAAAAACTCAGCAGTCATTTTGACTTCCTTCACTCTCCCATTCCAATTCAATAGCATATTCTGTTATATTGTCCAAATCTATCTACTTCTTTCTCTACCACTAACACTAACATCCAAGTCACCTTTCTCTTCCACTTGGACTAAGAAAGTGCCTCCAAACTTTCCCTTATTAACACTTTTTAATTTATTTTTCAGGTAGCAGCCTGTGGACTATAAATTCCCCTATGCAAATCAAGTATCATATTATACTTTAAAACCTTGGGTGTCTTTCTATCTATCTCACTTTTAGCATAAAATTTGTACTCTGGTACTTCCTACATCAGCATCTCTTTCATACAACCCCACTACACTCACTCTGCTGTGGAGCTGGGCTGGTTATTAAGCTGCAATCTCACAACAGAAACTGGGGCTCTTTCAAAACATGTCTGCTTTAGAAGCTGGCTTCCAGTTAGGTTTTGAAAACTGTTGATGAGCAACAGATTTCTTCCTGTCTTTTGTGTTTCACATTTTAATATTAAATTTCATCTGATATTTTCAATTTTATAAGAAAAATATGACGTTTCAAAGAACAGATCAACTCAGAACACCTTAAACAAAAGTCTCAGCCTCTTATAATTCAGAAGAAAATTGAGCGTACCGCATACATAATTGAAGACAGAAAGTCATAATCAATCAATAACTGGATTAAATCATAATTATTGTTGTTGTTGTTATGTGCAGTGGAGTTGGTTCCGACTCACAGCGACCCTGTACAGGGTTTCTGAGGCTGTAAATCTTTACGGGAGCAGAAAGCCTCATCTTTCTCCTGCAGAACAGCTGGTAGTTTCCAACTGCTGACCTTGTGGTTCATAGCCACCACAGCTCCAAATCATAATTATAGCAGTTTATATTATTCATCAAAAATCATCTTGGCAATTTTCCCTGAAAATAGGAGGAGCTTTTGGCTTATAGGCAGTGGGAGCAGGAAGATCATCAAAGATAATAGCTTTGAGTCAATAAAATTTTTTAAAATCCTATTTTCAATATTAAGCTTGGTGAGTCGATTCTAACTCATAGTGACCCTATGTAGGGTTCCTGAGGAGCAGCTGGTGGGTTTGAACCAATGACCTTAAGGTTCAAACTAACCTTGCAGTCTACTGCAGCACCACACCAGGACTCCATTTTCAATACGTGTTTCTGTTAAGTTTCCGAGGAGCAGCTAGTGGGTTTGAACTGTGGACCTTGTGGTTTGCAGCCCACCAGCTGGTCCTCAGAAACCCTATCAAGGGTCGCTATGGGTCGGAACTGACTTAATGGCACTTAACAACAACATACGTTGGTGCAGCAGTTAAACCGTGAACAACTAATGGAAATGTTGGTGGGTCAAGCCCACACAGGGGCATGTAGAAGACCTGGTGATCTGCTTCCGTAAAGAAGATTCCAGATTCAACCAAGAAAGCTCAAGCCCTATGGGACAGTTCTACACTCCTATACGGGGTCCCTGTGAGTAGGTATCAGCTCTACGGCATCCAAAAACGTGAACAGTAACGCAACATGTGTTAGACATAATACAAAATCCTGTGGCTAGCTAAGTGAAGTCACTTGCACTTTTTGTTTTGGAGGATTTTATAGTCTGGTGGCTGAGGCACACAGACAAATCAGAAGAGACACAAGATACACCATAATAATTGTTAAGTGTCGTGGATTCAGTTCTGACTCTGCATTGGGTTTTTGAGGAGAGGCTGGTGGGTTTGAACTGCCAAACCAGAGGTTCAAACTGACCTTTCAGCCCAGTGCTTATCTTACAGCAGCGCACCAGGACTCCAATGAAATGAATAGTATCTGTTTAAACTTATCATACTTAAAGGATTCTGTTCTTTGCCCTCTAAGATTCACACTCCACTCCTCCGCTGCTCTCATCATGGGAGATGATCTTTTTGGAGAGAAGCGGAACTGGGGTGGGGGTTGGGGTGCGTGACAGGAGACCGGAAGTGAATGGGTGGGACCGGAAGTGACTAGGGCGGTGTTTATGAGCAGGCTGATCGAGCTTTGTGCTGGATTTACTTTCTGCTCCTGAGAGACTTGTCGCTAACCGGTACCTTTTTCACTTGCTTTCTGGAGAACTTTGTGTAGAGGGTGACTTGTCTAGAGAACATTTCTGTGACTGAGTTAGAGCTGAGGTGTTGAGAGGCTGTGCCGGTCTCCAGAGCTACCCCATCATAGCCCTCACACCACCTTAAAAAGGCCGACGTTTCGCTAAGATGGCTGCCGCGGCCAATCCACCCAATGCTATCCAGACTCTTCAGGAGGAGGCGGTGTGCGCCATCTGTCTGGATTATTTCTCAGACCCGGTGTCCATCGACTGTGGGCACAACTTCTGCCGAGCGTGTGTAACCCAGCTGTGGGGCAAGGAGGAGGAGGAGGACGAGGATGAGGAGGACAGGGACGAGTTTGACGGAGACGAGGGGGATGGAGACGAGGAGGAAATGGAGGTTGTGGGGGCCACCACCAGGGAGTGGGCCACCGCCATGCTGGATGAAGAGTTTGTGGGCAACATGGATGAGGAGGTGGAGGAGGAGGAAGACGAGGGTCTGCTCTGGACCAATGACTTAGGTGGATCCAACTGGGGCACCATGGACTATGTGTGGGAGGAGGAGGAGGCATACCTGGACTATTACTTTGGGGACATGGATGAGGACCTGAGAGAGCTGAATGAGGAAGCGGAGTTAGAGGAGGACGAGGAAGACTACGATCTGCGTCGGCCTCTACCTCCAAGTCCACCGTCGCCTCCGCCTCCTGGCCCCAGGAAGCGCTTCACCTGCCCGCAGTGCCGAAAGAGCTTCTCCCAGCGGAGCTTTCGACCCAACTTGCAGCTGGCCAACATGGTCCAAGTGATCCGGCAGATGTGCCCAGCCTCTGGCCAAGGGAGCCGTGAGGACGAGCAGAATTGTCCCAAACACCAGGAAACCCTGAAACTCTACTGTGAAGTGGACGAAGAGGCCATCTGTGTCGTGTGTCGAGAATCCAGGAGTCACAGACAGCACAGCGTGGTGCCCTTAGACGAGGTGGTGCAGGAGTACAAGGAGAAACTGGACAACCACTTGGAACCACTGAGGAAGCACCTGGAAGTTGTGCAGAAAATGAAGGCCAAGGAGGAGAAACGGGTGATTGAGCTAAAGAGCCAGATAAAGACAGAGCTGGCATCGGTGGCCCATAAGTTTGAGCAGATGGCACGGTTTCTGGCCGAAGAGCAGGCAGAGTTGGAGTGGCGCCTCCGAGAGATGCATGAAACCCAGGTGGGGCAGGCCAAAACAGCGGCCTGTCGTCTCTCGGAGCAGGCTTCCCAGCTGAGTGGCCTCCTGGAGGAGGCTCAGGAACGACGCGAGCAAGGGGGCCTACGGATGCTTCAACACATCAAGGAGATTTTTGCTAAGTTTGAAGAAATACAGCTGCAGCCCCCAGAAGTCTGGTCCCCTGACCCATGCCAACCTCAAAGCTATGACTTCCTGATTGCGGCCATCCTAAGGAAAATGACCCGCAAGTTTTGTCACACGGACCACCATAACGACCCTCTGGCATAGAGGCATCAGGAGGTTGCTGACCATCCCCAAGAGCTTCTTGACTTACTGCAATGTACTTTGGGCCCAGAGTGTCCACTCTGGCAGGCACTATTGGAACCTAAAGACCTTTCCTAACCTCAAGCTTGACTTTATCTCACCTACTACATCTGTCCAACAGACAGACCAAAATTGAGTTATGAGAGATCTGGGGTGCTGACGTTGAGCCTTCTGGCCATTACACCATCCAATAAAGTATTTACTCTCTTTATCTTTTTTCCGGCACACAATCTAGGAACAAAACCTACTCCTCTGATCCCGCTGGGTCTACACTGCCAGTTCCTTTCCCTTTGTGCAGTAGAGATGCTTATATAACTGAATTCTCAGTGTTTCGCTTCTCTTTATACTTTCAGTTCCGTCCATGCCCCATCCTGATGGGGCATCAGTGGACAGGAATTTGGATGCTCATGAAAAGAACCTTGGGTATGCTTTACTTTTCTAGTAATCCCCTTGCCTTTTGTAACTTACCAACTTTTGCCCTCCATTAATGGCACTGTGTGGGTTAGGTTTTGGTGTATTAACCACAAGGTTGGTGGTTCAGACCCATTAGCAGCTGAAAGTTAAGGCTGCTCCGATAAAGTTTTACAGCTTCAGAAATTCTATATAGTTCTGCTATGAGTTGAAATGGGTTTGGTTTTTGTTTTGATATTATTGTTGTTAAGTGCCATCGGGTCAGTTTTTTTTTTTATATCTAAGGTCAATTTGTGTTCTAGGGGAAAGGAAGAGGTGGGCTGTGTTGTATTATTGAATAGACATTTATTTAACTCAAAAACACAACAACAAAAAAATTCTAGGTTCCTCTGTTCTCCTCATTGCTCTTCTCCTGGAAACAAATCTTTTTGCAGTGTTCCAGTAGGTTTTCCTTGCTCTTTGTCTTAGGGCTGAGCTCAGCCAATGGAAAGCACTAGCTGGAGATGTGAGGATGGATATAAGACAGTTCAATTAACATATTTTTGTCCCCTGCACCCTTCCTGTTGAGTTGCTGTTGGGTGTTTGTGTCCCTCTACAAAAGCCACAGCTCCTGTGCTAGGATTTACTCCATGTTGCTACAGTTTGATGGATTTAGTATCAGTTCCTTATCCCAGTAAGATGACCCACTGAAGATAGCCTTGGGCCATTTTACTGTACCTTCTTAGTTTCTGTAAGTCCTTTAGATATCTTTGCAAATGATCTCTTCATTAAATTCTTATCAATTATTGAGTGTCAGTGTGTTATATGTTTCAGGTCTGGACCCCAATAATAGAGGCATGTACAAAGTGCCATGGGCAAATAAAACCTAGGACATACTGCAGAACCAAAAACCTCTCAAACTCCTCCAAAGTATGTGGAAAAAAAAAAAAAATCCTGAAATCTGAAATTAGCCCAGTTTTGTATAAGTCCAAAGCATATCAAATTGCATATTTGCTGTAGGAGAGGTTAATTGGCAAAACTAAGGCTGGTGGATAGTTTATTACCAGTAATTAGTAATTGTATTTGAAATATCATAAACTTATCTTCCACTATCATGTTACAAAAAACAAGTGTTCTGTAAATTTGCAAGAAGTCTTCATTACAGATATTCTTAAACATTATTTTTTAATTGCTTTTCTAAACTAAAATTAACTCCAAGATGAGAACTTGATAATTGGATCCAAATTTCATATTGAAATGCTGTTATTCTTTACAATCCTGGTTCAACTATTTTGCCAACAGTGGTGTTAATTAGGCAAAAAAAAAAAAAAGAAACCAAAAAAATCCAATAGTGGATTTGCTCATTTTCAAACTTTTCCTGTATTTCTTCGTAACAGACTTTTGTTACTGTTTTCATGAATTTTAGAAAAGAAATACTAAAATTAAGATGAGTATATAGAGAGATATCTTTTAATATGTTAGCTATTTGTGAATCTGGATTAACATAAAAGAAAAGTTAGAAGGCGATTTTCATGGAAGCACCATCTGAATCAGGCTCCCTAAGGCTGTGCAGGGGTTTGAGAATTGGCTGCTACAGTTAACTCCAGAAGGGCATTCATTTCAGCCTACTGTGGGATAGGGTGAAAAATATGTCAACGCTAATTCTGGAAATGGTCTTAATTGACATATTCAATCACACAGGACACATTTGGAGTCAGTGAATATTGGGGAATAAGACAGATGGCAAAAGCGTTGCTCCAAGGACACAAGGGCTGGACCTAGTCCAAGGGAGAGGGTTAGTCTCTCAGGAGGTATGTAGGCATTGCCTAGTTTATGAGCCACAGACTAGAGTTCAGTATAAGACACTGCTTTTTGTTGAGGTGTTAGTACGTGGTGGGTGAGGGGTGAGTGCTTGGGATGAACTGTGATAAAAACTTGACTTTTAGAAGGTTGCACCTCTTGGAAACTGATAATGCCCAGTGGCAATTTTTAAGCTTTTACGTACAAAGCAGTTAGAATGCAGATGCTTGGAAAAGGTTTGTTGTGGGGTCGGCGTTCATTAAATGTGAGACACAGGACAACTCTGTCCAGCACACAGTGCAGGTAAAAGGCCATGAGGTAGTCAAGGAACTGTGGACCCCAGAGTACATGGCAGCAACAGAAGTGAGGAAGAAAAAGTGGCCAGATTTCTGCTGTACCTTGTCTAACCATCCTGTTGCTGAGTTTTGTTCACATTAAAACAGCATGAAAATCCTGTGACCACAGGTATGTAACACAAAGAATGTTCCTCCCTCTCCTAGCTACGCAATTACTTTAAGCAAAATTAAGTACTAGTTCTATCGATGTTGTTGTTGTCTAGTGCCATCAAGTCGGTTCCGACTCATAGTCGACCCTGTACAGGGTTTCCGAGGCTGTACATCTTTACGGGAGCAGAAAGTCTAATCTTTCTCCTGAGGAACAGCTGGTAGTTTCGAACTGCTGACCTGGTGGTTCGCAGCCCGATTCATAACCACTACGCTTACCAGTTCTATCTATAACATGGCTGAAATTAAGTAGTCGTAGTCATAGTTACCCACTTGCCTATCAGTGTATTATACGGTGATGACGTGTCCTGCCATGAGGCTGTATGTGAGTCCACCATTATTTCAGCAGGATCGCCCATGGTGAACAGATTTCAACAGACCTTCCCGATTGAGACAGACTAGGAAGAAGGGACATGGTGAGTTACTAAAAAGTAAAATTGTTCAGTGAAAACGTGATGACTAGTGGCTAAACATTCAGAAATAGAATGCCTCTCCTCCTTCCTAGGTTGTCTTAATCTGGAAGTGCCGCTGAAACCTGTCTCCCATGTGTGTGACCCTGCTGGTATTTCAAATACTTGTGGCATAGCTTCCACACAAGCCACCACAGTATAACAAACTGACAGGGGAGTGGTGGCTGGAGTAAGTAATACATAAAGCTTCCTACATCCAAGGAATGAAGCCCAGTGTATTAACTTGCTAAATATTGATGAATGAGCAAAGTAAAAATAGGTTCCATTTAAAATTTCATACTGGTCTCTAGGACTAAACCTTGAAAACATGGGGTTGGTTTTTGTCTTCTGGGTGTATTAGTGGCAAGACTCAACTGATGCTCAGAAATTATAAGAGAATGTTATGAAAAAACCTTTTATTTCTGTTGTATTGGACCCAAGAACTGACACAAGTCCAAATTCTGAGGTAGGCGACCTGGTATAGAGTAGTATCAACATTCATGTATTTGAAATAAATGGACCTAATCATGCTCATGGAAATGCCTTTTTATATTTGGTACACACAGAGGACAGTGAATTTTATTTCAATGCTAGTCTGTAAGGCAGTGATTTAGAACACTTATGAATAAGGGGTGATTAATACAAATTCCCACTGAGCAGATCTATTTTGGAGACCAAGAATAATCCTTATATTTCTTGTGTAGATGTCGTGGCACCACTATTTGGTCTTCATATTCTGGCCATAAAATAATGTGAATTACTTCCATAGCAGCAAAATATTTTTTAAGAAGTCTTAAAAGATTTCCTTTAATACAATTTAGTAACAGGAGAGTTAGATGCAATAAATTATGTATATGTACAGACATGAACTGCTTTTCTAAACATAAATAGACATGCTGGCCTTAAATGACAAATGACAGCTATGAACAAATTATAAATGGCATACTTCATGAATGTAATCCCTCCTACCAAATGCTTTTGAGACCACAGGGATGAAGGAAATGGCTGAGTGTGGGATTTGCTCAGAAGCACACTTTCCCTCAGCAGTCTTCTTTTCTAACCTACACACTGTTTTCTTTTATGGGCATCCTTTTACTACGTGTAGAGTGTTCTCAATATCTCTATTTGAAACATAGTTCCAACAACTTCTTTCATAACATATCTATGCAAATATTTCTATACTTCTCTGCTCCATTTACTATTCAGACCACACATCACACAGACAATTCTGTGTTGCTTATTCTAAGATGCATTATGTATCATCCCAAGCAACATAATTCATCTCTGAAGACCACAGTTTCCAGATTCAGGTGGTAGGACAATCATTTTTTTATTTACCTGATACATTGTTATATAGGTAAAATAAGACATATATAAAATACCATGACCAATAGAAAATGAAAAAACAAATGTTAGCCACTACCATTTTCTCAAGTACTAAAAATACTGTGTTTAAAACTCTTGGCACCTTTATTATCAAATATTTCCATGCATATTATGTATAGGCTACAGTTTCTTTTCTATAGACAGGAAACAATGGGAATAATACTCTGAGCATTGCATTAAAATACTGGATTCTTGACACAACTCAAGGTCTATCTATAGAAAATAATGCATTTCTGAGGTCTTGTAGAGCAGATACATTCTAAGTATTTCACATATATTATTGCATTTAATTTAACAATAAAATGTGAGGAAATGCTGTTGTATAACCACTGTTACATTTGAGGAAGTTGAATTACAAACAAAGTAGACCAAAGGCAGAGAGCTAGTTTGAGATAGAACTCCCACTTAAATCATGGTATTCT
>NW_006408525.1:16924710-16927897 GCF_000296735.1 Chrysochloris asiatica
AGCCCTTCTCCCTCCCTGAGTCCAGTGTCCTCAGCCTCTCCATCTATCCACGTCATCATCTCTGTCTCCATCCTGACGTCACTGCCTCTCTGGGTAGAGTCCCGCTCTCCATTCTTCTCACTTGATGGTCCCAGGGACCTCTACTCATGGGCTGCAAAATCAATCACTCCTTTTGTCAAAAAACATCTATCTCTACATTTCCTACCCTCACAGTCAGTCCTGATGGCAATTATTCACTGTTGTACCACAAGAGTCTTATCCCCATTTCCTTTGGCTAACCCGGTCCCAACAGATTAGAAATCATTCAGTGGAGGTTCTACCTACCTCTGCCCCATCTGGAGCTAGGCTCCCGCTGGAAAGATTGTAAGCCAGTCAATTCTTGCCTTTATTTGTTGTTTGTTGTTAGGTGCCATCGAGTCAGCACTAGTTCCTCCTGACAATATGTCCAAAGTATGAGAGATGACACTTGGCCATCTTGGCCTCCAAGGAGCACTCTGGCTGTACTGCTTCCAATACAGATCTGTTGGTTCTTTTGGCAGCCTGTGGCACTTTCAATATTCTCCTCCAACACCATAACTCAAAAGCATCAATCTTAGACTTTCTTCAGATTTTTTTATCCTTTTCTTTGCTTCCTCTTCTATCTTAGCAGTATTGAGAGATTTGTCTCCTGGCTCCCTAGTTCTGGCTTCCATCTCTTCTATTCTGCTCCTTTCCCCTTTCAGTGTATTGTCAATTTCTGATATTTTATTATTAATCATCTGAGCCTCTTTTTGCAGGTTTTGAATTGTTTCCAATGCTGTATCAGTCTTGTTTGATTGCTCTTGTAGTACTTTCCTGACTTCTTCCTTGTTTTCCTCCACCCCTTTTTGGAGCATTTGAATTTGTTGCCATATCATTCTTATGAATTCCTACTCAGGCAAATCCAAAACCTGCTCTTCCTCTTCTGGGGAGCCTATGTCTCCATTTCATTTGTCTCAGTTGCTCTTTTCTGTTTTTGGACATGTTTTGAGTTCTTTTGTTGCGTTTTGTTTGTCATATCCAGTGGTTATGTGGGTTTTTTTAATGCTTAAATGGATGTTTGTTATTGTGTTATTAAGCTTACTGGGTGTCTCCTGGTTGATATGATCAGGATATAGGCTTTCCTTTTCATATGTAATGCTTAGCAGCTGTTATTGACTCTTGTCTCAGTAGTGGAACATTATGGGGTATGTTTGTAGCTTGGCTATATGGTCATACTTGCTGTCTCTTCTTGGGTAACGTAGGAAGAAAAAGCTCCCACCTCCAGGAAAAATGTGTGATTAAAAGGACCAAAATCAGAAGCAATGTAAAAGCAGAGACAAAAAACACCACTTTGAAACAAACAAACAAACCTTTGGCCAACTCTCCAGTTGCCTTGCTACACAGTGTGTGTGAACCATAGAAGCTGTAGTGTCCATTCGCTCAGGCCCCGCTTCTGGTCACCACTGTGGAGGTGCCCAGATAGATATTGAGAAGTTAATGGGAGAAAGAGTGTCCACTATTTTTGTCTCTGAAGGTCATTTAGGTATCTGCATGTGCACAGAATAATTCTCAAGATAGTTGCATCCTTTTACATTCAGGCTTTATAGATTGTTCATATGGTTTGTCTGTCAGGCCTTACAGGCCTGCTTTTTTCTTGAGAGATAGGCCGGAGTAAAGTACCACACACAAGTTAATTTTAGGGCTGCAACCCCTAGGCTGATATCATAAGCAGCCGCCAAGCTCTTTCTCTCTGTGCCATGGAAAAATTATGGGCTCAGTGTTGGATTTTTTTGGGGGGCTGCGCACCCACCCTCCTGAAGGCATCTGGGCTGGGCAAAGAAGATGAAACAGGGAAGAGGAGGAAAAAATGTGTAGAATCCACTTCACCTCCTTTTGCACATGTCACTGCACTGCTTTTAGCGCCAGTTCCCTGTGCGGGTCTGGCTGTAGTCCCACCTTCTGAAGTCCACCTGGGCGGAGTGGCCGCAGAGGGAGCCCCATCTAGAATGATTCCTAACGCACAGTATTTTCCTTTAAATTGTGATTTTTCCACTTGTGTGTGTGGGAAACTGACGCCCTGCACCTTATGCTAGATCCAGAGCTCTGGTGGTGATCCGTGAGCGCAGCTTCTCTGGGTTTTCAATCCCTCCCCCATGGAGCCTTTCCTAGCTGGATGTCTCTGCTGCCCGCCAAAACCAGAACTCCTGAAATGTGTTTTATTTCACTAAGTATGAGACATGTCTTGCATATATAGTAAGGAGCTTTGGTAGCATAGTCGTTATGGATTGGGCTGCTAACCTCAAGGTCAACAGTTTGAAACTATCAGCTGTTCTGTGAAACTTTCTGCCCTTGTGAAGATTTACAGCCTCGGGTACCCTATATAGGATTACCATGAGTCATAACTGACACCAGGGCATACAACCACCACCAACAGCAGTATTTATAGTGTGGTACCTCATCTTGTATGGTGCCCCTTACCCCTACATTCACATTGATAATTTATGGACTTATAACTTGTACCAAACTATTTATTGCATCCCAATCTGCTAATAAATTAAGCCTATTAGCTAAACTTTCTCAAAAATACTTCACTAGGATAATGAACCATTGTATTCTCCCTACAGTTTAAGTCTAATGTTTAACATCATAGGAATTATTAAACTTCATATTGAGAATACTCTTTTTTTTTCTCTTGTGTGCACAAACTGCACAATAACACAGTGTTTATTTCTGCTTTCTCCTCTTAATCTGAAAGTGAATTTTATTTCCAATTGATTGAAAACTGCTTCAGCCTTTAAACAGAGGAATTCCAATGTAAGTTTATACTCTTTTCATGAGGATATACTTGTATTGTTGGTAAATTATCACTGAGTTATTTCCAAAACTCACTGTATATTAATCTTGTTGCTAAATGCCATCCACTTAGTTCTGACTCATAGTGAGCCTGTGTAGGGTTTCTGAGGAGTGTCTTGTGGGTTTGAACAGCTGAGTTTGTGGTTAGCAGTTCAGTGCTTGTCCAACAGTGTGACACCAGGACTCCAATGATAACCTTTGGGGATTACAATAGTATTTGCTCAATAACTGGGGTTGAAATACTCCATCATTTCTAAAGAGGATGATGTGTCGTTGTTGTTGTCAGGTGCCATCAAGTCAGAACTGACTCATAGTGACCCCATGCACAGCAGAA
>NW_006408525.1:16930007-16931634 GCF_000296735.1 Chrysochloris asiatica
TGTGTATAGTCGTCTGTTATGCTGTCTAAAGAGGGTGATGTAGGTAGCCTTTAATGTTGTCCCTAATGATGCCTACCTCCTGGCAGGTCCTTGTGCAAATATCTCCTCTTAAGTGTGAATTGGATTTATTGACTAGATTCTAATATATGAAATATGTAAATACAAGAGCATGTTAAGAGATTTCTTCCAAGATCAACTTAAAATGGGAAAATGGCTTTTTCCTTATGTGCTTATTCTCTCTTTCCTCTCTTGGTTGGTTGGTTGTCACTAGGAAAATCCAGACACCTTTTGTGAAGCAGTACTGTGAAGAGGCCTACAGGGTGAGGGGCTGAGGCCTACAGACAGCCATGTGAATGAACCTACTTATGATGTAAACTTTTTTGAGAAACCTTGAGGCAGAAGCACCCAATTAAGTTAGGTCCAGACTCCTAACCTACAGAATCTGCTTATTGTGTAAAGCTATTAACTTTTAGGGTAATTTATTATACAGCAATAAATAACCAATATAAAGGTATATTTAAAAGAACAATACTGGTACACTGTTTTTCACAACAGCCAACTAACTCAGTCTTTCAGTCAGAATTCTTTTAACTCTTAAGCAGAAATTAAGATAGAACCTGATGTAAGAGAAGAGACATCACTTGAAGTTCAAAGACCAGAGTTGCTTCTTGCCTCTCATATATGTCCTGGATAACATATATGTCCTTTACTTCTTCATCTTTGGTTACCTCGTCAGTGTCTGCACAGTTGTTGTTGCTGCTGTTCAGTGTCATGGAGTCAGTTCTGACTCATAGTGACCCTGTGTAGGGTTCCTGGAGCTGTACATTTTTGGGAGCAGAAAGCCTCATCCTGATCCTGCAAAACATCTATTGGGCAGTCCATTGCTTATAATACAGAGCCTCCATTCTCCCAATGAAATTGGATTGCATGATGTTAAGAGCGCTCCTATTATATTGTAAACTATCAATAATCAATGATAAATGATTGTATGCTAATGATGTCAAAGATACAGATTCCACTGCTAAGGAGATTATGGAGTAGGGAATCAGAGTTGTAATATTACATTCAACCAAAAGACCCAACAATGTGTCAGCACTCACTCATTACATTTTGAAGGAAAAATTACTGAAGGAGTGACTTAAGTTGGATCTTAAGGCATAACAAGAATTTCAAATGTTGAAAGAAAAAAGGGAGCCAGGTCAGTTGGAAGGAATGGCACTGGTGAAGGCAGAGATGAGAAACCCTATGTGGGTGTTTAAAAAGGAGTGACATGACGTGATGCAGTAACATAGGTTGACAATTAGTTCATAAGAAATGAGAAAATCCTGAAAAAATAAGTTATTCATCTTTGTCAAAATACATTAGCAATAGTAGAGGATGTTACTATTGTTGTTAAGTGCCATCAAGTTGGTTCTGACTCACAGTGACCCTAATAGGTTTTCCTAGGAACGGCTGGTGGGTTTGAACTGCTAACCTTGAGTTTAGCCATCTAGTGCTCATAGTACAGCACTACACCAGGATTCCAATAAGTTGACATCTAAGTTGACAGTGTGCAAATATGTAATGAATCATAGTAACGGGCCATATCTATAGAATTGAATGCTTAAAAATGCAAAAATACCAGACG
>NW_006408525.1:16932474-16962723 GCF_000296735.1 Chrysochloris asiatica
GGACTAGCCAAATGGTAGCATCAATGGACTCAAGCATGGCAACAGTAGTGAGGCTGGCCCAGGACCGGGCAATGTTTCGTTCTGCTGTGCATAATGTCGCTATGAGTCGGTACCGACTCGATGGAACCTAACAACAACAATAGGTGGGAAGGGCTCCTGGTGTGGTACTGTAGGATCAGCACTGGACTGTGAACCACAAAGTCAGCAGTTCAAACCCACCAGCTGCTCCTGGGAAACCCTATTTAGGGTTGCTATGAGTTGGAGTTGACTCGATGGCACTTAACAACAACAATGGGAGGGGGAACTATAGTAAGTATGACTAAAGAAATATCCATCTGTTTACTCGATGGCACTTAACAACAACAACAACAACAACTTTTGGATTATATACACTTCTTGATATAAGGCACTCTGGTAGTGTAGTGGTTACGAGTTGGGCTGCTAATCTCAAGGTCAGCAGTTCAAAACTACCAGCAGTTCCACAGGAGAAAGCTAAGGCTTTCTGCTCCTGTAAAGATTTACAGCCTTGGAAACCCTATACTGGGTCACTATGAGTCAGAACTGCCTCCACAACACATGACCACTACCACCCCCACCATACATTGTGTACAATTTCCACAGGATTCACATCTTACTCCATTCTGACTGAATGGATCAGATTCCTTCATCATAGCCATGATTTCACTGTCTTCTTCATCAATGACTCAAAGTCAGCTGAGTACTGGATTTATCAATTTCATTTATACATAGAACATTTTGCCCAACAGGTTTTACTTTTTATTTCAAGAACAATATCCTGTTTACTTTCCCCATGCAGCAGCACTTCTCCCTATCCTTGTTGTACTTTTGTAAAGTGCTGTCAAGTCGGTTCTGACCCATGTTGTTGTTAGGTACCATCAAGTAAGTACCGACTCATAACGACCTTATCTATGCACAACAGAACGAAACACTGCCCAGTCCTGGGCCAACCTCACAATTGTTGCCACTCCTGAGCCCACTGATGCTGCCACTTTGACAATCCCATCTCACTGGGGGTCTTCCTCTTTTTCTCTGACCCTCCACCTTACCAAACATGATATCCTTCTCCAGTGACTGGTCCCTCCTGACAATATGTCCTAAGTATGAGAGACAAAGTTTGGCCATTCTGGCCTCCAAAGAGCACCCTGGATGCACTTCTTCCAAAATGGGTCTATTGGTTCTTTTGGCAGCCCATGGCACTTTCAATATTCTCCTCCAACACCATAACTCAAAAGCATCAATTCTTCTATGGTCTTCCTTATTCATTGTCCAGCTTTCACATGCATATGAGGTTATTGAAAATAGCAACCCTGTCTAGGGTTTCTGAGGAGCAGCTGGTGAGCTTGAACTGCCGACCTTGCAGTTTAAACAGTTTTGCTGTCTGGCACATTAACCCACAGTGCCACACCAGGACTCCCTAACCTTAATCCTATGGTTATGCCAACTTTATCTGTTGGAGAGAAGGGTTATTGGAACACTGTTGTTAGATGTCATCAAGTTGGTTCTAACTCATAGCAACCCTCTGTGCAAAAGAACGAAACACATCTGGACCTATGCCATCCTCATAATCATTGTTTACACTGGAGCCCATTGCTCCTGTCACCGTTCCAATCCATCTCATTGGGGATAGTTCTCCTTTTCACTGACTACCCACTTCTCTAGGGACTGACTCCTCCTGATCACATGTCTGATGAATGACACACTAAGTGTCACCATCCTAGCTTTTATGGAGCATTTTGGCAGTACTTCTTCCAACAGATGCTTGTTTGTTCTTCTAGCCATTATGCTATTTAAAAAATTCTTCTCTAACACCATAACTTAAAATGCATTAAGTCTTCTAAGGTCTTCCTTAGCACTTTCACGTGCATTGTACAATTATCACATGCATGTGAGGCTACTGAAAATACCAATGGCTTGGTTCGGGCACACCTTAGTTCTCAAACTGACATCTTTGCTCTTGAACACTTTTAAGAGGTCTTGGGAAGCAGATTTGTTTAATGCAGTGTGTTTGATTTTTTGACTGTTGCTTCAATGTGTGTACACAGTAGATCCCAGAAAAATGAAACCTTTGACAATTGTAATCTTTTCTCCATTTATATATCATGATGTTATTTATTGGCCCAGTTGTGAGGATTGCTGTTCATATTAAAAGTGCAAACCATACTAGAGGCTGTGGTCTTTGACCACACACACACACAAGTTTTTTTAAAGTCCTTTTCACTTTCAGCAAGCAAGATTTTATCATATACATATGTTGTTGTTAAGTGCCATCGAGCTGGTTCTGACCCATAGCGGCCTGTGTAGGGTTTCCGAGGAGTGCCTGGTAAGTTTAAACCAGTGACCTTGCTGTTCAGACCAACTTTGCAGTCCAGCGCATTAACCCACAGTGCCCCACCAGGATTCTATATGCACACTGCAGATTTTTATTGTATGTTCCTCTAATTCTAAGGTCACGTTCTTCATATAATCGATCTCAGATTATTTGTTCAGCATTTACACTGAAAAAGTATGATGAAAGAATACAACTCTGGCATACCTTTCCTGACTTTAAACCATTCAGTTTCCCCTTTTTCTGTTCAAGCAACTATGGGTTAATGCGCTGGATGGCAAAGTTGGTACTGACTTAGTGACACTTAACAACCACAACAAGAACTTAAAACAATGATCCTCACAACTGAAACAATAAACAACATCATGATAAACAGAAACTATTTAAGTTATCAAGGATTTAATTTTATTTGGATCCACATTCAACAACCATAAAAGCAGCAGTGAAGAAATCAAATGATATATTGGACAAATCTACTGCAGAAGACCTCTTAAAAGTGCTAAAGAGCAAAGTTATCACTTTGAGGAGTAAGGTGTGCCTGACCCAAGACATGGTGTTTTCATCCGCCTCATATTCTGAAGTGACTGTGCAAGACAATGGACCACAAGGATGGTTGGAATGACAAGGTCAGCAGTTCAAACCCACCAGTGGCTCCTTGGAAACCTTAAACAGGTTTGCTATGAGTTAGAACCCACTTGAAGGCACTTAATAATATGTGCATGTGAAAGCTGGTCAATGAATAAGGAAAGTTGAAGAAGGAAGATGCATAAAGATGCTAAACTCATTACTGAGAGTACTAGTAAAGTATTATAATTGGTTCAGTGGAAAATTCATAAACACACACACATACAAAAGACCATGAACTCTGAAATGAAAATACAAATTGATTCAAAGCTAATCAATAACTATATCATTGTTACTAAGTTCTGTCAAGTCGGTTCTGACCCATAGCCACCTTGTATAGGGTTTTTGAGGAGCAGCTGGTGATCCTGAACCACCAACCTTGCAGTTCAAAGGGCTTTGCAGTCTGGCTCATTAACCCATAGCACGATCAATAACTATAAGACAACATTAAATTTCACTCCAACCAAGCAAAAGTCATTTGCATCCAATGGAAAAAGATCAGTTGCTGAGTTTTCAGTTTTCTACAACTAATGAGCTATGGAAGAGTTCACAGTGTTTGATAGTGCATAATCTAGCCAACATAGTAAGGCATGTTAGACAAACTGTTCAGTCATCTTTCTTGCCCATTTTGATGTCTTTCACCATTTTTTGTGACTAAACAGTAACAGGAATGCATGGTATTTCTCATTTGGTGGTGGTGGTGTGCCTTGGAGTTGGTTCTGACTTACAGCGACCCTGCATAGGGTTACAGAGGCTGTAAATCTCTGGGAGCAGAAAGCCTCATCTTTCTCCCACAGAACAGCTGGTAGTTTCGAACTGCTCACCTTGAGGTTAACAGCCTAACTTGTAACCACTACGCTACCAGAGCAGTGTCATTCAGTAAGACTAATTATTTAATCATTTCCTGGTATGGTGCTGTGGGTTAACGTGCTAGACTGCAAGGTCGCTTTGAATCACAAGGTCAGCAGTTCAAGCTCACCAGCCGCTCATCAGAAACCCTATACAGGGTCGCTATGAGTTGGAACCAACTCAATGGTGTTTAACAACAACCATAGTACATACTACATGTTATGCTTATTTTGAGGAGAAGGATATTTCAACATCGTAAGCTGTGTTCCATTAATTTCCTTTTTAGTGATTAATATGCTAAACTAGAGGAACTATTCTTCATTATTTAATTTGTGTTCTGGAAATCCTGACATCACAGCAGAATTCTCCTAAAGAACAACAAAACTAGAGAAAATAATTTCTTAGTCTTAATGTTCTTGCATAATGGTCAGGAGACTTCCTTCATTTTCTCACTCTTGGTGCCATTATCTCCTCCCTTCTGTTTTAAACCTGCCAGATTCCGTATAGCTCCAGGTCACTGGCGCTGTTCTTCCAGCTTCTAACTAACTTGTGGTTCTGCCATCTAGGAGCGATAGTTCCATGGACTGATATATCAGTAATGATGCTCAGTTATACAACTTCAACTCTTTAAATGTGTTTAAGTGTTTTTCTTTACTTCCACCCACACTAACTTAGGGACTTGGTCCTCAGCATCCGGATCATAGTGTCACTCTGATTGAATATCAATGTTTCTTTTTGGTGCAGAAATCACTGCATTTGCTCTCCTTTCTAAATAAAAGAAATACAAATATGAAATGAAAAACTGTCTTTACAATTCCCAATAGGGTAAAGGAACCAGAGGGCCAGAACTAATAAATAACTTACCATGTTAGTTTTTGGCTTATTCTCCGTAATCCTAGGCAATTTCCTCAGCTTGCCAGATGGAAATAATTCAACTTTGTGTTAATGAGATAAACACCAGGGTAAGAAAACTTTAAAAGAAAAAAAGAAATAGAAGGGAAAATAAAGGGGAAATGTACAAATTAAGACAGTCATGCATTCATTTCTTTGAAACAGGGTGATAAATGCTCTTATTCTTTCCCATGACACCTGACACATGAATGCATCCCTGCTGCTAGCTTGAAGTAAAGGGAGATTTAAAATATCAACACATCAGAAAAACATGTGCAAATCCAACATCTTGTTGAGCAACGTTCCTGGTGAATGGTTTTCTTCCTTTGGGTGGCTGCTTTGCCAAAATCAGGTATTTCACAGCTTACTTGGTTGCTGAATTGCATGCATCCAGTTTAGATTGCTATGAAAAGCTTGTCTAGGCTAAATACCCTTTTCTTAGCAGCTGGGCCATTACATTTTTTTTTTATTATTATTATAAGAGTGCCAGAAAATGCTCCAATATAAATGTTCTGTATATTCATATCAACCATTTATCAACCATTTCCTTCCCTCCAGGAAAGAAAACAATGAAAATGTTTACACCAACCATGTCAGGGAGAGAAGAAACGTGAGGTGAAGATGTCGTTAATGCTGTTTTTAAGTGCTTTCAAGTCAGTTCCGATGCAATAGCGACTCTGTGTAGAATTTCCAAGGAGCAGTGGGTGTTTTAGAATCACCGACTTTATGATTGGCAGTCCAGTGCTTATCCTACAGCACCACATTAAAATTCCACATAAGATATGAGAGCATATTTTAAAATACCATTTCCCTCACCAGCTACAGACTGCCGGGGCAGTCTCTAGCAAGTAAGATGATAAAAGACCGACCAACCAATCATGTTTTGGAAAGGGAAGACAAGAGTAACAATTTCCTTCAAAATCTAAGATTTAAACCCAGTCTAAAGTACAGGTATAAGGAGCTGTGGTAGCGTAGTGGTTACGAATCGGGCTGTGAACTGCAAGGTCAGCAATTCAAAACTATCAGCTATTCCGTGGGAGAAAGATGAGGCATTCTGCTCCCGTAAAGATTTACAGCCCCGGAAACACTGTACAGTGTCGCTATGAGTCGGAACCGACTCCACGACACATAACAACAACAACAAAGTGTAGGTGTGGGAGTCCTGGTGTGGTGCTGTGGGTTAATGTGCTAGACTATAAAGCTGTTTTAACTGCAAGGTCAGCAGTTCAAGCTTACCAGCTGCTCCTCGGAAACCCTGTAAAGGGTCGCTCTATGGGTCGGAACCGACTTGACAGCACTTAACACCACCAACAAAGTACAGGTGTAAGGAGCTCTGTTAGCGTAGTGGTAACGAATTGGGCTGTGAACTGCAAGGTCAGCAGTTCAAAACTACCAGCTGTTCCTTGGGAGAAAGATGAGGTATTCTGCTCCCATAAAGATATACAGCCTCGGAAACCCTGTACAGGGTTGCTATGAGACGGAACCCACTCCACGGCACACAGACACCACCAGCCACCACCAAAGTACAGGTGTGGCGCCGTGGGCTAATGCGCTGGACTGCAAAGTTGATTTGAACCTCAAGGTCGGTGGTTTAAGCTCACCAGTTGCTCTTTGGAAACCCTATACAGGGTCACTATGGGTTGGAACCGACTCGACAGCACTTAACAACAACAACAAAGTACAGGAGTCTTGGTATGGCACTGTGGGACAATGCAGTAGACTGTGGGGTCAGTTTGAACTGTAAGGTCAGTGGTTCAATTTCACAAGCCACTCCTTGGAAACCCTAAACAGGGTTGCTTTTTGTCAGAACCCACTTGACAGCATTTATCAACAACAAAACAACAAAGTACGGGTGGTGGATTGAGCACTGTGGCTCTGTAGGCTAAGCACCCCATGGTCCATGGTTGGTGCTCAGCACCCTCTTTCAGTGAGAAAGTTGAGATTTTCTGCTCCTGTAAAGATTTGGTGGTTGTGGTGGTTGAGTGACATCCAGTAGGTTCCAATTCATAGCAACCCTGTATGGGTTTTCGAGGTTGTAAATCTTTATGAGAACAGAAAGTTTCATCTTTCTCCTTACAGCTTCTGAAACCCCTATACAGGATTGCTATGCGTCTGAACCAATTCAAAAGCACTTAAAAACAACAAAGTGCAGGTGAAAAGAAAATCTCTAATAGCTTCCTGTGAATGCATATTTGTACCTAGAATGTCGAGGGAATTAAAAGAACTCTTTCTACCTGTGAGCTTTTGGAGGAACAAAAAAATTATCTTGGATATTGTGGGCAGAGAAGAATTTTGTTTTTAATATGAAAAGTTGGTGATGGGACTTCATCTTTTTTGCTCTCTATTCTTAAATGGGAAAAGGGAACAAATTTGAATACAATTTGGTTTGTGATTTGCTGTTTGTAGCATAAGAGGTGAGACATTTTCCTAGTTTGGGAAAGCTGATGGTGATGAAATCTACTATGGAAGTTATGAAAATACAACTGTACTTGAAATTTTGACAAAAATGGAGAAATCATGTTATGTGTGTGTTTGGGGGGAAAGAGTGGCTGGGTGAGGCAAGCTTTTAAAGCACTCTGACACTAACTGAAATCTGTAGGTTTGAGTTTCCCGGAGGTGCTGTTATATAGCAGTTTTAGATTTGAGAATGTCACTGCAACTCTTGATCTGTCATTGAAGAAACCGAGGCCACTCGGAGAGGTGAAGCAGGGTGTCAGATTTTATTAAGCCGACTGGCTTAGAGGAGCTAATTTCTCCAGATTCTGAACCCCAAATACAGGGCAGTGCAAACTTGTATGAGGTCAGAATAGGGGAGGGGTCAGGTTGCAGACCTGTTTGAAGACAGGAAGGAACCAGAGAATTGGTTCCACTGCTCAGTAATCTGATTAACATTCTAGTTTGACTCCTGGGCAGAGAGGATTGGTCCCAGTCTGTAACCTGATTAACATTTTAGCTTGTCTCCTGGGTGGAGAGGGCAGTAAATATTTTTACCTTTTCCTGTTCAGTGCCTCAGCAGAAGGATCTGGTGATCTACTTCTGAAAATATCAGCCACTGAAAATCCTGTGGATCCCGGTTCTACTCTGACACGCATCGGTTCTGCATCAGTCAGAATCAACTCAAGTCAATGACTGTTGTTGTTGTTGTTAAGTGCCGTCGAGTCGGATCCGACCCATAGCGACCCTGTACAGGGTTTCCGAGGCAGTAAATCTTTAGGGGAGCAGAACGCCTCATCTTTCTCCCGTGGAGCGGCTGGTAGTTTCGAACTGCTGGCCTTAAGGTTCGCAGCCTGATTCATAACCACTATGCTACCAGTGCTCCATAAGTCAATGACTGAGTTGGATGGAAATATGAGGAATAGGTACACAGTGAAACTTGTTCTGAGCCTACAGAGCATTTACTTTTCTTATGGTATGGCATGGTAAGATAAGCACTAGACTGCTAACCATAAGCTTGGCAGTTTAAACTCACCAGCTGCTCCTTGGAAACCCTACAGAGCTTTTGCTAAGTAAGGCAGAGCAAACTCAGGTGCACTTCACAACAACCTGCTAAATGAAGTTCATAAATATGAAAAAGAGAGAATTAAGAAACTGTGAGATGATTTTTATTCTGATAAGTAGCCAGCCCTCATGTGTCTGTGTTTAAACCAGGACAAGGAAACCTTTCATTCCAGTTCTGCTCCCTGCTGAGAATCTTGTTAAACTGCATATTTTGATTCAGCATATCTGGAGTGGAAATGCAAATTCTCAGCAGGGGGTTAAACCAGAACGAACCAGTTAGTTGGAAGCCCTGGTTTAGCATATTAACCCACAGCATTACCAGGACTCCTAGACTAAAGTAACCAGTGTGAAGCCAGTTAAAGACTTCTCTTTGATACAGATTCGCTCACATAGAGAATTGATATTAAATTTATCTTGAAAAGAGATACATTATCATTGGATGATTATAAAATATGACTCCATACCCTTACCCAGCAATTAAGAGCAAAATAATCGATGTGCCTTCATGATTTGGTATTTTTGTCTCGATCGTTAACTTCCATTTGCTCTCACTGCCAGGACATCAGTTTGCGTTAGAGTCTTGTGACCCTGAAGCTGAATTCCCCTAGATCACAAAGACAAATGAGAATCTTTAGATAGGGTTCCCCACTGAGCATTTTTATTAACTAGAAGAGATGCTGGTTTTAAAGGTCTCTCCTTTGCCCGCCCTACAATGCTGGCAGCATGACTAGAAATGCATTTCCCTAACAAACTCCACCCTGTTAGGCAGCCCACCAATGACAAATGAGGTATCTTCAGGAACTCTTGACAGTTTCTAAGTCTTTGCCTGAATGCATCTGAGCTGGTAGCAGATTTTAGTTAAGCAAATAAGGTTTTTGTAAGATATACTGGTCATTGCAAAGCTTGTCAACTGAAGCAGAGATCTGGCTGCTCCCGGAAAAAACGGGGTCCTGTGATTAACCAAACCGAGTCTTTAGAACTAAAAAGAACCTCAGCGTTCAAAAGGGAACCAAAGGGAAAACACTGTTTGGTTTATTTTCAAATATTCTGTAATATATTTTACACAAAAAACTAAAAGAGGCGCTTTTCTTGAAGTAAAGTTATGGTAGAAACTGTGATTGTGTTCCTTTAAGTCAGTTCTGACCCTATGTAGAGTTTCCAAGGCTGTAAATCTTCACAGGAACAGAAAGGCTCACCGTTCTTCTGTAGAACCCTTGGTAGCTTCCAATAGCTGACCTTGTGGATGGCAGCCCAGCATAATCCATTATGCTACCTGCGCCCCTTATGTCATGCAATTTAGCAAATCCACTTTTTATTTTACCATTTTCCTGTTATTTCCCCTTTTTTCTATAACTATTACTCAATTTTAAAATGCCATTGTGGCATAGATATAGTGCTTTACTTAGGTCATTCCTCTTTAATGTATAGTTTATTTATCATAATTTACTAGAACAGTCTTCCATGAAATGGGATTTAAGTTTTTTCTAATCTTTTACTACTAATAACAAATGTTGCATATAAGAATCTTTTGATGATACATCTCTACTTATTAAGTGAGGTCCAAGGAGTGATCAAAATTGACAAATTGCTTTCTAAAAACTTTATACTGGTTATAAGTACACAGTTTCAGTTTTAAGACAAAGACAAATTTTTCTGCACCCAGACTTTTCTATAACCCTTTTAACAGTATTCTTTCCTGATAAATATTAGCAAGTCATTATGTGAACATAATAATCTATTAGGAAACGATCCTTTCTATTTTTCACATAGTAGGACCCCAAGGCTTTAAAATAAATGTAATTTGTACCTTAGCGGTGAAACCAAAGGAGCAGACCCATTGTCATCTAGTCATTGTGACCAGTAGTGAACATGGAAGACAGACTAGAACTGTGCCATAGGATTGTCAAAGTTAGAATATTCTAGGAAACAGACAGCCAAGTCTGTTTCCCACAAATCAGTTGGTGGGTTTGATTGGTGCTAAAATGTAATAATGCCACTTATACATTTGCTTATGTTTTTAAACATTTAATGTTTAAAAAAAAATCAACTATCACCTATCATTGATGTTTACTTTTATATATATATATATATATGTAAAATTTTAATCATGAATAGAAATTATAGAAACTTCCACTCTCTGGTTCTAACGCAAACCTTAACTCTGCTATGATCATTCCTGCTGATCCCTTGGATACAATGCCAATGGGATACCTAGAGTTGATGTCATCCTGTGTGCTAACTCAGAGTCCCCGCCCCCCCAGACCTCCTCAGGTACCACACCAGACATAATCCTCAGTCTGTTTAATATCAGTTTTGATAATATAATATGTGATAAATATATATGGATATTGCTTTAATGTACCATTTCTTAGATTACATGAGTACTTACGTCAGATTCCTGGTGTGTCACTGTAGGATAAGCACTAGACCACAAGGCCAGTTTGAACCTCAATGTTCCTCCTCAGAAATCCTGTATACGGGGTTGCTATGAGTCAGAATTGACTCAATGGCACTTAACAACAACAATGACCACTTATAACAAAATTATTTTGCATACTCTTTCTCCATTGAATTACAACATTTGTGGGGGTGATGGTAGTTGTGGTGGTTGTGGTGATGGTGATGTGTCTTCAAATCCGTTCTGACTCACAGTGACCCTGTATAGGTTTTCCTAGGCTATAAATCTTTACAGGAACAGAAAGCCTCATCTTTCTCCTATGGAACAGCTGGTAGATTCCAACGTTTGACCTTACAATTAGCAGTCCAACTCATAAGTCATTGTGTTACCAGAACTTCTTTGCAACATTCTTAGTTACATATTACTACTAAGAAGAAGCCTTTTTAACATTTTCATCCTTTTCTTTTAATCATACTTCATTCTCAAAAATAGGTGTTGACATAGGTTCATTACTTACAGTATTATAGCTAAAGCATCAAAATACCATGATTATAAAAATACTGTTAACTGCTGGTGAGTTGGTTCTGACTCATAGCGACCCTATACAGGATTTCAGAGGAGCAGCTTGTGGGTTTGAACTGTCGACCTTGAGGTTAGCAGTTTGGTGATGATGTAACAAAAACACCATGTACTTCTAGTACATGAAGGTGACACAAACGTAATTTGAAGCATCATGGGTAATAATGACAGTTCTGACTGGAGCTCATTAGAATATTCAAACAGTAAAGTAGTATCATTTTAGCCTTGTAGTTATACTGATATACATTAGTTGGGCTTACAAAAAGTATTTTGATTGCTATAGTCAACTGCAAGGTCGAAAGTTCAAATCTACCAACCGCTCTGGGAAACTATACAGGTTGCTATGAGTTGGAACCAACTCAATGACATATAACAACAAAAACACAGCTAGCTAACTATTTGGATATTTTTATAAAATATAATATCCTTTCTACTGAAACACTGAATAAAACTTTTATAGACAATCATTTTCACAACATCAGTGTCACCCAGTGTGGCTGGCACCCTGCCTGTTGTTGTTGTTAAGTGCCGTCGAGTCAGTTCCGACCCATAGCGACCCTGTACAGGGTTTCCGAGGGTGTAAATCTTTACGGGAGTAGAAAGCCTCATCTTTCTCCCGCGGAGCGGCTAGTAGTTTCGAACCACTGACCTTAAGGCTCGCAGCCCGATTCGTAACCACTACGCTACCAGAGCTCCTGCCTAGCCCCTTAGTAATGCCACTGCATGATCTACAGAGATCTGGGTAGAACTGATCCTAGAAACAGCAATAAGAAAATGGTGTGAGAATTCTGGATTGTTCTGCTTATTATCAGCTGCATATGCTGTAGCTGCATATGCAAAGTTACAGAGGGATCTGATCTGTTTCCATAAGCAGTATGGTTTACATGTTACATGGAGTCCTGGTGTGGGGCTGCGGGTTAATGTGCTGGACTGTAAGGTTGGTTTAAACCACAAGGTCAGTGACTCAAGCTCACTAGCTGCTCCTCAGAAACCCTATACAGGGACTCTATGAGTCAGAACCTACTCGATGGCTCTTAACAACAACAACAACAACATAGTTTTTGTACCTCTGCTATTGTATTAAAACGTTCAGATGATCCTATATAAATATATGTTCTTGGGTTAATCATTTCATGTCTGAAGCTACCCTAATATATTTAAAAGTGCCTGGTAGGGCCTGGGTTAAACTGATTGCCTGCTAACGAAAAGATCAGCAGTTCTAACACACCAGTCATTCAGGAGAAAACACACGGTGGTCTATGCTCTTAAAGATTACAGCCTAGGAGATCCTATGTTGTTGTTGTTGTTAAGTGCCGTCGAGTTGGTTCCAGAGAAGTTCTATTCTACCCTATAGATAGGGAAGGATTATCTGGTAAACAAAGTAACACGGGCTTATTTCTGTTTACCTTGCTTACTGGGTACTCATTCTCTGTCAAGGGTAATAAATTTGAAAGGAGACTTTGATTCTGTAGGAAGGTGCTGTGGTGGGGTTAGGAGAGAGTCACATGCCTGCTATAGCTAGAAGCAGAATCTTTGATGTGGTGAAAAACTGCAAAACTGTTCATTACAAATTCATAAACACAAGTCCTATGGGATTAAGCACTGGACCACAAGATTGGTGGTTCAAAACTCACCAGCTGCTCCCTAGAAACTACATACAGGGTTGCTATGAGTCAGAACAGAGTCGATGACACTTAACAACAACAAGCACACGTAAGCTCATGCTTAATGGGTAACCCAACACTGCCTATAGAGTCCCTCTGAGTCAGAACTGACTGGAGACCCAGCAAGAATTTCCAGGCAGGATCTTCTAAATGAAACAGTAAAACGGCTAGCGGATTGATGAGAGGGTGGAGAGAGGGAAGAAGCCCATCAAATACAATTACAGCTGTGTAAACAAAACCTTTGGCTTAATGGCCCACTCTTTGCTTTATTTTTCACCTGTCTATTTTGGCAATAGATTTAAGGTATTCAGAAGCATTTCACCCGCTTTTGATTATTCACCGACATAGTTTCTCTCACAAGCCCTAAATACTGGGATGCATTCAACAAAGCCACAAAGCCATACACAAAGGTCTAATATGATGAGAAGGAGCAAAGATACCATTTATTTGTTTAGTTTTTCATTACAGCAATACAAAGCTTTCTTTCTACTACTTTTACTTTATTTATGGCATCTGGAGCCCTGGTGTGGCGCTATAGGATAAGCACAAGACTGCTAACCACAAGGTTGATGGTTCAAACCCACCAGCTGCTCCTTAGAAACCTTATACATGGTCTCTACGACAGGACTCAACATGTATGCGTGTGTGTAATAGCGATAGAGATGTAATAATTGTACCTAAAATCTCATCTTACTTGTTGCTCTTTCATTAATTCCCCACCCAGGAAGGAACAAGTGTTCTTCTCCATTGACCAGAAGACTGGAGGGGAGGGAGGAAATCATTTTCCATCATGTGAAGGTGCTTAGCGCCAATTGGCAACATTTCCAGTCAGGCAGGTAATTATAAGCAGCTCTAGCTGGGCTCTCCAAACTGAAGGTTGCTGATCTTGCAGTGCAAAAAAATATTTTCAGCTGTGGACAATTAACAAACTCAGTAGACCAGGCAAAAGTGCAGCCCTCTTCTACACATTCAGCTGCCAGCACTACTTTGACAGCTATATAATTACATGGACCATAAATTACACTCTGTAATCACCTTGTTTATAATTTCATTCCCTGTAAATTAGAAGTGTAATGAAATGAGATTTCATAACCACCAGATGCAGAGTGAGCTGCTCACTGGAGACTCTGGCTATGGCTAAGAGGCCACCCCTTCCCAAGAAGTGAGATTTGGTTGGGTTGCTGTTTGCTGGTCACATAGTTGGCAAGTGAGACAATACTCCAAGCTTGGGAAGGCTAGTGACATTCAAGCAGCTCCAAGTTGGAAACCATCTGATCTCCCAGCAGCAGTAAGAAATATGGAACTGCACATGGAAGGAAATCTTTGCTGTATTATTTCATCTACACAACCTCCATTTATGGACATTTCCTTTTTAACTAATGTGTACATGTAGAGATTGCCCCAAAAGCCATCTTAATAGTAGTGATGGTGGTGGTCCAAGTTTCCATAAAGAAGGTATTTACTTCACTGAGTTCAAATGAATGGTCTGCTTTTACAATATGGGAATATAGTAAATACGCAAAAGAGAGAAAAATGCTTACATTTTCCACTTTTCTTTTTCCTACCACATGGAGAAATTTTTTTTGGGGAAAATTCCTCTATGTAATGTTCAGTTACTACAAAAAGAAAAGAAATAAGAATGAAAGTAATAAACGCACTGGTCATATTTGCCCTAGGGTTTTTGCAAGTAACCTGATTTTTAAGAAACAGATCTTTCTCACTATTTCATAATAACACAATGACAAATTATCATTTTAAGAAGCAATAGCATACAATTGGGAAGTATACATTCTTTTGTAAAAAAAAAAAAAGAACAAATGAACAGTTGATGTTTTTGTCTTATATTCCAAAGCTAAAGCAGTCATTTGCAAAAGATTTATTTGAACTTGAGCCATTACTGCAACAAGAATTGTGCTGCAAAGGAAACCACAATTCATCTACCACCGCTTCTAACCAAGCTGGGTGGAGGAAACTGCATGAATCTAGAAACTTGAATTACCTGCAGATACATGCGTTGGATATGCAGTACTTATTTTAATTACTATCTGATTACAATTAATCCAACTCAGGAAAAGAGAAAGTGGAATAAGGACACTATTGTCTAATGTAAATGCCACCAAATGAAGAAAATTGTTGTTAAGTGCCATTGGGTTGGTTCTGACTCATAGTGACCTTGCGTAGGATTTCCAAGGAGCAGCTGGTGGATTTGAACTCCTGATCTTGTGGCTCACAGTCCAGTGCTCACCCTGCAGTGCCATACCAGGAATCTAATACAGAAAATAAGGGAGAAAATATATGAGAGTGATAATCTGAAATCAACAAAGACCCTTTAGATATATGCTACCCTAATATATGCTGTCTTATTTTCTGAACTTCTGGTCAACCTGCATTTTTCATGGTTTCACCAGTGGTTTCTAGATATGACAACATTGTCTTCAGGTAGAATAATGCCAGGTGAGATAAAATTTCTAGGTACTAAAGACTTAACTGTGCATGTGAAATAAGTCTTCATTTCTCCAGGGTAAATGCATATTACAACAACATAAAAAACACAAAAACGTATCATAGCAACAATATGAAGGTAAATTCGAAAATACATTAGTAGTTTGCTTTGGGTGATAAAATACAGTGATTTTCCTCATTTTATATTTGTGTTTTAAAACTTTTTAAGCATTATTAAATTTATAGTCAGGAAAAATAAGCTTTGAAGGGCTGGAGAACACGGTGTTAAAATTACTTCCTCTTTACAAACAAATGATATTGTAACTTTTTTTTAAAGAAAGATTTGTTGGACACTTTACAAACTTGGGTTTATCTTAATGTACCTTTAAAAAAAAAACAAAACAACTCCAGTTTCTTATATGCCCAGAAGATCATGAAGAGACATTTTAAACTAGGAGAGGTTGAACTGACATACTAACTTATTCACCAAGGAGGAGACTTTATTAATTAGGCAATAATAATCAAGGCAGATTAATGGTTGTCTCAGAAAGTTCATTGCTGTGGGCCATTAACCCCAGCACAGCAATTAATTCCCAAGGAAATGCCCTATGCTTCAGAGGTCATTATTGTGGCTAGACATTATCAAAAGGAAAACTACACCAAAATGTCCATTGTCAAAAAGTAAGCAGGCTGTTTCTAGTACTTTTCTTTATATACGAGTGAAGAAAAATATTAAACACATCAAAATTCATTCACTAACAATTTCTTAAACTCATGAGTTGAATTATACTTTTCTTTAAGTTGGAGCTCAAATTGTTTTTAAAAGCAAAGGATACAAAGGGGCTTCAAAAAGTTTGTGGAAAGTTTTATTATCTTTTAATTCCATTTTTTCCCTGAACTTTTTGAATCCCCCTTGTTTTATTGTTGTTAGTTCTGAAGGCAATGATAAAAGTAAGTTGTGTAAATCCCGTATTTCAGATGAGGAATAATAAGGCACCCAAGAATAATAGTTTGTTCAGAGGCACTCAAGATTGTTTGACTCCAGGAATTCTTACTTCATGATATTTCCATTATGCTTTGTCACTGTTTTTGAAGATTCACTTTGTTTTTGTTGTTGTTAAGTGTAGTCACATCGGTTACAACCCATAGTGACCCTGTACAGAGTTTCCAAGGAGCGGCTGATGAGCTTGAACCACCAACCTTGCAGTTCAAACCTGTCTTGTAGTCTAGTGCATTAACCCACAGTAGCACACAAAGACTCCAAAACAAACACATGCCTGCCAAAAATTTGCAAAGAATGCTTTTTGCAATAGCCATCATGCTAATACATATTTTAAAAATTGAAAATTGAAAAGTCAGAGCATTAATAGTTAAATATAAAACCAAGTAATGCAACAGGAGCATACATTGGTAGATCTTGAGGGGAAAATTGATATTATAATTTTATGTATTATAAATATATCAATTTTAGAATAAGAATAAATATGATATTGACATACTGCTTGAAACATGACTTCTAGCCATAGCAATAAGATAGGAAAAAAAGAAAAGGTTATGATTCTCTCAATGTAACAGAATTACAGATTTATTTTACCTTGTTCTCTGAAATTTTTGTTAAATTAATATTATAATTACAAAAAGGAATAAAATTAAGTATGCATACATCATGGTGGCTCCATAGGATAAGCATGGGACTTCAAACCACAAGGTTGGTAGTCTGAGCCCACCAGCTGCTCCTTGGGAGAAAGCTGAGGCTTTCAGTTCTTGTAAAAAAATGTGAAAAGCCTCAGTAACACTATACTTGGTTTCAATGAATCAGAATTGACCTCTGGCACTTAATAACAACAGCATTTATAAAACTTACCTCCAGGGCAGAGATGGTGACGTGGAGAGATGGAGCGGCTGGAGGCTTTGGACTCAGGGAGCTAGAGGGTCTGTGTGCTGATGGCTAGGGGGCAGGCTTGTGGTTGTTGGATGGTGCATGGAGGGAATTGTAATCATTGAAATGAAACGAAATATGATAGGATGGGTGTAAAGCTAATGTTCTCCCATGTGGATTATCACTTAATTCACAGTAAAAATGTAATATATATATGAAATGATACATTTTGTAGACTTTTGAAATTGACATTTTCTTTAGTCATTAAAAAAAAATCCCTGGATACTCAAACAAGTTGTTGTAGGTATGAGAAATGAATTTCTTTTTAATGAAAGGAACTGAAAAAAAGGCGGACTAAGAAGCATTTCCTGGTTTGTATCTACCACATAGTTTGGTTCATTGTTCACCCAACCACCAAAAAACATCTGTATTGATTTTGCTTTTTGACCCTTCTAAATAAAGGTACTACCAACATTCAAAACACCTTCCCTCCAGAATCTCTGGGTGGTGCCAATGGTTAATGCGCTCAGTTGCTAACCACATGTTTGAATGCGGGAGTCCATGCAATCGCACCTCAGAAGACAGGTATGGAAATACTGTATCACTGTATGTTTATACAAAGCATATGCAGCATGTGCTCTTTGTTTGTTTGTTTGATTTTTGCCAACTACTCTCTCCCCCTTGGTGGTATTTTCTTATACCTATTTCTTTTTTGTTTGGACATGTTATTGTAAAAAGGAAAAAAGAAAAAAAAATAGCATAGCATGTTTGTAAAAACACCTCCTGAGCGGGGAGAGCTACTGAGAACAATTGTAGAAGGCACCTGCTATTTGTGCAAAAAATCAACCATCAACAGTCCTGTGAAACACAGTTCTACTCTGACACATGAAGTCATGAGTCAGCATCAATTCAATGACAAAAGGAAAATTAATTCTTAAATCCAAAGTTCAGGCAACAACATGTTGCTACACCCTCAAGTCTATTCTGACTAATGTGACCCTATAGAAAAAAAGTGGTAGTAGTGGTTATATGCCACCTACTCGGTACTGACTCATAATAACCCTCTATAGAGTTCCAAGACTCCTGGTGTGGCCCCGTAGGACCAGCACTGGACTATAAGCCACAAAGTCAGTGGTTCAAATCTACCAGTTGCTCCCCAGAAACCCTAAAAAGGGTTACTTTGAGTCAAAATCAGCTGGACTGCACTTAACAACAATAACAACAACATAGGATTTCCAAGGCTATAAATCTTTATGGGTGCAGAAAGCCTCATCTTTTTCCCACAAAGCGGCTGGTAGATTCAAACTACTGCCCAACTCATAATCCACTGATGTATGTGGTTAGAGAATAGATTTAGTGCAGATTATGGCTGCAGTCCTGGTGTGGCGCTGTAGGATCAGCAGTGGACTGCTAACCACAAGGTCAGCAGTTCAAACCCACCAGCTGCTGCTTGGAAATGTTACGCAGGGTTGCTATGAGTCAAACTCACTGGATGGCACGTGACAATAGCAGTAGCAATACTTCTAGGGGCTAAAGGACAGACTTAGAAATGATGACCCCAAGGCCAGACTTTTGCAAATTATATATATCGAGTTAAGAAAATAAACGACTACATAATTTGTAACATTTTATAAATATTGAAACTGGCCTTCTTTTGTTTTAAAGTGTTTTAGTGTTCCTTTTATTCAGGTTCACTTCCTCCTTTGAACAAAAAATGAAAAGCAGTGTATTTTTATAAGAACTGAAGGCAGCGAGTTTTTTGTAGGCACAATCGAAAGTTGCTGGAGGGGTGTTTGTTTGTGGAGATGGGAACCAAGGGGAAAAAGGAAAGCTTTTCACTCAGACAAGTGCTTGTCAATTGACTCTCATTTTATTGCTCAGTCATGTATACTTCTCAAGAGGGATGTGTTTTGAGACATGAGAAATGCCTAAAGACAGAAATTTAATCCATTTAATTTGTGCTTTATTTGCATATTATTACTACTTTATCTTTTTACAACACTACGGGCTTGATATCAAGGATCTGTAAATTGTATTTAATGTGTAGTACAAAATAAATTATAAAAGAAATGGGCTTTTAATTCACTTATTATTTATTGAAATTAGAGGGGATAGCATTCATCTGCTAGCCTCAAATAGGGTAGCATCCACTTTCCCATGATATGGTACTGTTAATCCGCTAGTCTACAGGCCACCTTTAGAGTTCCCCACATTTAACAACTGATCAGCGTGCAGTAACTCTAAGAGTTTTAGTTTGCATTTCTTTCAGATAAATAGACTTTGTTGTTGTTTTTTTTAAGTTTAAAATGTGATGACTGATTTGTTTGGTTGAGCTATTTAAAGATTTTATGTATGGAAAATGTGTTTTGAATTTGGACATATAAATTTTGAATTTTGACACAAGGGTAGGTCAATGAAAAAGTCTAACGTTGTTTAGATAGAGTGTTTGGTTTAGTTAGATAATGGGGTCATAACCGAAATCATGGTCATTAGAATTTGAATTTATTCCAGAGCTAACTTGAAAGATGATCTTTCCTTTAGGTCCAAATGCCATAAGCACAAGGTAACTATGGAATTACTAGTAGTCATCTTTCTCACTACAAAGAAGATAGGACCTCTAAGAGGAACCAAGACAAAATAAAGCAGCGTTCAGAAAGAACAATGGTGATAACAAGATAGAATTAAGGAAGAGAAATAGTGATAGAAATAGAAATAGAGATATACAGAGCTAGAGGCGAGAAAAGATTTAAATGTGAGACCAGACCTATATTTAAAGACTTAGATGTCTAAGATGGAATCTGTTGTTATTAAGTGTGACTCAGTCACTTTGATTCATAGCAACTTTATGTAGAGTTTCAGAGCAGCAGCTAGCTGATGGGTTTGAATCATCAACCTTGAGGTTCAAACCAACCTTTCAGTCCAGTGCATTATCCTGCAGCGCCATTCAACTTTTTTGTTGTTGTTTTTAAGTTAATATATTCCTCCTTTAGTCCTCATTTATTTGTCATTGATATTAATCAATTTTAACTAAATTTTTATACCTAATACACATATTGAAATTCTTACCAATAGGTGTTGCTTTTGTTGCTATGTCGAGTCGATTCCAACTCATAGCAACCCTGTATAGGGTTTCTGAGGAGTGGCTGGTGGGTTTGAACCAGTGACCTTGCAATTAGCAGTTCAGTGCTTATTCTACAGCACCACAGCAGGACTCCCTAGCAATAGCTACAACAGCGTATTTCTTTTGTTTTTTATTATATATATATATATATATATATATATATATATATAAAACCTCTTCTGATTTATTGTCATGGAGAAGGTACTTGAAGAATATCTAATACTGATATCAAGAATGTGCCTTAAGTATCTGTACTGAGATACCTGAAGGATTATTCTCACTCTTGTATTTATTTTCTACTTGCAATACATACAACCTGATCCACTGGTTCTCTCTTCAGTGTAAAATAATATCTCAAACACATGTTTCCACCTTTATTACATAACAGCTGCTGGGGTATAAATAACATTGAACTGAAAGTAACAACTAATCTACTGTAGTCAATCAAAGTTCTTTTTGCTTTTCCTATACAAACATTTACTGATGAAGATCAAAGAGTACAGCCTTCGATATGGATTACATCTCAATGTCAAGAAAACAAAAATCCTCACAACTGGACCAATAAACAACATTCTTATGAATGGAGAAAAGATTGAAGTTGTCAAGGACTTCATTCTTCTTGGATTAACTATCAACACTCATGGAAGCGGCAGTCAAAAGTTCAGACAACGTATTGCATTAGGCAAATCTGCTGCACAGGAACTTTTTAAAGTGTTGAAGAGCAAAGATGTCAGCTTGAGGACTAAAGTGCGCCTGACCCAAATGGTATTTTCAATAACCTCATATGGATGCAAAAGCTGGACAGTGAATAAGGAAGATCGTAGAAGAACCGATGCCTTTGAATTACGGTGCTGGAGGATAATACTAAAAGTACCATGGGCTGCCAAAAGAACCAATAGATCTGTTTTGGAAGAAGTGCAGCCAGAGTGCTCCTCAGAGGCCAAGATGGCCAAACTTTGTCTCTCATACTTTGGACATATTGTTAGGAGGGAACAGTTGCTGGAGAAGGATATCATGTTTGGTAAGATGGAGGGTCAGAGAAAGAGAGGAAGAACCCAAACAAGATGGATTGGCCAGGTGGCAGCATGAATTGACTCAAGTGGCAACAGTAGTGAGGTTGGCCCAGGATTGGGTAGTGTTTCATTCTGCTGTGCATAAGGTCACTATGAGTCGGTGCCAACTCAATGGCACCTAACAACAACAACAATACAAATAAACTTAAACAAACCTACGAAATATGCACCTTGACACGGACCTTATCATCAACAGAGAATTAGCTGTAGTCATTTCACTAACCTTTGAATGAAAGGTTATGAAACTGATTTCTAAACTCTTGCAGTGTTGTGGTGGGTCTTACTATATCTTAACACCCCTAATTACTAAAATGTCTATAAATGGAAAAAAAAAAAAAAGTATTGTCCTGTTAATAATGATTATACTACCCAAAGTTTAAACACTGCACATTGAATAGCATTTTCTCTTTCTGTTGTGAATTAATGAAGGGCTATTCGCTACTTGGAAACCCTAACAGGGTTGCTATGAGTTGGAACCAACTCAACAGCACTTAACAGCAACATTGACATGTCATAGGACTTCCTGAGACTGCTTTTCTTCTTCCAAACGTTCTAAGCTAAAGTTCTTTCAATACTAGGTAAAAAGCAGCAACTTCAGAAATACCATGTTAGAAAGTGATTCTGTCCACTGTTAGTTTATCTACGGCTGTGGTGGTGGTGTGCTGTGGAGTCAGTTCCGAGTCATAGTGACCTTGTATAGGGTTTTCGAGGCTGTCAATCTTCACAGTAGCAAAAAACCATGTCTTTCTCCTGTGGAGTGGCTAGTAGATTTGAACTGTTGACCTTGTAGTTAGCAGCCCAACTCATAACCAATGACACTACCAGGGCTCCTTTAATCTATTGTTGTAGTAGTTGTTGTTAAGTGCTGTCGAGTTGGTACCAACCCATAGTGACTCTGTATAGGATTTCCTCGGAACAGCTGGTGAACTTTGAACTGCTCACCTTATGGTTCAAACTGACTTTTCAGTTCAGCACATTAGCCCACAGTGCCACACTAGGACTCCCCTTTTCTCTATTGTTGTTGTTAGGTGCCATCGAGTCAGTACTGACTCATAGTGACCTATGCACAGCAGACTGAAACACTGCCCAATCCTGGGCCAACCTCACTATCATTGCCACACTTCAGCCCATTGATGCTGACACTTTGCCAATCCATTTCTCTATGTTGTTGTTATGTGCTGTGGAGTCAGTTCCTACTCATAGCTACGCTGCACAAGGTTTCTGAGGCTGTAAATCTTTACAGGAGCAGAAAGCCTCATCTTTCTCCCATGGAACAGCTGGTAGTTTCGAACTGCTGACCCTGAGGTTAGCAGCCAGATTCATATATAGAGCCCTTTTATTTAATGTCCATTATAATTGGGTAACTGTAAGGTACCTAATGCTAGTGATAAAATGGAAGAAACAAAGCTATCTCTAACCTGAACTATCTTATAACTTGTAGGAAGATGAGTTAGTGAAAAGAAAATTGCAAATAGTGAATGCTTTGATAAAGATAAGCAGTGAATGATGTATGCTAATTAGAGACAAAAATGTCCTGGTAGATTAGGTTTCTGTGAGGAGGAAAAATCCAGAAACTTTCATTGTGGTGGTGGTGGTATTAAATGCTGGTGAGTCTTTCCCAACTTACGGTGATCCTATATATGGTTTCTGAGGAATAACTGCTGGGTTTGAAAGGTTAACCTTTCAAAGCAGTGCAGTGCTCACCCTAGAGTGCCACACCAGGATTTTGTAGTGCTCGTTCATTTCCAAGTTGTAAATATATCCATCATGGTCAATTCTAAGCAACTAGTTGTTTAATAATGGTTCACAAAGTTTTGAATGAATGCAAGTGGCCTCTGACCTGTCACAGAGAGAAATCACAGAGTCACGGCAGCCATGGAAAGTTTTTGGAAGGAAATGATGTCTAACAGCGATAGGAAGCAACGAGAGGAGAATAGTTACCAGGCAGATGGATCAGCACAGATTAATACCTATGGAGACCAATATCTTGAGGTGAGAGATGACATGGTATTTTGGGGAAACTCCATGGGGAATTAACTTCAATTTGATAATATTTTGATACATGAAGTGGATGAAAATAAACCTAAAGAAGGGACTCTGTTACAGAAGATCAATTTCCTGTCCAACCACACTAAGCAATTTGAACTTCTTTCAATGTGAAAGGAGACCATTGGAAAGTTCTTGGGATGTAGCATGAGGAGAAACAAATGTGTACATCAGAAAAACACTCTTTCTATGAAATATCAGTTAGAAATTGAAAATGAAGGCAAAGAGCCCATTTTTAGAGTATTTTAGTGATTTAGGTAGAACTTCTAGAATCCTGCACTCAAGCAGTGGGGATGGAAAGACTTTTACAGATTTGAGTGTTAAGGTCATAGGAGGACTGATTGATTGATAAAGGGGTGTGCATAGAAAGGGCTACCAGACTTATGAAGATCCCATGTCTGTCAGAGTAGAACTATGCTTCATAAGGTTTTCAATGGCTAATTTTATGGAAGTAAATCAGAAGACCTGTTTTTCAGAGGTACCTCTGGGTATAATTAATGTCTAGTTTTCAGTTAGGAGCCAAGTGCATTAAACAATTATACCATCCAGGGAATCCGTGGTGAAAGTTGTTAGGAACTACTGAGTTGGTTCCTAATGATGGCGACCATATGCACAAGATAATGAAACACTGCCTGGTCCTGCTCCGCCCTCACAGTTGTTATATTTTAACCCATTCTTGCTGCCTTTTTTCAAATTCATCTCCTTGAGAGTCTTCCTCTTTTATGCTGTCCTTCCACTTTACCAAGCATGATGTCTTTTCCAAGGACTGGCCCTTCCTAATAACATGTCCAAAGTATGAGCAAGGATATATATGGAATATGAGAATGGTCCTGGCTTCTAAGGAGCACTCTGAATGTACTTTTTCCAACACAGATTTGTTTGTTCTTCTGGCAGTCCCTGGTACCTTTAATATTCTTCTCCAGCACCATAACTCAAATGCATCAATTCTTCTATAGTTTTCCTTATTCATTGTCCCACTTTCCAATGTAGATGAGGCTACGGAAATTACAAAAATTGGTGTGAGGCATACCTTATGTCTCAAATTGATATCTTTGCTCTTGAACACTTTGAAAAGGTCTTGTGCAGTAGATTTGTCTAATGCAATAAGTCATTTGATTTTGACTGCTGCTTCCATGAGTGTTGATTGTGAATCCAAGCAAAATTAAGTGTTTGACAACTTTAATCTTTTCTCCATTTATCACGATACTATTTATTGGTTAAGTTGTGAGGATTTTTGCTTTCTTTACATTCAGGTGCAATCCACAGTGAAGGCTGTGATCTTTGATTTTCATTGCTAAGTATTTTAAGTCATTTTCATTTCTAGCAAGCAAAGTTGTATCATCTGCATTTCACAGGTTATTAATGAGTCTTCCTCCAATTTGATACCACATTCTCTTTTGTATAATCCAGCTTCTCACATTATTTGCTCAGCATACAGATGAAATAAATTTGGTGAAAGAATACAACCCTGTTGCATACCTTTCCATATTTTAAATCTTCAGTGTAATCTTGTTCTTATAATATGACTGCCTCTTGGTCTATGTGCAAGTTCCTCATGAGCACAATTTATTGTTCTGGAATGGCTATTCTTCAAAATGCTACCCATAGATCATAATGTTCTACACAGTCAGAAGCCTTTGTATAGTCACTAAAGCACAATTAAACATGTTTCTGCTATTCTCTATTTTCAGCTAAGATCTTTCTGACTTCAGCAATGATATCCCTCATTCCAAACATCTTCTGAATTTGGCTTGAATTTCTGGCTGTTCCCTGTGGATGTATGGCTGCAACCATTTTTTAATTATCTTCAGCAAAATTCTACTTGCATATGATGTTAATGGGAGTGTTCAATGATTTCCACATTCTGTTGGGACACCTTTCTTTGGAATTTGTCATCCCTCATAGGAAACCATCAGAGTCCTGGTGTGTCACGATGAGCTAATGCACCAAACTGCAAAGCTTTTAGAACTGCAAAGTTGGCAGTTCAAGCTCACCAGCTGCTCCTCAGAAACCCTATACACGGTCGCTATGTGTCAGAACCTACTCGATGGCACTTCACAACAACAACAATAGTAAACCAATTCAAATTGTCCAGTACTACTGAATCACGATTGGCATCAGGATTGGAGGAAGACTCATTAACAACCTGTGATATACAGATGATACAACCTTGCTTGCTGAAAGTGAAGAGGACTTAAAACATTTACTGATGAAGATCAAAGAGCACAGCCTTTGGCATGGACTGCACCTCAATGTAAAGACAACAAAAATCCTCACCACTGGACCAATAAACAAATTGTGATTGGAATATATTTCCCACTTAAAAGGTCCATGGCATCATTACCTATATTGGCAGATAAGCCAAGACCTCAGTTCAGTACAATGTAAAACTACAGTGCAGTAAATTAATTCATATGGTTCTTCTACTCATATACTTTTTTGTTTTATTAGTCTGTTTTTATTAAAATCCACTAGATCTACAGAGACTTGCAATACTGATTTCTCTCTCTCTCTTTTTTTAAATTGTGAACTGATAGTTTACAAGGGAGAACATCAGCTTTACACCATCGTTTTATTATAATGATTACAATCTCCTCTGCGCATCACCATTCAACAGTATTTGCTTCCATTCCCTCTGTTTTTCTTTTTTTGAGGGGTGGGGGGAGAGATGTACACAAAAATACTCAGGAATATATCATAATTTAAACAACCAAAGGACACGTTCTACAAGACTGCCTCCTGGATGCCAGCACTCAGTCCCTCTCTTTCCATGAGTCTAGAGTCCTCAGATGCTCCCTCTCTCCATGCCCCATCTCTGCCTCCATCTCTGGTGTCGCTGCTTCTCTGGATAGGGGCCCGTATTCCACTTGTGCTCCTCTCCCTTGGTGGTCCTAGGGTCCTCTGTTTCTGGATTGTAAGATTAACTACTCCCCTGTTTTTATTACAAAACTTCTACCTTTACAGTTGTGACAGTCACAATTAGTCATAACAGTTACTCACTTTTGAATCATAAGAATCTTATCCCCATCTCTTTTCACCAGACCCATCTAGATGAAAACTATTCAGTGGGGCTCTATCTTCCCTTGAACACTCTGAAACTAAACTCCCTCTTGAAACCTTGTAAGTCAGTTACTTTATGCCTTTATTGTCCTCTCATTTTAGCTAGCCAATGTCTTAAGTTGCCTGTTCCTATCTACCCTGTATACAGAGGGGATAGGATTGATACTTGATATGAAGACTCCTTTTCCCTTTCTGTTGGTATTTTGAGCTACTACATCCATGAGTACAGGTGAAGTTCATCAAATTGCTATAGATAGCAATTTACCCTCGTTTCCTTTATTACAATTTTAAATGTTTTTATCTTCCTCTAGTTGCGTTCTGATTACCAAGCCATTAAGGCTAGGTCAAATGGGTACTATCTGCAAGTTTGGGTGTTCTTGTGCATCTGCCCTTACTTTATATCAGCTAGATGCTTCACTCTTATTTCTAGCCCTCTGTTGCTATGTCTTTATCCATGGGCACATGAGTCCCCAGGTCTCACCACACTTTGGACCAACCAGCCCTTCCTCTTCTCTCTCTCATCTCCAGTTCAATAGGAGTCTATGGAACATGGTTGAACTCAGCCTATTTCTTCATTGCTGCCTTTCACCTCTTCCATTCACCAGTAGACCAATGTGGTCTCCAGAAAGCTTACATACCTGCTCATGTGTTCCCTTTGAGTTTCAGTCTTGAATGGGGGTTTGTCCTGAAGGGTAACCATAGACTTTTAAACTTCCATCAAACAACATTTTTTCCTGATGGGTCTGGGCAAAAGAAGGTGGGAGAAGATGCTGACAGGATTATATGATTCAGTTGTACATGATTGCTAACAGGGTTAACTGTGATTATAAAAACTTGGAACTCTAATCATTGCTGTTGTGGTTAAGTGCACTCAAGTCAATTCTGACTCATAGCAAGCTCGTATAAGAATTTCTGAAGAGAGCTGGTAGCTTTGAATTTCTGCTCTGTCCAAGTCCAGCACTGATCCTACAGCACCACACCAAATATCCCTGTGAACCCCAATATCCCTGTGCACTTAACTTCCTCAATCTAGGAGACAGCAGTGACATCAGAAGAGTGGCAGGGGAGCAAGAGCAACAGAACCAAGAGCCAGAGCACCAGACAGAGTGGGTGGGCTTTGGGGCTGAGGGTTATGGTGTAGTGAATATGATAGATATATCAACAATGCTGATAGAGCTTTTTGACATTTCTGGAACAAGGTAGAAGCCAGGTAAAGGAGCCAAGGTCCAGAGAGGATAAAGGCTGTTTCCTGAGAATTTAGAATCCTGAACTGCAACCTGTTAACTTTACCAATAAATTCCATAACTGTGAGAGAGAAAGATGTCTGCGTTCTATGTGGTCATTGCAATGAAATATTAAACCCAGCTGAAATGTAGACAGTGATGTTGGAGGGAACATTGGTGTCAGAACTGGTAGAGAACATTGAAGGGTAGAGGCATGTCTGATCTCAGCCTCACAGGAATTTCCCTTGGGATGATGCTGAAAGTGACTTGGATTTGCCTTCCCTCTGGTGAAAACAGAGAAGGATGATGCTATTCACATGCCATTTCTTTTTTTCAGAAACACATCCTGATTTCGCAACACTTTTTTACCAAGTAATTTAGACTTGATGGATTAAAGTCTTTCTGGAAATTAAGTAGGAGTTAAGTTGTAAAAAAAAAAACCAACTAAAAGAATAAAGAGGAAGCTAAGTATATTTTAGTAGGTGGAGTTGCATGTGTCAAGTCACAATGTCACACTAGCATAAAGTAACATGGGACTGAAATGGAGCAAGTAAAGGAAAGAGGCAGTCAAAGTTAGAGATAACAAGAACATTATCATCAATGGACTTCTGTGCTAAGCTCAGTAACTTAACCATTATCCTTAGGACTATAATGGACATGGACAGAAAGCCATTACCAGTTAGAATTTCAAAACTGGTAACTAAGACAGCAACACAAGGAATTGCAGAGGCTTAAGAAAGAGGAAAGAATTTAATCAACATTCTTTACATTTTATTATAATTATGGGTAAATTCCCAAATGCATACAACATGAAATCATCCTGCCCAATTAGAAAACCTAAAAAGATATGCTGGGAGAAAGAAATGAAAAAGAACACTGTCAACCATCTGGGAACTAAACTATCTGATGAAAGAATTAGCGAGTACTGGCAAGAGGACTTCCCTGAGAGGTCTGAGGTTGGAGTAGTGGTTTCGACATTCATTTTAAGTAAAGCTAAAGGAATGAGCATAGTGGTTAAGAACCAGGCTGTGAACCTCAGAGTCAGCAGTTCGAAACTACCAGCTGTTCCATGGGAAGATTTGCAGCCTCGGAAACCCTGTACAGGGTCGCTGTGAGTTGGAATTGCCTCCACGGCACATTACAACAACAAAGGAATGAGACAGTGCTTTTTCAGACTGTTATGATGAAGGTCTTAGGAAAATTCAGGAGATTCCTAGAAGACCTTATGTGGCTGGTACTCCTAATCAATGCACTGACAATCACTTAATGTTTACAAATAATCTTATTGCTGTCTTTATAAATGAGGAAGGTGATATTCAGATGATCAGAACTGACTGATCTATCAATGCCTGAAATGTTTTTGTTGTTATTCAACAGATGATGCTACGAAAATTAAATGAGAAAATATAAGGTCCATGTTGTTGTTTTGTTAAGTGTCATCAAGTCAGTTCTGCTTCAGTGACCCAGTATAGGGTTTCTGAGGAGTCCATAGTAGGTACTTACTACATGGCAGATATTGTGGAGCAGTAAGATAAAACAAGGGGGTAGTTCAAACCCACCAGCTGCTCCTTGGAAACCCTATACAGGGTTGCTACGAGTCAGAACTAACTCTATGACACACAACAACAATAACAAAAGATTCTGAGAACAGTTATCATAGAAAATTATATATGATTCTAGTGAGTTGAGGACTGTTGCTTTAATCTATCTTGGGAAGAGGATGCTACTTTTAAGGGTGAATTTCAAAAGTGATTTTTAAGGCATTTTATTGGGATGAATGATATAATAAAAATGAGTGATGTTTGATCAAGGCAAGGGGAAATGAGGTAGATAAAAAAAATACATCTGTGATTTCTGAGAAATACTTTTCCAAATACTGTTTTTCCTAGAAGTATTTGTTATTTTTCTTGTTGTTAGTTGCCATTGAATCAGTACCAATGCATAACAACCCTATGCACAACAGACGGAAACACTTCCTAGTCCTGGGCCAACCTCACAATTCTTGTTAAACTTGAACCCATTGCTGCTGCTACTGTGCCAGTCCATCTTACTGGGGGTCTTCCTGTTTTTCTCTGACCCTCCACCAAACATGAAATCCTTCTCCTTCCAGGGACTGCTTCTTCCTGATATTTTGTCTGAATTATGATTGACGAAGTCTGGCCATCTTGGCTTCAAGTAGTACTCGAGCGGTACTTCTACCAACATAGGTCTGTTTGTTCTTGTGGTAGTCTATGGTACTTTCAATATTATCCTCCAACAACATAACTCAACTGCATCAAATCGTCTACGGTATTCCTTATTCACTGTCCAATTCTCACATGCATATAAGGTTATTGAAAATACCATGGCTTGGGTCAAGCACACCTTAGTTCTCAAACTAACATCTTTGCTCTTGACTACTTTAAAGAAGTCTTGTGTAGCAGATTTTCCTAATGCAATACACCATTTGATTTCTTGACTGCAGCTTTCATTAGTGCTGATGGTTGATTTGAGCAAAATGGAGCCTTTGACAACTTCAATATTTTCTCAGTTTATATGGATGTTGTTTATTGGTC
>NW_006408525.1:16964353-17028642 GCF_000296735.1 Chrysochloris asiatica
ACTTCCTCTCTGAGTATCATTGGCTCTTGTTCATATGGTATCTCTTGAAATGGTTGAACATTAACCATTTCCTTTTGGTACAAAGCAAGGTTATAGCATGTGCATATTGTAGGTTGTTAATGAATCTTCCTGTAATCCTGATACCATGTTTTTCTTCATATAACCCAGCTTCTCAGATTATTTGCTCAGCATACAGATTGAATAAGTATGGTAAAAGAATACAACTCTGGCACACACATTTCCTAATTTTAAACCATTCAGTGTTCCCATATTCTGTTTGAACAACTGCCTCTCAATCTATGTACAGGGCCTCATGAGCACAATTAAGTGTTCCAAAATACTCATACTTCATAATATTGTCATGATCCACACAATCAAAAGCCTTTGCGTAGTCAATAAAGCACAGGCAAACATCTTTCTGGTATTCTCTGCTTCCAGCCAAGATCCATCTGATGTCAACAATGATACCCCTCGTTACATGTCTTTTTCTGATTCTGGCTTGAACCTCTGGAAGTTTTTGATCAGTGTATGGGTGTAGTCATTTTTGCATTTTCTTTAGTAAAACTTTACTTGCATGGGATATCAATGATATTCTCTGATGATTTCCATATTTTGTTGGGTCACCTCTCTTTGGATTGGGAACAAATATGGATCTCTTCCAGTCAGTTGGCCAGGTAGTTGTCTTCTAAATTTCTTAGCATACATGAATGAGTGCCTCTAGTGCCACATCAGCTTATTGAAAGATTTCGCTTTGTATTTCATCTATTCCTGGTGCCTTGTTCTTTGTCAATGCCTTCAATGCACCTTGGGCTTCTTCCTTCAGGATCATTGACTCTTTACTATATGCTATGTCTTGAAATGATCAAGCATCAACCTTTTCTTTCTGGTACAGTGACTCTGTGTATTCCTTCCATCTTCTTTTGATGCTTTATGCATCCTTCAATATTTTGCCCATGTTGTTGTTGTTAAGTGCCGTCTAGTTGGTTCCAACCCATAGCGACCCTGTATAGGGTTTCCTAGGAGCAGCTGGTGAGCTTGAACTGCCAATCTTGCAGTTCAAATGACTTTGCAGTCCAGCACATTAAACCACAAAGTCACACCAGGACTTCTATTCTTCAATTAGAGGCTTGGATTTTTTCTTCAGTTCTCTCAGCTTGAAAAATGCTGAGAGTGTTCTTCCCTTTTGGTTTTCTAACCCCAGGTCTTTGCACATTTCGTTATAATATTTGACTTTGTCTTCTCAAACTGACCTTTGAAATTTTCTGTTTTCAATAAGCTAGTATAAATCAAAATGTCCTGCTAAGGATGAGTCCTAAACCAGAATTTTGTGTTTGGTGTCCCTGGTTCTCCATCAGTGTAATGTGCTTCTGCCTTTCCTTTGGTATGGGCCAGGCAGGGAGGGGCTCAAGATATCCCCAATCCATTTTTATCATTGCTGAGCATATATAAGATTTTAATTTAAAAAAAATCATAGTAGAAAATATTACATTTATTATTATAATATTTATTATATGTAGGAGTCCTGATGTGGCGCTGTGGGTTAATACACCAGACTGCAAAGCCGTTTCAACTGCAAGGTCGGCATTTCAAACTCACTAGCTGCTCCTCGGAAAACCCTATACAGGGTCACTATGGGTTGGAATCAACTTGACGGTACTTAACAACAACAACACTATATAATATAGAGTCCTGGTGTGGTGCTGTGTGTTAATGCACTGGATTGCAAGGTTGGTTTGAACCACAAGGTTGATGGTTCAAGCTCCCCAGCCACTCCTCAGAAACCCTATACAGGTTCGCTATGAGTCAGAACCAACTCTACGGCACACAACAAAATATATGATATAAATTTTATATTGTAACATATAAAATTTCTTATTAAAATATAACATTTCTTATTCTTAATATTAGTGGATTTTCCACTAACTATTTCATCCGAACAATAAGTTATAAGGATTTACCATCATGGAATGTATACTGTTTAAAGAATAAACTGAATCAAAGCACATGAATCAGTCCTCTCGTTTCACAAATTAGAATTTAAAAATCCAAAAAGGCTTGATTCTTCAAAATTGTTCACAGGGTTTATTCTCAAAGTCTGGACTATCATACATGTCTCTTTGAAACTGCAATCATAGCTTGTAAGAGAATACTGATACCATATACAACTGTTCTTTCGTCATGAATTCAAATCTTGTTTTGGAAAAATCAATGATTGCAAAATACTCTTCTGAAATTAAAGAAAGTGTTACTGTAACATTCAAAATAGGTGCTCTTGTCACACTGACTAGAACTCAGCCCTTACCTAGAGCGACAATCATGGATCAAGTTCTTACTCTGCTGTTCATCAGTGATAGGCTAGCAGGTATTGGTCTCCCAATGCAGAAGTTTTGATTTTCTCCTTTGTGAAACAGGGGGAAATAATACTTACTTTGATTTGTAGAAAGGGGACCAGATGATTTTTGAGCAAGTATTTCCAGGTAATTTTGACATTTGACACGTGATATTGCTTTTACTGTCTCACCTTTACTTACCCATGCTATCATTAGAATGGTCCCACCAGTGAAATACTTGAACAATTTCTTAGGTATTTTGCCTCTGTAAGATCTATGAGCTATTCAGTAGGATGATAACAGATTAAGATGATTACTCATCTCAAGGGAGATAAAAACAAAGCATCTCTTCTTGAGAAATGTGGGCTTCTAGAGGACACCGTGGGGATAAGTTCTTTGGGGATGAATGTGCCCCTCCGCAGCCTTTGGTATAAGACTAAGCTGCTCTGCTGGGATACCAACATGAGCTTTTTCATTAAAAACCTAGACTGTTGTGCAAGATATTGTTACAAAATGAAGGGAAGCTAAAAATAAATCCCTGTTGTGTAAACATTAATAAAAATAAATAAATAAAATGCATCCAGACTCTCTTCAAGGAAGAATTCAGATTTTTTTCTGGTGAGTTTCTCTAGCAATGCCTTGTGCACATTCATCCCACACATTTGAGTGGGTTTGCAAAGCACTGGCAGAGGTGGTGAGTTCATTTTTAATCTCTTTATAATAGCACACATCCAGGAGAAAAATGATGAAGTCTAGTCAGTTACTAATGTTTAGTTACATGTTTTCTCTCAGTGTATATTTATGAGTGCACACAAATAATTTTCTCCATAAATAATTATTATTATCAGATTCCAAATCTTTTCCTCCTATATCTCACTGATAGGTTTGGCATTTGACTCAAGCCCTAGATAGAAAAATGAACAGCGTAGATTGTTCTTTTATATAGTTGCTCATATAAATCCAGACATTACCATAGTATCTGTGAAGGTAAGTGAGAATTAACTTGTGCTCAACATGGGCCCTCAGATCTTTCCCTAGAACCTTTATAAACATTGTATTAATGAATCCCCATAACAGTTCGATGAGAGAAGTGATATCCTGTCTATTTTGTCAAAGCTGAGATTCAATCTTTGGGGCAAGCATTCTAAGCTTATAGACTAAATGGGTAGCAGATCTGAAACCTTGACCCAGGTTTGTCTAGCTTCAAAGATTATGTTTTTAAAAAATTCATTGTGATGTAGTGAAGTCCCATATCTGGACAGTGTTCAAGGTTCTGTCTTCAGCCTTAGAGTCTGCAAGATGGAAAACACCAATTTAAAAAAGAAGCCAGAGAGGACATGAGCCATAGAATGGGCCCTTTCACCCTCAGGAGATTTATATTAACCTTTTTTTATGGTTGTTGTCACGAATTACCAAAAATTTGATGGCTTAAAACAAAACAAATTTCTTTTCTTAAACTTCTGGAATTCACAAGTCTGAATCCTGTCTTACTGGACTAAAATTAAGATGTCAGCAGAGTTGAATTCCTTCCTAGAGATTCTAGGGAGGAATGTATTTCCTTGTGTTTTCCATCTCCTGGAGTCCACCCACATTCCTGGGTTCAAGTAACTCTTCCTCCATCTCCAAAGTCACCAATGTCAGACTGAATCCTACTAACGTTATATCCTCTGACCTCCTCTCCTGTAATCAGCTCTCTCTTTGCCTCTCCCATCTATCTGTCTTCCTCCTTCTACTTTTGAGGACCTTTGTGATTATACTGAGGAGCCATGGTAACATTGTAGTGAAAGTATTTGCTGCTTACCAAAAAGTCAACTGCTAGAACTCACCTGCCACACCACAGTACAAAGACATGGCAGTCTGCTTCCATAAAGGTCTTAGCCTTGGAAACCCTGTGGGGAAGTTCAACTCTGTCCTATGTTGTTGTTGTTAGATGCTGTCACATTGGTTCCAACTCATAGTGACCCTATATAGGAGCAGCTGATAAGTTTGAACTGTCAGCCTTGCGATTTCAGTCCAGTGCTGATCTTACATTGCCATACCAAGAGGCCTCTAGGTGCTTTCCGCTGTCCTAAATATTCATTCCACCACTCATCTGTCAGTTTGTCAACTGTGGTAGCTTGTGAGTTGCTGTGATTCTGAAAGCTATGCCACCGGTATTTTAAATACCAGCAGGGTCACCCATGAAGGACAGGTTTCAGATGAGCTTACAGACAAAGACAGACTAGGAAGAAGGAGTGACCAACTACTTCCGAACATTTAGTCACTGAAAAGCTTATGAATAGCAGAGAAATACTGTCAGATATAATGCCAGAAAATGAGCCACTCAAAATGTGACTGGGGAAGAGCTTCTTCCTCAAAGTAGAGTTTACTGTGATGATGCAAATGGAATAAAGCCTGTGGGACCTTCATTTGATGATGGGGCACAATTCAAAATGAAGAGAAACACCTGTAAACAATCATTGAAAATTGGGACATGGACTGTACAAAGTATGAATCTGGGAAAATTGGAAGTTGTAAAAAATGGATTGGCATGCATAAATATCGATATCTTAGACATCAGTGAGATGAAGTGGACTGGTATTGGCCATTTTGAATCTGATGACCACATGGTTTACTATGCTGGGAATGACAAATTGAAGAGGAATGGTATTGCATTGTCAAAAAGAACGTATCCAGATCAGTCATGACGTACAACACTGTAAGTAATAGGATAATATCCAGGTGCCTACAGAGAAGCCCAGTTAATACCACTATTATTCAAATTTATGCACCAACCACTAAAGCCAGTAAGGATGAAATAGAAGAATTCTACCATTTCTTCAATCTGAAATCAATCAAACATGCAATCACGCTGTATAGCTCATTAGTGGTGATTGGAATGCAAAGGTTGGGAACAAAGAGGAAGGATCAGTGGTTGCAAAATATGGCCTTGGTGATAGAAATGATGCTGGAGAATGCATGATAAAATTCTGCACAATCAATGGTTTGTTCATTTCAAATACCTTCTTTAGACATCATAAGAGATCACTATACACATGGACCTCGCCAGATGGAATACATAGAAATCAAATTGACTACATCTGCGGAAAGAGACGATGGAAAAGTTCCATATCATCAGTGAAAACAAGGCCAGGGGCAGACTGTGGAACAGACCATCAATTACTCGTATGCAAATTCAAACTAAAGCTGAAGAAAATGTAAACAAGTCCATGAGAGCCAAAATATGACCTTGAATTTATACCACCTGAATTAGAGATCATCTGAAGAACAGATCTGATACATTAAATACTAACGATCGAAGACCAGAAGAGTTATGGAATGACATCATTAAGAGAGCAAAAATTCATTAAGAAGACAAGAAAGAAGAAAAAGATCAAAATAGATGTCAGAAGAGACATTGAAACCTGCTGTCCAGCATAGAGATGCTAAAGCAAATGGAAGAAATGAGGAGGTCCAAGAGCTAAACAGAAAATTTCAAAGATCAGCTCGAGAAGATAAAGCCAAATATTTCAACAAAATGTGCAAAAATCTGGAATCAGACAACCAAAAAGGAAGAACACGCTCATCATTTCTCAAGCTGGGGAAACTGAAGAAAAAATTCAAGCCTCGAATTTCATAATTGAAGGATGCTCTGAGAAACATATTGAATGATGCAGACAGCATCAAGAGAAGATGGAAGGAATACACAGAGTCACTGTATCAAAAGGAAATGGTTATTGTTCAACTGTTTCAAGAGGTAGCATATGATCAAGAGCCAATGATACTCAAGGAGGAAGTCCTAGGTGCATTGAAGGAATTGGCGAAGAATAAGGCACCAGGAATTGATGGACTACAACTTGAAATCTTTGAAGAAAGTGAGGTGGCACAGGAGGCACTCACTCATCTCTGCCAAGAAATTTGGAAGACAACTATCTGGCTGACTGACTGGAAGAGATCCATATTTGTGCCCATTTCAAAGAGAGATGACCCAATGGAATGTGGAAATCATCGGACAATCTCTTTGATATTATCCTATGCGAGTAAAGTTTTGCTAAAGGTAATACAGAAACGGCTGCAAGCATACATTGACAGAGAACTTCCAGAGGTTCAAGCCAAATTCAGAAGAGGCCGTGGAACGAGGAATATCATTACTGATGTCCGATGGATCTTGGCTGAAAGCAGAGAATATCAGAAAGATGTTTGCCTGTGCTTAATTGACTATGCAAAGGCATTTGATTGTTTGGATCATGACAAGCTATGGACAACACTGTGAAGTATGTGTATTCTGGAACACTTAATTGTACTTATGAGGAGTCTGTACATGGACCAAGAAGCAGTTTTTTTTAACAGAACATGGGACCACTGAATGGTTTAAAATTAAGAAAGGTGTGCGACAAGGTTGTATTCTTTCACCATACTTATTCAGCCTGTATGCTGAGCAAATATTCTGAGAAAGCTGGGTTATATGAAGAGCAACATGGATTCAGGATTGGAGGAAGTCTCATTAACAACCTGCGATATGCAGATGATACAACCTTGCTTGCTAAAAGTGAAGAGGACTTAAAACATTTACTGATGAAGATCGATGAGCACAGCCTTCAGTATGGATTGCATCTCAATGTAAGGAAAACAAAAATCCTCACCACTGGACCAATGAACAGCATTCTTATCAACAGAGAAAGGATTGAAGTTGTCAAAGACTTCGTTCTTCTTGGAACAACTATCAACACTCATGGAAGCATCAATCAAGAAATCAAACGATGTATTGCGTTAGGCAAATCTGCTGCACAAGACCTTTTGAAAGTTTTGAAGAGCAAAGATGTCAGTTTGAGGACTAAGGTGTGCCTGACCCAAGCCGTGGTATTTTCAATAACCTCATATGCATGTGAAAGCTTGACACTGAATAAGGAAGACCATAAAATAATGGATGCTTTTGAGTTGTGGTGTTGGAGGAGAATATTGTAAGTGCCATGGGCTGCCAAAAGAACCAATAGATCCGTTTTGGACTAAGTGCAGCCAGAGTGCTCCTTGGACGCCAAGATGGCCAAACTTTGTCTCTCGTACTTTGGACATATTGTCAGGAGGGACGAGTCAATGGAGAAGGATATCATGTTTGGTAAGGTGGAGGATCAGAGAAAAAGAGGAAGACCCCCAATGAGATTGATTGGCTAAGTGGCAGCATTGATGGACTCAAGCATGGCAACTGTGGTGAGGTTGGCCCAGGATCGGGCAGTGTTTTGTTCCTTTGTGCATAAGGTCTCTATGAGTCTGTACCAACTAGATGGCACCTAACAACAACAACAACAACAGAGGTTCATTAGAAGTCAGAATGAACAACTATGGGTGGGTGGTTAAACTGGGCCCCACTCAGACAATCTAGCATGTTTCCATCTCAGAATCCTTAAATTAACTACATCTGCAACATCTCTTTTGCACTGTAAGGTATCATTTAATAGGTCCCAGACTGACATGGACATCTTTGGTCATTGGGAGATGGGTAGAGTCGTTACTTTGCCTTGGTTTTTCCCTTATCGCACATGGATATAATTATTAGATTAAGTAGCTGACGTTCTTACTTTATTGTGAGCTCAGAGGAGCCAAATAGTCTTAATCTTTTTATTCTCATTACCAAGCACAGATTCCAGCGTTTTAAATATATGCTTTAGAGGGACAAGCAATGAAAGAGTTTTAGCTTTATTGGAACACATTCTTTCACTCAGCCAGCTGATTGATACAATTCTCATGACATTCTTCTTGATCTTAGAAGGATTCGTTGGTTAAAGCTTACTTCTAGCTGAGGTTGTATCTATCACAAGATGAGCAACAAAGAATCAGTAAGAGAAAGAACGAGACCAACTCTGGGAAGCTCAGCAGTAAGAGCCACTGTTCTTCTCCATTGAGAGCTGTTATGCAATGTAATTCAGATCAGGTGGCTCCTTGGCTCTGGGCTTCCTTACTCCTCTGCGTTTCCATTTTCTAAGAGAGGTTAACTGACAGGTCCCAATGGACGCTCTGGATTGATTTGGGAACAAGACTTCACCACTAGAAGGTCCCCTTCTATCTCTTTAGAGTCACTCGAGACAAGGAATAGCTTTCAGATGGATAGTCTTTTGAAGAGATATTTTCCATATGGGTTTTACATACATTACATCTACTTCTCGCCATCAAATGATGCTTTCAGTCACAGTGGAGGAATGGGGACTGCGAAAGATTCAATAACATGCTCATAGAAAGTGACAGAGCCACCATTTAAACCCATTTTAGTTCACTTTAAAGGCACTAAAGAGTCCTGGGGTGGCTGTACTGCCACACTGGTTTGAACTGCAAGGTCAGTGGTTGAAGCTCACCAGTCACTCCTTGGAAATCTTACACAGGGTCGCTATGGGTCAGAACCAACTCAACGGCACTGAACAACAACAAAGATAGATTTTGGAGAGCCCTGGTGTGGCACTGTAGAATAGTACTGGGCTGTTAACCACAAGGTCAGCATTCAAACCCACTATGAGTTGAAACCGACTCCATGGCACTTAACAAAATAACAACAAAGACCCTTTTAAAAATTATTCTTTGTACGTCCCGAAAAATTTTCCAAGACAGGTAAGGCAGTAAAGGTCCTCAAGCTGGCTGTATTACAATATCTAAAATTGTGTAGTAAAAAATTATTTTATTGCCAGATGTTTTGAAATGGAAAACAGAATTTTCCAAACATAGGAAAGGGACAACTATCAAATCAATGTGTCCAAACACAGCTAAAAGAGTTTAAACATTCTGTTGCATTGTCATTTAAAAATAAGCCTTAAAGAATCAAATCAGCAAAATTAAATCAATGGTATGTTCCAACAATCATAATGGACTACTATTTGTTGAAATAAAAAGCAAACTGTTTTCATGAATATCCTAGGGACAGGTGTTCCTTTGTTAGAATTGTGGATAAATATGTTTGACTATTTCAAAGGACACCTGAAGCTTTGCAAAGTGTGAAAACATTTTTACCTTTGCATGCTTATAATTATTGCATGCTTTTAAAGAAAATGAAATAGACAAGTTGATGAGGGTAGAAATAGTGCCTAAGGAAATAAACAAGAGGAAGGAGGGAGGGAAGAAGAGAAGCAGAACATAGGACAAATGATTTTTCTTCATATGCTAATATTAGCTCTTTTGGTTTATTTTAGAATTCATCTAGGTCACTTTAAAGAACTTGAAAGTTATCCATGCCAGTAGTTCAACATAACTGTTCCCCAGAGAGTAAACTGAATGTGAGTTAACTTTAACTTCTCTCTCCAGTTGGGATTACAGTGTTTATAAGATATCTCTGAGGCCCAACTGGAATTCCATTTCTATGGAGATTAGATTGGAACCTGCAACTAGGAATAATAAAGCAAAATACTAATGTATTTCTTCTTTGAAGGACTGTTATTGGGCATTCCCTTCTCTCTGTGTGAAGTGTTATTTCAGGAACTTTCATGTTTATTGTGCTTTTTGTGATAATACTTGAAGAACAAACTGTTTATTTGATTCACTGTCTTCATTAGTGCCCCAGTAATTAAAAACTGATGTTTATTTTTTCCCTTGAGTATATTTCCTTTTTTTTTTTTTTTTCTCTCTCTCTCTTTCTTTCCTTTTTCTATTTTCATGAATTGTTTGGGGGCATTACTAGTGATTTCTGCAAATCTAGGCAAAATGCCAAATGAGCTTATGAGAAGTGGCCAGAGCAATTGGTAACTGCTTGTTTTTCATGATTGGCTCTCTTCAAGAAATGTCTTTTGCTATCTACCTTCTCTCCCTTTACTTGAGATTTGGTAGAAAATCAAGTTTCCAATAAAATGGGGAAAAGATGAAGGTCTCATCTTTCTACAACTTTAATTGTATTTAGCCATTTTGTATGGATGGTGGATTTTTGAATGAAGATAATTTGGTTACTGTGATATATGGTAGCATAGTGATCACCTCAAGGTCAGCAGTTTGAAACTACCAGCCATTCTGCAGAAGAAAGATGAGGCTTTCTGCTCCCATAAAGATTGACAACCTTGGAAATCCTATTCAGGGTCGCTATGAATCAGAACTGACTCCACGGCACACCACTGCCAAAGAAAGAGTAATTTGCTAAGTAATTTGTCCTAATTTCAACAATGACTTTTTTTTTTCTTCTAACTTTTTATGTGAATTAAGGGAAAATTTACAGAGCAGCTCATCAGTTTTACATTCAACAAATCCCAATGATTGCAAGCCTCTCCATGAAACAACAGTTACCCATGTCTTCCCTGAGCTTCCTGTTTCCATTCCATCCTCCTTCCCAAACCTTCTGAGCTTTGTCCTCAGTTCAATGTTGCCCTTTTGATCTTAAGTGATTGACCATTCCAAGGTGGCCACACCGAACTAGTGTTGTTGCTCCTCCTTCCCCAATTGGGCCACAAGGGTGAGTTCAGTTCCAGACCTAAAAGTTGACCAAGGGTCATAGTCTCAGGCTACTCCGTCAGCAATGATGTTGGATGTTCCTTCTGGTAATCTTTCTTCTCTAATCCCAGATTCTTACTATGAAAATTTGGTTGCAAAGCACCTGTCTGTATAATTTAAGGTTGGCCCTAGTTCTTGGAGAGAAATGTTAATATCTCTATTTTTCAGATAATGACAAATAAAGCTTGGAGAAAATAAATGACTTGACTAAGATCGTACATCTACTGAGGATTATAGATGAACAAAGGTAACAGATAAAGCCTTCCCACTGGACTAGTGAAGTTTAAGCAACTTTACTAACAAAGTTTTAAAGAAAGAGACGAGAAAAAAAGACATTACGAGTGTCAGAAATTAAATACAGTAGATGCTGTTGTTTAGTGCCATCAAGCCAGTTCTGACTCATAATGACTCTGTATAGAGTTTTTGAGAAGTGACTGGTGGGTTTGAACTGATAAATTGTGGTTCGAAGCTCAGTGCTTATCCTCAGTACCACACCAGGACTCCAGGGTTCAACAAATGAGCTGCTTTGAATTTGAAAAATTAGTGGAAATTGCAGGACCGGAGTGCTTAAATTCAATCCAGGTCAGAAAATGGGAGAAGTCACAAATTATCAAAGTGATTTTGAACTGTTTGGGGGGTCTGTATATTCAGGTGCTTGGATAGTCAGGTGCCTCTGAAATTGTGGATTTGGTTTCAGGCAACTGCAATGAAGAGAATATCTATCAAAAAGCAAGTCTTGTGAATAGTTTGGTTTCCCAGTACATATCAAAGTTATGATACCACAGTCTACTAAGTGTACAATAGTATTATGAAGAAGTTTGAAATATTGAGAGAATTAACAAAACATGACAGAGAGACACAAAGTGGTACCAATGGATTTGCTCAATGCAGGATTGCCACAAACCTTCAATTTGTAAAAAGCACAACTATCTGCCGAGTACAATGAAGTGAGAGCGACAAGACAAGGAGGACCTGTATTTACCCAAATGGTTGTTTTTCCATTCCCTTAGGACTCTTATGACATTTGTGAAGTAGATTGTTGTTGTTAAGTGCCATCAAGTCAGTTCAGAATCACAGTGACCCTGTACAGAGTTTCCCAGGCTGTAAATCTTTGCTGAAGCAAAAAGCCTCATCTCTCCCACAGAGTGTCTGGTGGGCTGAAAGCATTGACCTTTTAGTTCACAGTCCAGTGCTTATCCTGCAGCAAAACACCAGGCTTCCATTGTTGTTTTTGTTAAGTGTCCTGGAGTCAGATCTGACTCAGCGACTCTGTACAGGATTTCTGAGGAGTGACCGGTGTGTTTGAACTGCCGACCTTGTGGTTCGCAGTCCAGTGCCGCTTTATCCCATTAGACTCCTGGTGGAGGATGTACACTGGACAGGCAGGTGGTTCAAACTCACCAGCTGTGCCTTGGAAACCATATACAGGGTTGCTATGAGCCAGAATTAACTTGAGAGCACTTAACAACAACATTGCTTATGCAGACAGGTACATGTAGTTATAGATACAGAGCTATATCTACACCCAAATGGGCATAAATATAAATAAGTGCATAGTTTCAAGCAAGATTAACAGACTTCATCTCAGTAGAAAGTAAATAAATAAAAAGATAAATAAATTGCTAAAAATGGTCATTTGCTAGCTCACAAAAATTGCAAAACAGGGTTTATTTATGTCTGAATATCTGGGAACAATTTACCATCTTATATAGTTTGATATGAAAAACAATTCATAGTCACATTTTACACATTTTTACATCTGCTTTTCTCGATACCTACTAGAGATTTAAGGAACTCTGGTAGTATAGTGGTTATGAATTGGGCTGCAAACCGCAAGGTCAGTAGTTCGAAACTACCAGCTGTTCCATGGGAGAAAGATGAGGCTTTCTGCTTCTGTAAAGATTTACAACCTCGGAAATCCTGTACAGGGTCGCTATGAGTCTGAAGCGAGTCCACGGCACATAACAACAACTAGAGATTTGTTGGTATCAAGTATGGATTAATTTCTGTTTGAGGGGTGTGTGTGTATCTAAACCTCACTCATCTACTTACCGTTAGCCCTTCTTAGCTTCTCTAAGCCTTAGCTTCTTGATCTAATAAACAACAATTCAAAATAGGGTCTGGGCTATCAATTCTCCAGGATGGCATATGTGGATGCTTCTACAAGTGCACCCAACCCATAGTTATAGCTCAATAAATGTTACTTGACTCCAAATCACAGGAGAAGAATAAATCAGTATTTTGATCACTGTGACTTCTCAACACCCTCTCCACTCCCCATCCCCAGCCTCCCAGAAAGAACACCGGAGAGCAGCTGCTACCGTCCAGTTATAGGACTGATCATAAATACTCATGCCCTGGCTGACTTCACCACCTGTTTTGCCTGGCATGAAATGTAGGCATGAGGAATGGGGATTTTCTCTGTAGGGTCCAAACTTTGCACTGACATCCACCCACTCTCTCACAAAAATTCTGGGTTTGAAGGGGATACCTTCTCACTAGAATTATGATGTTGGAAAATGCTGACTAACTGAACACTGAAATATTCGGTTACCATTACATTCTAATGAAAGTAAAATCCACATTAACACCTAATTAAGCCATTATGATTAGTGCTATACAATGCATACTTTATCATCTTGGATACCATAATGTATTTTTATCTTTGAGGCAACTGAGCTCATTAAAAACTGATTATTTGCTGAACAAAATCATAAGAATTTTATGATGCAGAATGACCAACATCATTAACCTCTTTCTAGAGTTTTCCAAGCATAGAATACTCTGCCATTGGGGCATACTCTAGGGAAAGGACCCTTTTGGGGGGGGAAAAATTAACCAAGTACAAAATTTAGAAGCACTTAAAATTTGAAATCCTGGTGTGGTGCTATAGGTTAAGCAGTGGTTTGCTAACTACAAGTTCTGTGGTTCAGATCTACCAGCTGCTCCTAGAAACCATATAGAGGGTTACTGTAAGTCAGAACCAACTTGATGGCACATAACAACAACAAGCTTAGTTCAGTATAATAGTTATCCCAAATTAACAACCCTAAATAATTAAAGGGAGTCCTGGTGTGGCACTGTGGGCTAATGCATCAAACTGCAAAGTCATTTGGGCTGCAAGGTCAGTGGTTCAAGTTCACTAGCTGCTCCGTGGTAACCCTATACAGGACTGCTATGGGTCAGAACTGACTCAATGGCACTTAACAACAACAACAACAAATAATTAGAAAATACTAAACAATGAAGATAAAAGTCTGTGTCTGTATTTAGGTAAAAGACAATTTCTCAATGGAGACAAAAATCAGTATTTCGAACAAAGCCTAACTTTTCATCTTGTTATTGTTGTTGTTAAGTGCCATTGAGTAGGTTCCGACTAATAGGGACTCTACCTATATAGAGTTTCCCAGGAGTGACTGGTGAGCTTGAACCACCAACCTTGTGGTTCAAACCAACCTTGCAGTATGGCACATTAACCCAGAGTGCCTGTTGTTGTTGTTAGGTGCCATCGAATATGTACTGACTCCTAGTGACCTTACGCACAACAGAATGAATCACTGCCCCGTCCTGGGCCAACCTCACAATCATTGCTATGCCTGAAACCATCACTGCCACTATTGTGCCAATCCATCTCATTGGGGTCTTTATCCTTTTCTCTGACCTTCCACTTTATCAAACATGATACCCTTTTCCAGGAACAGGTACCTCCTGATAATATGTCCAATATATGAGAGATGAAGTCTGGCCATCTGGGCTTCCAAGGATTACTCGAATCGTATGGCATCCAACATAGATCTGTTTGTTCATTTGGCAGTCCATAGTACTTTCAATATTCTCTTCCAACACCACAGCTCAAATGCATCGATTCTTCTATTCTCTTCCTTATTCACTATCCAACTTTCACATGCGTATGAGGCTAATGAAAATACCATGGTTTAGTTCAGGTGCGCCTTAGTCTTCAAACCGGCATCTTTGCTTTTGAACACTTTAAAGAGGCCCTGTGCAGATTTTACTAATGTAATGCATTGTTTAATTTCTTGACTGCTGCCCATGAGTGTTGATCCAAGAAAATGACGTCTTTGACAACCTCCAGCTTTTCTCCATTCATATGGATATTGTTTATTGGCCCAGAGGTAAGGATTTTTGTTTTCTTTGCATTGAGGTGCAATCATACAGGAGACTGTGGTCTTTGATCTTCATCATAAGTATTTGAAGTCCTCTTTGCTTCCAGAAAGGAAGGTTGTATCATTTGCAGATCACAGGTTGTTAATGAGTCTTCTTCCACCAATCGTTTTTCTTCATGTAATCCAGCTTCCCAGATTATTTGTTCTATATACCCAGATTAAGTAAGTATGGTGGAAGAATACAACCCTGGCACACACCTTTCCTAACTTTAAACCATTCAGTGTTTCCATGTGCTGTTCAAACAACTGCCTCTTGGTTATGTACAGGTTCCTCATGAGCACGTTTAAGTCTTCTGGAATACTCATACTTCTCAATGTTGTCCATAGTTTGTCATGATCCACACAATTGAAAATCTGCATAGTCAATAAAGTGCAGGTGAACATCTTTCTGGTATTTCTGCTTTCAGTCAAGATCCATCTGACATCAGCAATGATATTCCTCACTACACGTCCTCTCCTGATTCCAGCTTGAACCTCTGGAAGTTTTCTGTCAATGTATAGTTATAGCCATTTACTTACATGGAGTATCAATGATATTTGCCACTAATTTCCACATTCTGTTGGGTCACCTCTCTTTGGAATGGGTACAAATATGAATCTCTTTCAGTCAATTGGCCAGGTAACTGCCTTGCAAATTTCTTGGCATAGATGAGTGAGTGCCTCCAGTGCCACATCAGTTTCTTGAAAGATTTCAATTTATATTCCATCAATTCACTTTGCTTTGTTTTTGCCAATGACATCAATGCACCTTGGATTTCTTCCTTCAAGATCATTGGCTCTTAATCATATATATGCTCACTCTTGAAATTGTTGAACATTGACCATTTCTTTTCGGTAGAGCAACTCTGTGTATTCCTTCCATCTTCCTTTGATGCTTTCTGCATCAGTCAATATTTTGCCCATAGAATTGTTCAGTAATGCAAGTTGAAGTTTGAGGTTTTGTCAGTTCCCTCAGCTTAAGAAATGCAAAACATGTTCTTCCTTTTTGGTTTTCTAACTCCAGGTCTTTGCCTAGGTGGCTGTTAATATATCGATAATAACATTATTTTCTTAATCAATATTTTATTATCCACAAATAGTTGGATCCAATTCACACTTCCTAAAAATGTCTGAGCAGATATATTTTCATTTTGTAATACTGTAAATTTGGGGCCTCTGTTTCAATCCCAGCTCCTTGTTTATGAGTCATGAAACTCTGACTATGTGACTTTCACTCTTTGAACTTCAATGTCATCATCTGTAAAACAGACATTAAAAAACCAACAAAACAAAACCTATTTCCATCAAGTTGACCCTGCTTAGGGTTTCAGAGATTTTAAATCTTTGTTGTTGTTAAGTGCTGTTTAGTCATTTCTGACCCATAGCGACCCTGTATAGGGTTTCCTAGGAGCAGCTGGTGAGCTTAAACTGCCAATCTTGCAATTCAAACAGCTTTGCAGTCTGGCACATTAACCCACAGTGCCACACCAGGACTCCATTTTTTTTAAGTATTTAATTACAAACTGGAAATGACCTTACCTATGTCTGTTTTAAATCTTTGCATTTACAGGAGCAGAAAGTCTCAACTTTCTCCTGCAGAGTGGCTGAGGGGTTTGAACTGTTGAGCATGCAGTTAGCAGTTCAGTGCTTAACCAACAGTGCCACCAAAGCTCCTTAAAATGAGCATAAAAGTGTTTACTGACTGTGCAGACCAGAGACTAGAGATGAATTAGAAAGATAACGGCATATATTAAATAGTTAATAAGTCAAAGCTTAATTTCTAATGCTATGCAAATTGTCATGCTATTGAAAATAGATTAAATATAATCTGAAACTGTTGTTTAAATTCTAATAAAAATTTTCATTTCTACAAGTTTCTTTCATATCTGTTCATTTGACTACCTGAACTTTTTTACAACTTACTCATTTGGATGAACACGTATTTTTCCCTATCCCTTCCTCTGGGGGTACAAATGGTGAATGTGCTCAGCTGCTAACCAAAGTTTAAAGGAACCACATCCACCAAGAAGCACCTTGGAAGAGAAGCCTGGAGACCTACATCCCAAAACTAAGCTGCTGAAAATGTATGGAGCACAATTCTAGTCTGGTGCACACTGAGTTGCCATGAGCTGGTGAAGACTTAACAGCGATCAATTCAACAGGTTATCCCACTTCCAGGGGAAGACAAAAGGAAGGACTATAAGCCAATAATTGCTAGTCACCCATACTCGAGTAATAATTAATACGTTATGTTCTCTTGAGAGCCTCCTCACTGAGGAGTAATGAGGCATTCGAAATTAAGACTGTTTCATTTTAGGACCCAGGCCAGTCTTGGGTGGAATACTAAAAGGAGCAACATAAAAATGCTTAACAAGCCACAGATGATAGAGGGGAGAAAGGTGAACGGGGATTAGCAACAGTTGTTTTTTCAGAGTTCTTTAATTATCTTCAAACTTTCTCTTGTTTTCCTCAACTATCAAGACCCCTGCCTATTATCTCCTGACCAGCTAAAACTTGCCCTGTCCTCGTGATCATTCTAGGCAGACAAGCAAGAAAAACTGGACAAAAGCCCATTTCTCTCTTTAGCTGGAACTTGGCCTTGAAGAAACCCAGTAGTCAGCTGACAATTTTTCTAAGTTTGGATGTTGTCCCACTTCCTATGTACTTCAATTAGTTGAATCCTCCAATATTATAAATTATATTTTATTTTAATATCATACCAATTTAGTTATTAGGATGCTAAAACATCATTACTATCTTTAAATATTCTTATTTTTATTTAGCTAATTACTCTTAAGGTAACCTCTGAATTTATTGACCCTTCAAAATGTGACCAAAAAGTAGCTTAAAATAGAATCATGTTAGATTTTTTTTTTTTTTTTTCATTCTAAGGTGACTTTCTTATGCTACATTTCCTATTCATAAATCCCTATGTATAGGAGTTTATCAATCCTATTTGGTATTTTAGGAACATAAGCTCCAGAAAGATAAAGTCTTTTATTTCTTCAAATAGCTTGTAACAGTGCTAAACATTTTTTTACTTTATTAAACAAACTTGTATTAAGAGTTTACTTTGTCTTATTCCAGTGAATACAACACAAAAGGAACCCGGTCTGAGGTAGGTTATGTACTACAGAGGGACCACAGAGAAACAAATGCACATACAAGAAAACATTAAAAGTTGCGTGTGGTGTAGTGAATTATTTACTATGTCTCTTCTAGCCATAGTACATAAACAACATGTCTGCCCTGCTGGTTCCTGGTGAAAGAAGGGGGTAGGATGACGTGATTCACTTGTGGATGTTAGCGGAGTTAACTGTAATTGCGAAAACTTGCAAGTCTAGAATGAGTATAAAATGAGTCATCTCAGAAGCATGAGGGGGAATCTCACTACCATCAAGAAGAAGAGCCAGGAGTGGAGCACATCCTTTGGACGCTGATAGCATTGTGCATTGAACCTACTCAGTCCTGGGACTGAAAACTGCCACTTTGGAGGAGTGGCAGAGGAGCAACAGCAGCAGAACCAAGAACCAGAGCACAAGACAGAGTGGAAGACACCCCAGCCCAGGGAGCAAGTACAGTTGAGTGACTTTGGGCAGGAAACTCATTTAGATGATCAAGAGAAATCCAAGGAAATTAGGCTTGTATGCAATCAAATATGTGTCACGTATTTAGACACACATCTGGAAGGTGGCCAACCATGGTTTTGCTAACAGAGGTAGGACAGTTTGGCAGTTTTATTGTTTTTGGTCCCTGCACAAGAAAATTTGGAATCAGAAGTTGGGCGAGTAGGCACAGGCCAAATGGCTAAAGTGTTCATTTGTGATTATGGAAGAGAAAAAGGATGGACCTAGAATATTAAGATTCTCAAGACAGAGCACACTTTTAATCACATTTCTTATGTACAAGGACAAAGTAACAGGAATGAGAAGAAAACTGCAATTTGAAGACAGAATCCTTTTTGGTCTCATTGCCTGTGCCATGCTTTTACATTAAAAGCCTGTACCTTACATGATTTTATAAGTCGTGCATCCTCTTATGTTAGTTTGCTATGAGTATTATGCATGTTATATGCATGTGCTTGTTACTTACATGAGTGGGTTACTTGAGAAAAATATAGAAATGATAATAGGGACCTAATAGGTATATAAGTATTTGTTGGATAAAGTAAAGACTGCTTATCTCTGATTTCTGAAGAAGCAAGTCTCCCTGTCTTTCTGAGTGTCTGTTTCCTAAATTGCCAAAAAGGAATGATTAAAAATAATGGTTCATGATGGGATTATGAGAAAAAATGTGGCATGTAAAAGTGATGTGAAAATCAAAATGCTAGTTTAAAATTATGTTGTTGTTAAGTGCTGTCGAGTTTGTTCTGACCCATAGCGACCCTGTATAGGTTTCTGAGGAGCAGCTGGTGAGCTTGAATCACCAACCTTGCAGTTTAAACAACTTTACAGTCTGGCACATTAATCCACAGTGCCACACCAGGACGCCAAAATTATTGTTGTTGTTGTTGTTGTTAAGTGCTGTCGAGTTGATTCCGACCCATAGCAACTCTGTATAGGGTTTCCAAGGAGCAGCTGGTGAGCTTGAACCACCAAGCTTGCAGCTCAAATGACTTTGCAGTCTGACTTATTAGCCTACAGCACCACACAGTCTAAATAGTAGGCCAATGAATATTTTATTAAGCAAGGGCATTTCGATACACTAACAACTGATGAAGTTGGGTCAGGACTATCTCAAGAATTATCAAGTCTGAGCAATTAGTAGTGGTGGTTGGTGGTTATGCCATGGAGTTTGTTCCGACTCATAGCAACCCTGCATAGGGTTTCCAAGGCTGTAAATCCTTACGGGAGCAGAAAGCCTCATCTTTTTCCAGTGGAACAGCTGGTAGTTTTGAACTGCTGACCATGAGATTAGCAGCCCAATTCGTGACCACTATGCTACCAGGGCAATTAGTAAGGCTTTTCGTAATAAAAATTAAGATTAAAAATTTGAACAGGACCACTGAGTTTTAGGGAAACCTGTTAAATGAAATAAGGAAAACTTATGTGTACAATGAAGAAAACTCATTCAAAATGATACCAAAAAGAACTTAAATTGAATTTTAGCCATCAAAGTAAACTAAAGTTTAAATGATAAAACCAGCCATAACAAAGAAGAAAGATTTGTTTCTATATTGTTTTTAACTATGCCAATTTAAGCAATAAAAACTGAACCAAACCCACAGCTACTAAGTCAATTATGACTCAGCGATCCTACACCCCACAGGGTCTCCAAGGTTATAAATCTTTACGGAAGCAGATTGGCACATCTTTCTCCCACAATTTAAGCATTAAGTAGTAGTAGTAAAACATGATTTATGAAACTCTAAACCTTTAGATTTCTAAACAAAATAGGAGTTTACAGGCACATGAAGAAACACTATTTTTAGTAGCATCAAATTTACATTCAATTTGAGGAACTATGGACGTCAAATCACCACCCCAATTAAAATATAGTACTTTCCCATAATTCCCTTGCGCCCCTTTCTGGTAAATCCTTTCCTACTCCAAAAGTAATTAAGGTTCTGATTGGCATCACCAGAGGTTAATTTCGTCTGTTCTCACATTTCATATGAATGTAATTATACTATGTATGGTCTTGTGTCTTGTTTGTTCTGCTCAACTTAAGTCTGTGATTCAGCCATATTATGCATGTTTCATTCAAGAAATTTGTTTTGGTGCCATGTACTAGTGCATTGATTATATCACAGTGCACACTGTGTTTACCCATTTTCCGGTTCATGGGCTCCTCCCACCACCCACCCAGTTTGAAGCTAGTTATAATATATGCTCAAACCTGCAAAAAGTATTGTCTTTTTGTGAACACATTTGAACTTTCCTTGGGTAAATACCTAGGAGTTGTATCACTGTGTTACAGAGTAGGTAATATGTTTAACCAATTAAGAAACTGTTAAAGTGTTTGGCAAAGTGGTTTTGTAACTTTACAGTTCCACAGCTATGGCTGCACATTGTCCTCTAAAATTTGGCTTATTCAGTTCATTTTTTTTTTTTTAATGTTAATCTTCCTCTTGCCTATGAAGTATTATGTCATTGCTTTTTAAAATTTGCATTTTTCTAATGTTGAGCAACTTCCCAGGTAATTACTGACCTTGTGTATATTTTCTCTGTGAAGTGTCTCATCAAGTATTTTGTCTTTATAATAATTATTATTATTGGATTGTTTGAGTTCTTATCATGTTGGAAGACATATTTGTATTTTCTAGATAAAAATTAAATACCATGTTCTACTGTGAATACTGTCTTTGATTTGACATTTCATTTACTTAATGTCTTTGGGTACATAGCAGTTTTAAAACTGATAGTTTTTGTGTCCTGTTGAAGGAAAAAGATTGAAGTTGAAGGTCGGTGGTTCAAACCCACCAGCTGCTCTTCAGATACTCTATGCAGGGTCGCTATGGGTTGGAACCAACTCAGCAGCACTAAACAACAATAAATCTAACCTGAAGTCATTTATTTATTATTTTTTTGAAGTATTTGTTTCATCTTATATGTTTAGATCTATGATCCAGTTATTTTTAAAAATAATTAAGATTATTTTACCAAAAAAAAATTTTACCTGTAATATGAGGTGGTTGTTGTCTAGTGCTGTTGAGTGTGTTCTGACTCATAGTGATCCTGTGTAGGGTTTTTGAAGCTGTAAATCTTTGTGGGAGCAAAACCCCCCGTCTTTCTCTTGAGTAGTAGCCAACAGATTTGATCCACTGACCTTGTGGTTAGTAGCCCAGTGTTGATCCTACAGAGCCACCAAACTCGCCAATGTAAGGTAAAGGTTGAGAATATATAACTGAAGAAAAAATTCAAGTCTTGAAATGTTCTTTTTGATGATGATTGCTATGCCATTTCACTTGAATTTGTCATTCCAAGCATACTAAACCATATGACTTTAAGATTCAAAGTGGCTAATATCAGCCCGTTTCAGCTCGCTAGTGCCTAGGGTATTGATTTTTATGTGTTCCATTTCATTTTTGACAACTTCCAATTTTCCTAGATTCATACTTTGTACATTCCATGTTACAATTACTAATGGATGTTTGCACTGTTTCTCCTCATTTTGACTTGTGTCCCATCAGCAAATGAAGGTTCCAAAAGGGTCACAGGGTCACTGTGAGTTGGAATGAACTTGATGACACTTAACAACAATAACCTTCCAGAGACAGAGTTTCTGTAATAGTAACTTATGTTAATGAAGACAGTGGCATAGTAGAGTCATGTTAATCAACACAGAAAGTTGTTTTTAAAGTTTATTTCAGTTCTTGTCTAATTTCATCTTGTATCAAATTCTTGTACATTCTGATAATTATAATAAGTAAATTTTATTATGAATCACCATATTGTCAATCTTTCTCTTGTGTTACATATATGTCTCCAAAGTTGATATCCTCTTCTATTATTTCTTGGTATCCCAAAAGCATCTCCTGTGTCTTTGGTACCAATGTTCTATTAACCAACAAACTCATTAACAATTTCTCTGAACATTCTATGTTCTTTCTCAAAATTAAAACAGATTTCCCTTAAGAGTGGTATTTCAGAAGTCCTGGTATGGTGCTGTAAGCTCAACACAGGACTGCCAACAAGTTTCGTGGCTCAAACCCACCAACCACTCCTTAGAAACCCTATAAAGTTTCGCTATGAGTCAGAGCTGACTCAATGGCAAATAACAAAAACAACCATTCCCCACAAGTATAGGTCGATTCATGCTTCTATATGATATGTACCTACTCATCGTTGGTGTAGCTAACCTTACTAACTCCATAGAAACACCTATTGCTTGATTTTGTCACTGTTAAAAACATTAATTACTTTAAAGATAATTATTGTAATATAGTCAATAATATGGTACATATGAAATCATGTAAACGTTTCTTCTATCTTGTGTGACCAAGAATCTGGGTGTTCTAGCTAGTCATATAGCATAGTTAATGGAGTTTGAACATATGCCTTATAGAAATGATCAACTTTTAATGGTTGGGTCATGAAATAAAACACTCTCTGAAACTGTATTAAAAATGACTTAGGCTTTATTTGATGGTTTATCATTCACTTGGAAGTCGCTAAGAAGGAGAATGACTCTCAATTTGATATTATGTATAGACTAAGATGGAGTCATGGCATGGCACTGCAGGTTAATGCGCTGGACTGCAAAGTTGATTTGAACCACAATGTCAGTGGTTCAAGCTCACTAGCCATTCTTTGGAAACTCTACACAGGTTCGCTGTGAGTCAGAACTGACTCAACAATACTTAACAACAACATAGACTAAGATATTTCCCCTAGAAACCATTATAAAGAAGAAGAAAAATTATTCTGTTTCCAGTTGGAAGTGTGCATGTACACCACAGTGAGAATTGTTCTTTTACTCATCTTTACATTTACAACCATTAATTCTCAAATTTGAATACAGTAAACAGATCATATGGAGATAAAGTTTTTACAGTGAAGATTCCCATAACCACAGACCTATTGAATCAGAATCTCTGGATATAGGGTTAAAGAATTTGTATTTAACTATACCTACTCCTCCTTACTTTTATCAACATGGTTAGGTTCCAAAGCCAGGTTATGAAAAAATGTAGGCTGAGTACATCAGATCACACAATGGAGTATGAGTACAACATTATATAACTGGCAAACCCCTGAGAATCATGTTCAGCCAAGTTAACATATAACCTTAACCATCATAGTCAGGCAGCATTACTCTCACCTTGTACCTTGGCATTCATTACTGCCAGACATATGTACTTATCATGCCTGATACTTGCATAGAATTTTTTGCTGTAAATGTGAAATGTCAGATAATGAGATAGTTACTATGTGAGGAGTAGGTGTATATTCTTTTGTAGGTGGTGTATTTTGAGAAAAGTTGAAATAAACTAATTCTTCTGAAATTTTAATGTGCATGTTAATCATCTGAATTCATGATCATAGAATTGATTCCAACAGAGTAGAACTGTCCCATAGGGTTTCTGAGACTGTAAATCTTTACCTAAGCAGACAGCTTCATCTTTTTCCCTCAGAAAAGCAGATGTGTTTACTACCAACTTTGCAGTTAGCAGTCCGACACTTAACGTAATGCACAACCATGGTTCCTTCTCAATCACTGAGGGATCATATTGAAATGCTGATTCTAAATTAGTATAGGTGGAGTTGGGTCTGAGATTCTGCATCTCACATCAGATCTCAGGTTTTGAAAATCATTTCAGGTGTGTAAACACTTTAAGCAGCAAGGACTTAGAGACAATGTGTGATTATTAGTGTTCATATTGTTGTTGTTGTTGTTGTTGTGTGCCGTGGAGTCGGTTCCAACTCATAGCGACCCTGTACAGGGTTTTCTAGGCTGTAAATCTTTACGGGAGCAGAACGCCTCATCTTTCTCCCGCGGAACAGCTGGTAGTTTCGAACTGCTGACCTTGCAGTTCACAGTCCTATACGTAACCACTACGCTGTGTTCATATTAGTGTTCAATAAAAGAGTATCAATTGAAAGAATATCCATATTACTTTGTCCCCACTAGTCTACACAGAGTACTGTTGTGGCATCCTAGGATAAGCACTAGATCTCAAGGTCGGTTTGAACTGCAAAGTCAATGGTTCAAACTCACCAGCCATTCCTCAGAAACCTTATACAGGGTCACTATGAGTCAAAGCAGACTCAATGACGCTTAAGAACAACAACCACATACAAATGTTAAGGTATTTAACATATTACAATACAGATCTCTAGTGTGCTTAATTTTTCTTGTACAACTCTATCTTGCATGAATGAAGGCCACCACTCATCTGTCAGTGTGCCATATCTGCAAGTTGCTGTGATGTTTGAAGCTATGTCACTGGTATTTGATATACCAGCTGTATTACCCATGGTGGACAAGTTTCAGGTGTGTTTCCAGACTAAGACAGACTAAGAAAAAGGAGAGGCAGGTACTTCTGAATGTTTAGCCACTAAAAACCTTATGAGTAACAGTGGAACACAAGAATAGCGTAAGAATATTGAATATTAAAACATTGATGATTAGCACCAGAATATTGTCAGATATAGTGTCAGAAGATCAGCTTCTCAGGCTGTAAGGAGCTCAAAATTCTGCTGGGGAAGAGCTGTATCCTCAAAGTAGAGTTGACATGATGGCAGAAACATGAAATACTTTGAGATCTTCATTTGCTGATGGGGCACAACTAAAAATGAGGCAAAAAAACCTACAAACATCCATTAATAAATGGAGCTCAGAATATATTAACTATGAATCTAGGAAAATAGGAAGTTATCAAAAATTAAATGGAACACATAAAAGATTGATTTCCTAGACATTAATATGTGGAAAGGGACTGGTATTGGTCATTTTGAATCTGAGGCTTATGGTCTACTATGCCAGGCATGACAAATTGAAAAGAAATAGCATAATATCCATCATCAAAAAGAGCATTACAAGATCTACCTTGAAGTCTAATTCTGTCTGTGATAAGATAATATCCATACACCTCCAAAGAAGACCGGTTAATACCATTATTATTCAAATTTACTCACCAACCACTAAAGCCAGTAATGGTGAAATTGAAGAATTTTACCAATTTCTTCGATCTGAAATTAATCAAACAGGCAATCAAGATGTATTGATAATTACTGATTATTGGAATTCAAAGATTGGAACCAAAGAAAAAGAATTAGTAGTTAGAGAAAATGGCCTTGGTGATACAAACAATGCTGGAGTTTGCATGATAGAAGTTTGCAAGATCAATGACTTATTCATTGCAAATACATTTTTGAAACAACATAAAAGACCACTATTCGTATGGACCTCACCAGATAGAATAAACAGAAATCAAATTGACTACATCTGTGGAAAAAGATGGTGGAAAAGAATCAGCCAAAACTAGGCCAAGGACAAACTGTGGAACAGACCATCAATTGCTCATATGTAAATTCAGGCTGAAGCAAAAAATAAAAACAGTCAATGAGAGCCAAAATATGACCTTGAACATACTCTACATAGATTTAGAGTTCATTTCAAGAACAGATTTGATGCATTAGACACAAATTACTAAAGGCCTGAAGAGTTGTGGGATGTCATTAAAAACATCATAGAGGAAGAAAGCAAAGGGTCACTCTGAAGACAAGAAGGAAGAGACAAAAATAAATGTCAGAAGAGCATCGGAAACTTTACCTTGAGCATAGAGATGCTAAGGCAAATGGGAGAGATGCTGAGGTAAAAACACTGAACAGAAAATTTCAAAGGTCAGTGAGAAGACAAAGTATTATAATGAAATGTGCAAAGAACTGGAGTTAGAAAACCCAAAGGGAATAACTAGTTCAGCTTTTCTCAAATTGAAAAAAAAACTGAAGAAGCATCTACTTGCAATACCAAAGGATTTCCGGACAGCAAAGTTGGTTTGAACCACAAGGTCTGCAGCTCAAGTTCACCAGTAGCTCCTCAGAAACCCTATACAGGGTTTGTATGGGTTGGAATTACTTGAAGGCACTTAACAATAACAGCATTGGCAAGATATTGAATAGTGCAGAAAACATCAAAAAGAAATTATTGATGTTCAACTGTTTCAAGAGGTAGTATATGATCAAGATCCAATGGTACTAAAGGAAGAAGTCCAAGGTGCACTGAAGGCATTGGCAAAGAATAAGACACTTGGAATTGATGGAATACAAAGTGAAAAATTTCAACAAAGTGATGCAGCACTAGAGGTTCTCACCCCTCTATACCAAGAAATTAGGAAGACAGCTACCTGTCGAACTGATTGGAAGAGATCCATATTGTGCATATTCTAAAGCGAGGTGACCCAATGGAATGCAGAAATTATCAGACAACATCATTGATATCAAATAAAAGTAAAATTTTGCTAAACATAATTCAAAATCAGCTGCAACAGTATGTTGCTGATGTAAGATGGATCTTGGATGAAAGCAGAGAATATCAGAGATGTTTATGTATGCTTTATTGACTATGCAAAGGTTTGTGACTATGTGGATCATGATAAGCTATGGATAACATTGCAAAGAATGGGTATTCAAGAGCACTTAATTATGCTCATGAGAAAATTATACATAGGTCAAGAGAACAGAACAAGGGAACACCAAATGGTACAAAATTAGGAAGTATATGCACCAGAATTGTATTCTTTCACCATACTTATTCAATCTGTATGCTGAGCAAGTAATCTGAGAAGCTGCATTATAAAAAGGAAAATGTGGCATCAGGATTGAAGGAAGACTCATTAATTTATGATATGCAGATGATACAATCTTGATTTCTGAAAGCAAAAATGACTTAAAATACTTACTGATGAAGACTTGGGGATGGGTTGCACCTCAAAGTCAAGATAACAAAAGTCCTTACCACTGGACCAATAAAACAAATCCGTATAAATGGAGGAAGGATTAAAGTTGTCAAAGACTTCATTTTGCTTGGCTCGGTCTTCAACACTCATTGAAGCAGCAATCAAGAAATTAAAGGACATATTGCATTAGTCATATCTGCTGCACAAGATCTCTTTAAAGTAGTCAAGAGCAAAGATTTCAGTTTGAGAACTAAGGTGCACCTGACCCAAACTATGGTATTTTCAATAATCTCATATGAATGTGAAGTTGTACAGTAAATAAGGAAGATGGATTTGAGTCATGGTGTTGGAGGAGAATATTGAAAGTACCATGGACTGCCAAAAGAACAAACCAATCTGTGTTTGAAGAAGTATAGCCAGAATGGTTCTTGGGAACTAGGATGGGTAGACTTCATCTGTCATACTTTTGGACTTATCAGTAGGAACCAGTCCCTGGAGGAGGATATCATGTTTGGTACAGTGGCGGGTTGAAGAAAAAAAGGAAGACCCACCCACCCCAATGAGATTAATTGGTATTGTGACAGCAACAGTGGGCTCCAATGTAGTAATGGTTGCGAGGTTGACACAGAACTAGGCAGTGTTTTATATCTTTTGTGCATAGGTTGTTATGAGTGGGTACCGACTCAATGGCACCTAATAACAAAAACAACAATGCGAACATTGGACAATGACTAAGGAATACTATAGAAGAATCGATGCATTTATGTTATGGTGTTGGAAAAGAATATTCAAATTATATGGATTTCCAGAAGTACAAACAACTCTGTGTTGGAAAAAGTACAGCTAGAATGTTCTTTAGAATCCAAGATGGAATGATTTAGTCTCTCATACTTTGGACATGTTATCAAGACGAACTAGTCCCTGAAGAAGACACTATCCTTGGGGGGGAAAAAAAAGAAAAAGTAAAGCATCAGTGAAAATGGGGGAGACCCCCAATTAATGGATTGGCACGGTGACAGCAGCAATGGTCTCAAGTTTAACCATGATTGTGAGGACGGCGCAGACCATTCTGTTTTGCAGATGACCACAAATGATTGGGAACTGACTGGATGACAACTAACACTACCAATATTCTGTATTTGGATCTTCTCCAAAGTATATAACATAATATCTGTAAAATCAATGGCAGTTGGTAAGTTTCTTCTCAATGACTTCAGTGTAAACCAAAGAACTAAATTAATCCATTAATAACCAGAATTACATAATGAGTCTGACGGGGTATAGAACATGGGGACACTGAATGGTTTAAAATTAAGAAAGGTGTGCAACAGGGTGGTATTCTTTCACCATATTTATTCAACCTGTATGCTGAGCAAATAATCCAAGAAGCTGTGTTCTATGAAGAAAAACGTGGCATCAGGATTAGAGGAAGACTCATTAACAACCTGCGATATGCAGATGATACAACCTTTCTTCCTGAAAGTGAAGAGGACTTAAAACATTTACTGAAGAAGATCAAAGAGCACAGCACATACATCTCAATGTAAAGAAAACAAAAATTCTCACCACTGAACCAAAAAACAACACTCTTATCAACAGAGAAAAGATTGAAGTTGTCAAGGACTTTATTCTTGGATCAACTATCAACACTCATGGAAGCAGCAGTCAAGAAATCAAATGATATTTTACATTAGGCAAATCTGCTGCACAAAACCTTTTTAAAGTATTGAAGAGCGAAGATGTCAGCTTGAAGACTAAGATGTGCCTGACCCAAGCCATGGTATTGTCAATAACCTCATATGCCTGTGAAAGCTGGACAGTGAATAAGGAAGACCGTAGAAGAATTGATGCTTTTGTGTTATGATGTTGGAGGATAATATTGAAAGTGCCATGGGCTGCCAAAAGAACTAATAGATCCGTTTCGGTAGAAGTGCAGCCAGAGTGCTCCTTGAAGGCCAGCATGGCCAAGCTTCGTCTCTCATACTTTGGACATATTGTCAGGAGGAACCAGTCACTGGAGAAAGATATCATGTTTGGTAAGGTGGAGGGCCAGAGAAAAAGAGGAAGACCCCCAATAAGATGGATTGGCCATGTAGCAGCATCAATGGACTCAAGTGTGGCAACAATAGTAAGGTTGGCCCAAGATTGGGCAGTGTTTTGTTCTGCTGTGCATAAGGTCGCTATGAGTCTGTACTGACTTGATGGCACCTAACAACAACATACATAAAGGATGACTAAATAATATATCTTGTACTCATCAGACTATACAGAGGTTTTCAGCCACCTTTAAGAATAAAATCAAATCACTTAAGGAACACTAGCTAAGTAAAACGGAGTCCTAGTGTAGTGCTGCAGGATAATGCACTGGACCACAAGGTTGGTTTGAATTACAAGGGCAGCAGTTCAAACTCACCCATCCACACCTTGGAAACCCTTTACAGGTTCACTATGATTTACAACCGACTGCCTGGTACTTGACAACAACAAGCAGCTATGTCAAATATTCAAAGTCATAAACTCATCATATTTTAACCTTTAACTATCACTTCAACTACTATCGGAGTCCTGGTGTGGCACTGTGGGTTAATGCACCAGGCTGCAAAGCTGTTTGAACAGTAAGGTCGAGGGTTCAAGTTCACCAGCTGAGTTTAGGGGAGGGAAATCTGAATGGACAAGATGAAGACAGTAGGATGGATGGGGTAAGGTTTTTCAATAAAGTTCTTATAGGACAACCCTTGTAATCCTTGATGAATGAGTAGGCGCATTGTTGTGATGGGAAAAAAAACATTCCTCTGGCAAATTTCTTGTATATTTGATCACCAGTGTAGTTTTTAATTTCCTAAAAACTTCTTTATGATAAGCCCCCTGATAATCCTGTGTCTTTCAAGAAAACCTATCAAGGTGACTCCTTTTCTATCTCAAAGCAGTCTCCATAATCTGGGTTGACCATGAATTGAATTAGTCAACAGATCCTGTAGGAAGCCACTGATTTGATTGTACTTTTTTTTGAAGGCACACTAATGAAACCAAGGGAAGTGTATTACAGATAGTAGTCTGAAGCCATTCACCAATCACAGAAATGTTTAAACATGTTTTGTTTTAAATAACCCTGGGCATGTATGAACTGGAACTCTAAGTAATACTTTTAGATTTACCTTATTATGCATTTTAAAAAATGGTAAAATTGAGTCTTCCAGGAGTTGCATTACTTTTCCAAGATTTCATAGCTAGTAGATCTGTTTTGGAGGAAGTGCAGCCAGAGTGCTCCTTGGAGGCCAGGATGGCTAAGCTTCGTCTCTCATACTTTGGACATATTGTCAGGAGGGAACAGTCGCTGGAGAAGGATGTCATGCTGGGTAAGATGGAGGGTCAGAGAAAAAGAGGAAGACTCCCAAGGTGATGGATCAGCCAGGTGGCATCATTGATGGCGTCAAGTGTGGTAGCAGTAACGAAGTTGGCCCAGGGTCGGACATTGTTTCGTTCTTCTGTGCATGGGGTCGCTTCTGACTCGATGGCACCTGACAACAACAACAACAAGAGGTAAACCCTGGATTGCAAGGTTAGTGGTTCAAATCCACCAACGGCTTCTCAGAAACCCTATGCAGGTTCACTATGAGTCTGATCTGATTCTATGGTACCAATCAGCAACAACTACAATCTAAGTTCCTCTCATCTGTGCCTCCGATACTGTCTTGCAGATATCTTCTTTCTTGGCTTTCATGATTCCTCATTTTCCGAGTTTACATTCAACTTCTACATTCCCTTGGCTGCTCCCGTTGCTGATTCTGCACCACCCACCCCTCGCATGCTAATATTCTGTAAATTTCCATCATCAAACTCAAGGACCTCTCCCTGAAGAGTAGTATGCTCTCGCATGGTTTTTTCAAACTTTGTCAAAACATGGTACATGTCCTCCAAGTTACTGAGAATTTATATTAAATGGAAATTTTTGACATTTCACCTGCACCTGCCTGCTGATCAACAGTCAAATATACTTCAGGCATCTCAACTCAGTCTGTTCATGCGGAACTCATTACATCTTCCCTTCAAGCTATTCAATCTCTTGGCTCCTCTGGTTCAATTAGTAACTACCAATTCGTCAATTTTCTCAAACTGGAATCCTCAGTACAATACTTTATCTAGCATAGTCAACTCCAATCAAGTCTTGCATATTACTTTCCTAAGCAATTATCTAATTCTATATTTCTTTACTTTTAGGCATCATAATCACATGGGGGCAACTGGATAAAATGTCAACACCTAAGGGCCCTGGTGAGCCCTGGTAGGAGTTCATTGCTAACCACAATGCCAACAGTTTCGATCCATCAGTCATACTACAGGAGAAAGATGAGGCTTTCTTATACTGTGTCTAGCCTTGGAAACCCCTATACAGTGTTGCTATGAGTTAGAACCAATTCAAAGGCACACCAACACCAACACCAAGGGCCCTGGTGTACCATTGTTGAGTAAACACTAGATTGATTGTTAGCCAAAAGGTTGGCAATTCAAGACCACCAACAGCTCTCAGAAACCCTATACAACAGCAATAACAATATCCAACTCAAACTTATCAGAACCTCTGCATGGTTATATTTTAGTGATTACATTCCGTGTCTTTTGGATGCATAGTGAGGGCTAAGCAGGGCTTCTAAGCTGTTCATTTTGATTTGACACCCTGCTGAGAATTTGCATTTCTACCAGGGATACGCTAAATTAGAAACTATATTTTAACAAGATCCCAGATGATTATATACAGGAATTGTTAAGTACCATCAAGTCAATTCTAACTCACAGAAATAATCTGGGGATCTTGTAAAAATGTAGATTCTGAGTCAGTAGAGCTAGAGTAGAAATGAACAATTCTCAGTAGGGGGTGAGACCAGAATGAACCAGTTGGAAGGCCTGGGATTAAGTACCAATGCTCTTTTCTTTCCCATTGCCCTGCTTTAATTCTTCATTATTTCTCAATGACCATATTAACAGTGAATTCACTATGCCTGGTGTCAATTCCTGTTTGTCTCAGTGCCTTCCCTTCACAGCTACCAAAGGGATCTACCTTAAAGGTTTCCTAGTAAATGCCTATTTTCTAGTTTATAAGACTAATACAGTCATTTTATATAATTACTAGTACTGTCAGAGGTCTGTTTGTTTCCTACCTTTCTCTCCTGCTTCACAGTTGTTGCCTGAGATTTTCCATCTCATTAGGGTATTTCTTCTGTGATTTTATGTCCCTTCTTTCTTGTCTTTACTTCTCTGTTGCCTCTTGGCATCACTAGAAGGTGGGGATGTGCAGGTGGTCCAGACTATAACCAGGTGACGCTGTCAGGGGGGTGACACCACATATAACTGTCTATACACTGTCTGTAGTGTTTCAGCAGAAATGGATTGCTTTGTAAAATTTCCCTGAAGTAGGTTATAACCACAGAAATGTTTTTTGTAAGCCCAGTTTACATATATCAATACAAGAGGCCTTCCCAAAGTTTGAGGAGAAGTGGAATGAAAAGATACAGGAGTTTTTGCACAAGTGTTTTGATACCTCCTCGTCTACCTACAAGGTGAACACTGTATGCTAATTTACTTTTTGAAACTTCTAATGCACTCCAGTAGAACTGTCATTGTTCCCCAGTTGAAATGACGCATTGCGTCATGTTGTTTTGTCTGTATGTGCTACAAGCACACACGGTTGTTTTTATAGCTGCCAGTGATTTTATAGTCACTGATTTTGTCAAATGGTCTAGTGTTCTAGCTACAAAATTGGAGAAAGTAGTATTTGTGAAGTAGTACTCAAAGGCAATTATTAACATGTTGTTGTTGTTGTTAAGTGCTGTGGAGTCGGTTCCAACTCATAGCCACCCTGTACAGGGTTTCCAAAGCTGTAAATCTTTACGGGAGCAGAAAGCCTCATCTTTTTCCTGCGGAACAGCTGGTAGTTTCAAACTGCTGACTTTGCAGTTTGCAGCCCGATTCGTAACCACTACGCTACCAGAGCTCCTTAAACTATTAACATTGTTGTTGTTGTTGTTAAGTGCCTTCGAGTCGGTTCCGACCCATAGCGACCCTGCACAGGGTTTCCGAGGGGGTAAATCCTTACAGGAGTAGAAAGCCTCATCTTTCTCCCGCGGAGCGACTGGTAGTTTCGAACCGCTGACCTTAAGGTTCGCAGCCCGATTCGTAACCACTACGCTACCAGACATAGCAACCTAAAATAGTCAAACCATACATTTAAGAAACAAGGACAAGTTGGGGGTGTGTAAATGATGGTTTTATACATAGTGCTTGATTATATTTACTCTTGTGAGGTGCAGCCAAGCCTGTTCAACTCACAGCAACCCTGTATAGCAGTGGTGGGGAACATCTACGCCCCTTCCAAATCATACTGCCCTCCTTAGATACTTTACTCACTTGTCCATCTCATTTAATATTTCTCACCATGTTCATTTGACTATGTTTGCTAAACCAGCCCATTCTTAGTTCCAACTAATAGGGGAGTCCTGGTGTGGCGCTGTGGGATAAAGCGCTAGACTGCAAGGTCAGCTTGAACCACAAGTTCAGCAGTTCAAACTCACCAGCCACTACTTGGAAACTCTATACAGATTCTCTATGATTTGGAACTGACTGAACGGCACTTAACAACAACAATAAAGGTTCAGGATGAAATTCAAGCTCTGCAGAAGGCATGTCAGGGAGACAGGCTTTTTTGGAAATGAGTGTGCAGAGGAATGTAGGTGGGAAGATTCTCTACCCCACACTTCATAGCAAATAACTATGATTAACAAATGCCTTAGCATTACTAAATCTCATTTTGACTCTAAGCAGAGCAGAGGCTACATATGGGAACTTTGGTGCCAGCCTCCCTTCCATCCATAGCAGGATGATCAGCAATTAAGAGTTTAAAATGGTAAATAATTGTAAAGCTAATCATATGCAGAACAAACAAATATGCAAAAATGGTAATCCCATAGTAATCATGTAAGATCAAGGAAAAGCGTAATAAATGCTTGTTGTCTATTTTATGTGGAGTTGACTATAGAGATTGATTTATGCTAACAGTGTTTCTGAGTCTGTATAAGTCAAGAATTTTGCAAATCTGTGGAATTTGGTTTAACCTTTCTATCTGGAGCTTTGTAGTATAGTTCTCTGGAGGATTTAGCTGTAATTAATACCACTCCCTTGCCCTGACCTATTTTCAGCTGAAAGCTAGACTTTCCTAGGCTTACCTGAGAAATAGAAGCCTAAAAGCTCTCCAAATCTCTGCTAAAACTCTACACATCTCTCAACAGTGAGATTTAAGGACATCCTTCCTCCAAAACCTCAGGTTCTAATTTCTCCCATGTAATGATTTAATCATTCCTCTTGTAGTAAAGACTATTTTAAGCTGTTTCAAGATATTCTACAAATTCTCTGAAATGTTTTCTGTTTCTTTTTCCCCCCTCCCTGTGATTATGGTAATTCAGTCTCAGATTCCAGCAGAGCCCTTCAATAGTTCACAAAGCACTTATTTACTTCTGATTCTTCATCTAAACAAGGGCTCTTAGAAAATGATACTTCTGCAGATAAAGGGTCCAAAGGGCATGGAATGAATGGTAGAACATGTAAGAAACTAAGCAGTGAATGGCAAAAGAAAGAAAGAAAGAAAGAAAAAAGTAGAAGGCTCAAATACTTAGATAGCATTTTTTGGTGTGTGTGATAAATAGGATTGAAAATAAATAAATCAAGTTTCCTATCATCTAAAACCCCGTGATAGCCAGCAAGATGGGGATTGATTCAAGGATTTAAATGCAAAATCTTATTTTCAGTTGTGTTTCCAGAACAGCGGTTCAAACAATAACACAATCTTTGATAGTTTGATCAATACTAGTTCAAGCAAAGCTAAAACTAGCTCCCCCAAAAGTCGATTTGGCACACAAAGGGGTCAATCAGAGGCTTCTAAGCAATTTTCCCTACAACCAAAGTATTTCACTCTGCCACTTCCAGAGAGATCTATGTGAGAACACTTGCCATCTGCTTTGTGAAGACCGATCGCCAGAAGAAAATGCACCTACCAGCTGATTTAAACCCCAATAAAATACAACCATCACAAGCACTGGCAAGTATTAGCCACTTGGAATATTTATTGATCGCATGTCTTCTGTGAACAGGTGCTTGACTAAGGTAATCTGAACATGCACAGGGACTGGAAGACACAGACAATGGCTTTGGGGAGTACGTGATAGTGTAAAAGAATTGTAGGCAAATGGTGGCCCAGGGGAACATTTGGGAGTATACGTTTAAATATACTGAACTAAGAATGAACATGCTAATTCATAATTAGTGGAGAGCCGTTAATTATGAGTGGGGATCCACTAGATGGGACTTACCAACATCAAAGTGAAAGATACATAGTTAACCGTTACACGATTCCTGGTCATTGCAAAGTGTGAACCAACTTTTGAAGGGCTTGTCCTAGGTGAATGGGCAGAGATGAGTAGATTAGATCTAGACAATCCATATACTTACTGTTGTTTCTGGAGAAGCCTTCAGAAGACTAGAACGTGCAACTTTACAAAAGCAAAAAGATTTATTGAGGAAGAAGAGAAGCGGCAGGGGGTGCACACCATGGATAGCACTGCCTCCTCATGTTTACAAACACCGGGGCTTTTATGGTGAGAAGTTAAGATGCAGGTGCGGTTCTACTTGATTCCGAAAGGGGGCAGACTTTCCTGTTTGTGCAATTCTGTAGTGTCACGTGTAGTCTCCTTATTCCTCTTGGATGCACCAAAATGGAGTCTAGGATTTCGAGATGGATTTCTCTGTGAAGCTGTCTGGGATACTTGACATGCTGGTCGGGTCATCTGCCTATCTGTCAGGATGCTGGTTTGAGAATCGGTTCTGCCCTGGACACGCCATAGTGGGGTCGTCCAGCAATATTTTGTGGCTGCATATAAATTGGTTGTAACAACACAAACAGAAACGCTGAGCAGAAAGGTAAATTATGTGGTTTAACAACTGCGATGACTCTATAAGAAGGGTTAGTTAACTCCACTGGGTAGATTACTACTCGGGAAGGGTTAATAAACCCCCAGGGGCAGCTGAAGCGGGAGGGAGGATTATTAATCCCCACTGGATTCCAGATGCATGAAGGGATAGTTTCCATATCCTGTCTATATGCTGCCCTGCGTGTTCTTGGTATTTAGAGGTTTTAGTGTCCCAATGGAGTCCTGGTATGGTGCTGTGGGCTGATGCACCAGACTGCAAAGTCGTTTGGCTTGCAAGGTCGGTGGTTCAAGCTCACCAGCTGCAACTTGGAAATCCTATACAGGGTCGCTATGGGTCGGAATCGATTCGACGGTACTTAAAAACAACAACAATAGTTCCAATAATTTTTCCACTAGTAATTTTCCCAACTCCTTAACCTAATAGCATGCTCTGGTTAAAAAATTACGGGGTTTTTACTTTGTATCATCTGTTGTTCGTGCTGTGGAGTCGGTTCCGATCCATAGCGACCCTATGTAGAGTTTCCGAGGAGCGGCTGGTGAGCTTGAACCTTGTGGTTCAAACTGACTTTCCAGTTCAGAGCATTAACCCACGGCACCACACCAGGACTCCTTTTACAGTCTTACCCTTCCTTAATTTTTACTCTCCAAACAAAATCCAATTTTTAGATTTATCAGCTTGGATACCCAAATAAATGGCATCATACAGTTTCCCACATGCTTACATCCTTCTAGAACCTACTCTAGATAGGTTGAACAAAATGATGAAATGATATATTATTCTCATCTTAATATAGTTTCATATGTATAATTTAAAAATTGTTTTCACAGTGCTTTTGTTCTGTGAAAAGAGAAAAAGATGGGGAAATGGAGGAGGAACTGTACCTTTCTAAGAAATCCTTTGGAAAAATCTGAATATCTTTTGTTATTAACATAAAAGAAACCATCCTCAAAATTAAAAAAAAACAATTATGGCAGTGTGCATGAGAAAATCTTTTCTTATTCGTGGGGCAATTTAATAATCTTTTTATGAAAATCAATTCTGCTATTGTCTTTGTTGTCTCTTATTTTTCATATCTGACTTTTTAAATTCCTGAGCCATATATGTAAGCCATGGGCTTAAAAATTGGAAATGTTTGTGGAAAAATTTAAATATAGCAGAATTTTCCCACCAACTTTTTGAAGCCCCTGGCATTTATATCAACTCCAACACTTGGGTGGTGAGGAATCTCAAATAGCATCAATTCTACGGCTCACTCATGGTTCTTAAAGTAATCTATCTGCCCAAGTTCTGATAGCCGTTGTTCCTGAGTCTACCCTGAGAGTTCTGATAGCTTACAGCTAGCATATTTCACCTAGCTCCTTGTAGTACTTTTCTGCTTCTGCATAAAAAGTTTCCACAAAGTTAATGGCTAAAAACACAACAGATATCTATTTAATCTTACAGTCTGTGTGTTACTGATTCTCTCCCCTCCAGGTTACTCCAGGCTGAACTCAAAGAGTTGGCCAGGGCTGCCATCGCGCAGAAAGCTCAAGATCCTCTTCCAAATTCATTCAGGTTGTTGGCAGAATTCATTTTCTAACAGTTGAAGCACTGAGGACCGTTGTTTACATGGCTGAATCATCAGGAGGTAATACATAGGTGACTAAGTACTCTCTGAACAACAGAACCAAACACTGCCCAATCCTGTGCCAGCTCACAATTGTTGTTAAGTAGCTGCTGCTACTGTGTCCATCAATCTTGCTGGGGGTCTTCCTCTTTTTCATGGACCCTCCACTTTACCAAACATGATGTCCTTCTTCAGAGACTGGTTCTCCTTCATAACATGTCCGAAGCATGAGAGACCAAATCTCACCATCCTGACCTCTCAGGAGCATTCTATTATGGCTGTACTTCCTCCAAAATGATTTGTGTTTGTTCTTCTGTTAGTCTGTGGTATTTTTATTCTTCTTCTCTAACACCATAACTTGAATGCATAAATTCTTCTTTGGTCTTCCTTATTCACTGTCCAACTTTTACATGCATATGGGGTGAATGAAAATACCATGGCTTGGGTCAGTAGCACTTTAGTCCTCAAACTGATATCTTTGCTCTTGAACACATTAAAGAAGTCTTTTGCAGAAGATTTAACCACTGCAATACATCATTTTATTTCCTGAATACTGCTTCCAAGAGTGTTGATTGTCAATAAAAATTTTTTAAAAGTCTTTGATAGCTAACATATTTTCTCTATTATGTTATTTGTATTTCCAATTATGAAGAATTTGGTTTTCTTTACACTGAGATACAATCTATACTGAATGCTATAGTCTTTAATCTTCATCAGTATTTTAAGTCCTCTTTAATGTCAGCAAAGCTGTATTATCTGCATATTGCAGGTTGTTACTGAGTCCCTCCAATCCTGATGCCATGTTCTTCTTCAGATACTACAGCTTCTCAAAAGATTTGCTCAGCACACAGATTGAATAAATATGGTGAAAAAATAGAACCCTAGCACACACCTTTCCTGCTTTTAAACCATTCAGTGTCCCTTTGTTCTGTTTGAACAACTACTTCTTGGTCTATGTACAGTTTCCTCATAAGGACAATGAAAGGATCTGGAATACAAATGCTTCATAATGTAACCCATAGCCTGTGCTGATCCACACAGTCAAAAGCCTGTGAATAGTCAATAAAGAACAAGTTAACATCTTTTTAGGACTTTCTGCTTTCAGCTAAGATACAGCTGATGTCAGCAAAGTTATCTCTAGTTCCACATCTTCTTCTGAATCTGGCTTGTATTTCTGACAGTTCTCTGTTGATGTTTTCTAACTCCAGGTGTTTGTACATTTCTTTTAATAGTTGACTTTATCTTCTAGAACCTTCCTTTGAAATTAGTAATATCAATTTTGATACTCATATATGTTACTTTGCATTTAACATGAATAATATTAAAGTTTGCTCTTTTTACTCCCTGATTAAATCTTCATGATCATCATGTTGGTATCATCACCAATAATTGTTTAAGATCTTGTCTTATTTGTATTTGTCTTCTTTTTAAATGTTTCCTGCATAATATTGTTCAGTCTCATGCTTGTGAATTTTTAAATCGGATTCTGGGAGTTTCTAAATTTAATGAGGAAATTAAGCTCTTTTGTACTTGCTTTCTTTCCTGTAATGAGTGCTACAGTGCAATCAGAATGCACAGGTGGAAGGGCAGTGAATGCCAAGGTCCCAAGTTTTTCAGAACCCTACAGAGACATATGCTTTAATCAGATGCAAGTAGTCATTATGGGGTAGTGCTCTAGACAAATGGTTGTCTTGTTGTGGTTGGACAAGTCAGGAGACCTTTCCATGAGTAATACAAAGTCAAACTACTTTCAAAACAATACAAACAAGTCCTTGGCTTAAGCATACATTTCATGTGAAAATATAGTGGAATTTTCCAGTTGCTATTTGCACTGTAGAAGAACTGATGCCTTTGAGTTATGGTGTTGGAGGAGAATATTGAAAGTGACATGGGTTGCCAAAGGAACCAACAGATCTGTTTTGGAAGAAGTGCAGCCAGAGTGCTCCTTGGAGGCCAGGATGGCCAAGCTTTGTCTCTCATAGTTCAGACATGTTGTCAGGAGGGACCGGTCGCTGGAGAAGGATATCATGTTTGGTAAGGTGAAGGATCAGAGATAAAGAGGAAGATCCCCAGTGAGATGGATTGGCAAAATGGCAGCATCGATGGACTCAAGGGTGGCAATGGTAGTAAGGTTGGCCCAGGACTGGGCAGTGTTTCGTTCTGTTGTGTATAAGGTTGCTATGAGTCAGTACTGACTTGGTGGCACCTAACAACAACAACAAATGTGTTGGCTGTTCTATGGGAGAAAGATGAGGCTTTCTGTTCCCATAAAGATTTCCAGCCTTGGAAACCCTACACAGGGGTGCTATGAGCCGGAGTTGACTCCACGGCACACTACCACCACCACCAATGTGATGGCTGGTGTCCTGGTGTGGAGCTGTGGGATAAAGTACTGGACCACAAGATCGGTTTGAGAAATAAGGTCGGTGGTTCAAGCTCACCAGCTGCTTCTTGGAAACCCTATACAGGGTCACTATGGGTCAGAACCGACTCAATGGCACTTAACAACACAACAATATGATAGCTGGAACTTCAGTTGCCTTGGCAGGGCTAGACCAAATTATTTCACGGACCCTATGTGGCTCGTGGGCTGGACATTCCCCACCTCTGCCATACAGGGTTGCTATGAGTTGGAACTGACTAGAAGGCATTAACAATAACAAACACTGTTACTGTATCTGGAGTAAAGAAATTTGGAAATGAGCATCAGTTAGTTAAAATACTAGGCATTTTTTTGCTTAATATAAAGAAAACAACAACAAAAATAGTTTCATTTTAGAGGAGAGATACTGCTTAATTCTTAAACTTTAGGCATAATCTACGATTATGAATTTGGCAAAGTTATACAATACAATAGAATATTTTAAACTCAAACTACAGACTTATATGAATGGCAATTCATAATGTCAAAGAATGCAACTGCTTTGATTCAAATCCATGAAAGAACACAATAGTCACAAACTCATAGATTGAATTACATTCTCTGATCTCCTTTGATAATATTAGAAAAGCAATATTGAGGTTAGTCAGCTTCCAATTATGAAGATGTCTGCATGTATAATTGCAGTTTTTTAATACCTTTACAAAATATTGTTGTTATACCAATTCTGCAAAACATATAATACATTTTTATATAATTGGCTTCAAGTTCAGATTGAAATGAAAGACTTGAATTGAAGAAACAGAGGAATATGAAGGGAAGCATAGGTAAGGCAGGGCACGGCTAGACGTGTCCATTAACAAAGGCTGTAGCTTATGAACTGAGCCATAACCCTGGGAGTGGGTAAATACAAAACGTGGGTGCTAGCAGAAAGAATCATTGAAGCCTCTATGAATAACCATGGAATATGAGGGGAAGTCAAAATGTATTACTACCAGGGTTCTGGTTCACACATGTTAGGCGCCAACTAGTTGGTCTGAAACATAGCGGCTCTATGTATATACAACAGAATACACTGCATCGTCCTGCACCATCCACACAATCGCTGTCGAGTTTTGAGTTCATGTTGCTGCCACTGTGTCAATCACCTCATGGACTGATGTATTTCAAACAAAATTTATTAAACATGTCTCTGTGATCAGTGGAGGGTGGCAGATAAGTTCTTTCAGTAATATTTATTTTAATCTCCTTAGGGTACCTTCAGAACATTTTTATAGAAGGTCCAATCAAAACAGTGGCTTCCAAGAGGATCTGCTGGTCCAGCAGTTCAATTCAAGGTAATGAGCCCACAAGGCTTTCAGAACTGTTGTTTTGATGTGGTGTACACCAAAGAGTACAGACTTCTCTGGAAAGGGTTCGAGAGATAGAAATATGATCTTCAGAAGTGAACTGACCTAGATGGAGGACTTGTTGAGAAGCAAGAGCTTCACATTTTGATAATTTTGTTTAATAAAGGTCTATAAAGGAGCTCTGGTAGCGTAGTAGTTACAAATTGGGCTGCGAACCTTAAGGTCAGCAGTTCGAAACTACCAGCTGCTCCGCGGGAGAAAGATGAGGCTTTCTACTTCCGTAAAGATTTACACCCTCGGAAACCCTGTACAGAGTCGCTATGGGTCGAAACCGACGGCACTTAACAACAACAACAACATATTTTATATCAGTACTTTCTGACTTATATTTACCAGTGGACAGTTATCTAGTTCGGAAGATATTTCTCATTCAGAATCCATAATCCTCTTGCTAATTAGTTTTTTCCCCTTTCCGTTAGTTTCCTTCCTTCCTCTCTCTCTTTCACTTATTCTTTCTTTTAACCTAGAAACAGAAGAACCCAAGTTCTGTTGACAAATTGTGATTTTGATTTTGAGTGGAAACAAATTATTACGTAACAGAATTCACAATGCTAGACTGAATACTCGCTATGGAGCTATTAAGACTGATAAGATTTGCCTGGTCACTTTGAAGATCTTCACTATAAATTTGTTCAGACTTAATACACTGATGTTATTCTCCCAAACTGTATTTCCTGCAGTAATTCCACTAAACTCAGGATTCTGTATTCCTGTTAAATAGACAGTGATATACTGTGTCTGTTGCTTCTGGCTTTGGTTCGTTTAGGCATATGAGAATTCAAGCCATCTATTAAAGATTTTAGGTTAATAAAAGCAATATGCTATGTCACTGTTGACTTAGATTAAGTAATAATCTCACTTGAAGACCAATATTACAAAGTCATTTATGTGACAATACCCAACATATTCTCACTTAATAAATATTATCTGTATTGAGTTTTCATTCAAATCTAATAGACACACTTTGCTATTTATTATGCCTATTGCTTTGCAATATATTGTAGGGAAACCAAAGATTAATAAGATATAAACCTTATTCTGTAGAAATTCACTTTCCTCATAACAACAAAATAAGTGCATTAGTCAAAATATCCTATTTCAAAAGTTGTGCATATATACATACTGCCTCTCTCTCTTACCCCGTGCTCCCTCTAACCGTCTCCCCTAGTGCACACCCACACAACCACACCCAAACACACACATGGAAATGGTGGTTCTGGTTCATACGTTAACAAAATACTGCCAAAATAGCTCCACCAATTATAATCAAAATTATAATCAAAAGTCTGTTTTCTGAAATTATCAACTTCTTGGTAATTTTAACCTCATCAAATAGGCTGATGCCTATTTGAAATATATGTAAATGGAAGCACCAGTTTTATAAATACAGCGAGTGGTTACGAATCGGGCTGCTAACCTCAGGGACAGAAGTTCCAAACTACCAGTTGTTCTGGGAAGAAAGGTGAGGCTTTCGGCTCCAGTAAAGATTTACAGCCTCGGAAACCCTGTACAGCGTCGCTATGAGTCAGAACCGACTCCACGGCACATAACAACAACAACAACTTGGCTTATTAGTTATTAGAAACAAAATAGTTTTAATACTTGGACTGATAAATGAATTAGTGACTAGGGTGCATTATGACGCCAGTAGTACAATTTAGCAGAAAGAATAGTCTGGCCCAAGAAAAACAAACAAAAAAGATACAAGTCTATGGTCGAGATACTACAGAGTGATACTACTGCTCTCCAGCTTTTGAGTTTCCTTTCTTGTCTTTATCCCAGAGACAAATGCAGTATCACAGCTGATTGTCCCACACTGGCGTGAGGTGGTGGTGGTGCATGCCATCCAGTCAGTCCTGGCTCATAGCTACCCTGTATAGGGTTTCCAAGGCTATGGTAAAACAAGAAGCTTATACTGAATAGGCCCATGTTTCCTGGCGTGAACAGTATTCCTGTGGTCAAAAATTACACATTTTCCTGGTCAAAGTAATATTTTGTTTTCTTGTTTAAGCTGGCTCTGCTCCTTTCAATTTCTGCAAGTGCTTAGGAACATTGGACCTGAAAGTTTAGTGAACATAAACCTCACTTGTAAAACATATGCAGAACACTTCTGTATAAATTCTACCCTTAATATTTCTGATTTAGTAGATCTGGGAGTGTGTCAGTTTCTGATGCAGGGGGACTGTGTTTCCAATGATCCTACTGTTTAGTTGCTGTTTCACATATAGTTAAAATAAGAGGCATATAATTACAAAGGATCTATAAATGTGGGCTCTCCATTATTATTACTATAAAGTTTCCAACTAGTTTAATCAGTCCTTTCATTATAAAAAAATCATTTGCCTACACAATCACACAGTAAATAATCTCTACAACCTCATTTATCAGACAGAGATCCATAGCCATAGAAGGTTGAGAATAACTAGTATAATGTGGCTCAGGATGAGATTTTTAGGAGTAATTTTAGCAGTCTTGGTGTGGGGCTGTGGGTTAATGCACTGGACTACAAGATCCATTTGAACTGCAAAGTCGATAGATCAAGCTTAGCAGTCACTGCTCGGAAACCCTATACAGCGTGCCTATGGGTCGGAACCGACTCAACGGAACTTAACAACAACAGCATTAAGAAAAAGGACTCATGGTGTGGCGCTGCAGGATCAGCATTGGACTTTGAACCACAAGGTCAGTAGTTCAAACCCACCAACTGCTCATCAGAAACCCTATACAGGCTCCTTATGAGTCAGAACTGACTTGATGGCACTTAACAGCGACAACACTAGGCTGAATACTACACTGTTATTGAATCAGTGGATAACAAATTCAGCTAAATATTGGAATCATCTTGAAATCTATATCAATGCCTAACTACCACTCCCAGTGATTCGGAATTTATAACTTCAAGATACATCACAGTTTAAAAAATTTCCCAGGAGATTCTAACATGTAGACACATTAGAAAATCACTACTTGAAACCAACCCCTTAATGTAATAATAATAAAAAAAAAATGGCCAAAACCATACAATAATATTTGTTCATTGAACTGTTTTCACCTTTTAACGGCTTTCTGACATTACAGACATGCATATTTATTTGCATGCTTGTCCTACTTAGAATTAATTTGTTATTAAATTCACTGAAGACTGTTTGGGGTTTTTTTTTCGTCTTCATGTCTTTGGCTTCTAGTAAGAGTGAAATAAGCCTGACCAAATGAATGAATAAGCAGATCTCCCTGACCTTTAAGGCAAACTAGAGATTAAGACTCACCACGAGGCAGGATTGAATAATTTAAAGACTAACTATTTTGGTCAGATCAGGAGTTCTCAATTTTTGTGGTCCTTGATCAGAAATGTTTGAAAAGAGACAATGCTTATAAAAGTATAAACACTTTTATATTTATATCACTTGCTCCTTTTGTGTAAACTGACTTTCTTGTTGTTAGGTGCCATCAAGTTGGTGATGACTCACAGTGATCATATGCACAACACAATGAAACACTGCTTGGTCCTGCGTCACGTCACCCTCATGATCGTTGTTAAGCTTGAGCCCATTGCTGTTGGCATTGTGCCAATCCATCTCATTGGAGGCTTTCCTCTTTTTCAGGGACTCTCCACTTTACCAAGCATGATATTCTTCTCCAGGGGTTAGTCCCTACTGATAATATGTCTGAATTATGAGAGATGAAGTCTCACCATTCTGGCTTCTAAGGAGCATTCTTGCTGTACTTCTTCCAACACAGATTTGTTTGTTCTTCTAGAAGTTCATGGTACTTTTAAATATTCTTCTCCAACACCATAACTCATATGCATTAATTCTTCTATAGTCTTCCTTGTTCACTGTGTAACTTTCTCAAGTATATGAAGTTATTGAAAATACTGTGGCTTGGGTCAGGGGCATCTTAGTCTTCAGACAGACATCTTTGCTCTTGAATACTTTAAAGAGGTCTAGTATAGCAGATTTGCCTAATGCAATACATCAATTGATTTCTTGACTGCTGCTTCCATGAATGTTAATAGTGGATCCAAGCAAAATGAAATCTTTTTATCTAACTTCAATCTGGATATTATTTATTGGTCCAGTGGTGAGGACTTTTGTTTTCTTTATATTGAGGTGCTGCCCATACTGAAGACTATGATCTTTGATCTTCATCAGTAAATATTTGAAGTCCTCTTTGCTTTAAGCAAGCAAGGTGGTATCATCTGCATAGCACAGGTTGTTAATGAGTCTTCATATAATCCTGATATCAGGTTATTCTTCATATAATCCAGCTTCTCAGATTATTTTCTCAGTGTATAGGTTGAATAAGTATGGTGAAAGAATGCAACCCTGTTGCACACCTTTCTTAGTTTTAAACCATTCAGTATTCCATTGTTCTGTTTGAACAACTATCTCAGGATCTATGTACAGGTTCCTCATGAGCACAGTTAAATGTCCCAGAACACTCATTCTACATAATTGTGTCCATAACTTGTCACAATCCACACAGTCAAAAGCCTTTACATAGTCTAAAGCAAGGTAAACATCTTTCAGGTATCCCAGCTTTCATCCAAGAGCCATCTTACGTCAGCAATAGTATACCTCATTCCATGTCCTTGTCTGAATCTGGGTTGAACCTTGGGAAATTCCCTGTTGCAACCTTATTTGGATTATCTTTAGCTTCCTAGATGTGTGGATAAAGATATAAATACCTTTACAATGGTCAATAATTCAGATATAACTTTTTTTTTTTTTTTTAGTGCCAGGAAACAAAACATGTTGAAGAGGGTATATTTTTAAATCAATGAAGTTCAATCAGAAATTCTGTGATCTCCTCTGAAAGCCAAATTACAGCAAACTGTAGCCATTCCAATTTTTTTCTTTCTTTATTATCTTTATTTATACCTCAATGAGTGGCAGTATCCATCTCTATTTTGTATCATTTTATGGTAATTCCCTCAAGCACTTTTCACATGAAGATAGATTAAATCCTCAACAAAACACTTTGAAAATTGTACACATCTTCAATCAATTGCTGAGCATGTAATTTAATTGGAAAATTACTCAGAAATATATAGTTGGTACAAAGAGAGATACACATGAATTCAGGGTTGAAAACATGAAATTTATCCAAAATTCTGTGTTTTTATTTTTATTATCTAAAAATGATTGTAAAGGGAATCTTAGAAGCTTGCTTTTAGTAAATCTGCTAGCATCTCAGAGTCAAGCAAATAATCTAGTCTTTCTGTAGCTCCATTATCTCCTCTATTATATATAAGAATCAGATTTCTAGCAGTGATTGAGTTACTACATAGACAGTGTGAAAAATACTACAGACTTCTGTGAACCACTACTATTATGATCTAAACAATATCTTGGGGTTCTGGTGTGGCACTGTAGGATAAGCACTGGATTTCTAATCATAAAGTCGCTGGTTCAAACCCACCAGCAGCTCCTCATAAATCCTATACAGGGTCGCTTTGACTCAGAACCAGTTCAATGGCAGTTCACCACAACAAGTTACAATATCTTGTCCTTCAGAGCTATTGAAAAAGAAAGGGCTTGATTATACAGATAAAACACCAATAACATGAAAATAATGGAATCTGAGCCTGGTGGTCTAGGAGACAGCAGACATAGCTTGACAATAGTCATTAACTGCTGTAACCATCTATAGCTTGCAGGATATTTGCTTTGTGTAAAACATCCAATTAAAATTCAAAAGTAGCTACAAGATTTTCACATTTGGGAATTTTGAAAGAAAGCTTTTTAGACTCCACCCCCTAGGTGGATGAGGACCTACCAATGCTTTAAACTTTTTATCCATTCTTTGTAGATAAAAAGTGCTAACAAAGGTAGTAAGTTCATAGGTCAAGCTTGTTCCATCAATCAACCTTACTGAATTCAGGAAAGGTCCCTTCATTCTGACCTTGCCCAGATGGTAACTTGTTTTAATGTGGATTCCCTAGCACTAAAGGGAACATAGCTCTCTTTAAAGTCTTTGATACATTTCTTAATATGGAAAAGGAAAAATATCCCTGAATCTAAATGTGTTATTTAACAATGAAAGAAAGAAAAAAAAAAAACCTCACAAAGTAATCAACTTTTATGTGCTTAATACTCTGTATACAAGGCCATTTAAAATGTATTCTGGCATCCTATCTTAACAAATGAGTCCTGGTGTGTTGATGCAGGATTATTTGTTGGACCTGGAATACAAGGTCAGTTTGAACCCCAAGATCGATGATTCAAATTCCCCAGCCACTCCTCAGAATCCCTTTACAGGATCTCTATGAGTCAGAATCAACTCCATGGCACTTAACAACAACAAATCTTGACAAATGTATATTCACAATGACCTGAAAGGCCAATTCACATTTACAAATCTTGAACTCCTCAAAATTCTCTGAGACCTTGGCAGTATATGGAGAGCTGGCCCACCATCCCCTGACCAATATCCTCCCCAAAACTCTTCCCACTGTACCATGTATACAAACTCTGAGTACATCCTGATCAACAGCTACACTTTCGCAATCCCATCAAATGTTGGTGCACACAAGCGTACTGGTCTGCCTAGACCCAAGGAAGAGGCCCATGAACCATTGTTGTTAGGTGGGTTCTGACCCATGGCAACCCTATGTACAACAGAAAGAAACATTGCCCAGTCATGCACCATCCTCACAATTGCCAATACCCTTGAGTCTACTGTTTCTGCCACAATGCTAATCCACCTCATTGGGAGTCTCCCATGAAGCACAGTACCTACTGAATAAGGTAGAAGGGGGGATGTGTCTTTGATAGGCTACGTTCACTTGGCTGCAATGGCTGCTTACCACGTTGGAAAGAAGAACAGAAGAAGGCCAAAGTCAGGTCTACCAAAAAGCACAGGACTCAGTGCCAAGACTCTTTTTGCCTGAGAGAAGAAAATTGCATACAACTCTCTGTCATTCTTCAAAATGGGAAACACTAAGTTTACCAATAAATCACTAAAAATACAAGCACAGCATTAAAGTTGTAATTAAAACTCACATCCACCCAAACACTACATTAAACTAATATAAAACTATCAAACAATGCAGAGATCAGGAACCTGAAATCTGTAAGCATTATTATTATTATTATTAATTTGTAGATAAGGGTGAAATCAGTCATTCTTGGCTTTATTTGAAATCCTTCCTCCAAAACATTATTTTTCCTGGAGCTCTTTTGGGGTAACCAGCATGGGTGCCATTTCTTTCTCTATGAACATATAAAGATAAACCATATTAGAAATGAGGTGGGGATGATAGTGATTGTGATAGTGATATGTTCACACATGCTGCTATACTGATTATATTGATGGTGATAGTCATGTATTCATATGTGGTGTATTTACATTTGTTTTAAACCATTTTTTTTTTCCCAAGCCAGCCAAGATATACCTGCTTTTCAAAATATCACAGAATAAAGTTCTTGGAAATTTATTTATTTGGAACTAGAACAATGGCATGAAACCTTTGAGTATTTGTATCTCCTATTGCAGGGGATGCTATATATACGAGTTTGGTAAACTGATGCTTTTCCTCAATATTGCTTGTACAGCATCTCCTGCTTTAGACACTCATAATTCTCCTGGCTAAGAGATACTTATTTAAAGAAAATGTTTATTTATTTTTTTTTTTCAAAAGAAATGACCTTCAGTATATCTTTAGATCTTTCTACATGGTTTTCTAAGACTATCTATAATAGGCTTAATAAAACTCTTGAATAAATAAATCAGCATTAGAGGAACTGGGAATATATACCTCATTTTTCTAAACATACAAAAGCAAAGATGGTTTGTTTTTCTAGACTCTTCTAAGTCAAAGATTACGCAGTTTTACTGTTCAGTTTGGCTGCTTAAACATCTGGCTTTAGGACATTTCAATATATCTACTGAAATAAATTAGTCAAAGGTACTAGGATTACTAATTCATCTTGATAGTACAATTGTATATGGCTACCATTTAAAAACATGCATTACTGTGTTTTCAGGAATGTATTTCTGGACAGATGTGCGAATACCATATCCTAGGGGCTATAGACCTAGTTGAGTTGAAGCGTTTCTATCATTTACACTGTTCACACAAGAAAAGAAGTATGTTCCCAAGAATGTCTGATCTGAGGGCCTTATTATTTTCATTTGGGAAGAACATAACATCATTTTTCCTCCAAATTCTGGTCTATAGTAAACAACAAAAAAACAATGTGAATGAAAACAGTATAAAACTCTGCTTTAATATTGTTCCCAGTTGCCAAAAGCAATAAAATATCAAGATCTTCCTTATATTTCAGAACCATGTTATCACCAAGTCTGCATTAGGGTTGATGAATAATCCAACTTTCTGATTAGCTTTTTGATAATGCCCCAAATATAATTTCAGAAATGTCCTCATCTCATTGATGAGGAAATTGAAGCCTATATCCATCCATTCATCTAACAAATATGTATTACCTGCTTAATATTTGCCAGGGAGCATAAAAACAATGATAGTGATTCCATAGGATAGTCACTGGACTGCAAACCACAAGGTCAGTAGTTCAAGTCCCCCAGCTCCCCACTGGAGAAAGATGAAACTTTCTGCTCCCACAAAGATTTAGTCTTGGAAACCCAAGATGGGGTCTCTATGATATGGAACCGATTTGGGTGACATTTAGCAACAACAATATTTGACAAGCAGTACCATTGGGACAATGGTAGCATAGTGGTTATGAACTGGGTTGCAAACCACAAGGTCAGCAGCTGTTCTGTGGGAGATAGATGAGGCTTTCTGCTCCCGTAAAGATTTATAGCCTCAGAAACCCTGTTCAGGGTCTCTATAGGTCAGAACCGACTCGACGACACTTAACAACAGCAACCATTGGGACTATGTTGTTGTTTTTAAGTGTCCTTGATTCAGTTCTGACTCCTAGTGACCCTGAACAGGGTTTCCAAGGACACGACCAACCGTGTGATTAACAGTCCAGTTCATACCCTACAGTGCTGCATCAGGAATCCATTGAGATTATAACACTGACAATTGAAAACAGATTATTTAACTCATTTCCAGCTTTTATTCCCAGGAGAAGTTGAAGAACCCAGAGTAGAGTTAAATGAATATGCATGGTGTATAATTATAGATTGTTTTAAGTGTTTTGAACTGCCACTCATCTGTCAGTGACAGATGACAGATGACAGCTTACGTTGTTGCTGTGAGACTGAAAGCTATACCACCAGTCTTCTAAATACCAACAGGTTCACCTTGGTTGACAGGTTTCAGTGAAGCTTCCAGACTAAGGGAGACAAAGAAAAGGGAGAGGCGGATCACTGCTGAATGGTTACGCACTGAGATTTTTATCAATAGCAGCATTGATATTGTACTGGAAAATTAGCTTCTCATGATGGAAGACACTCAAAATATGAGTAGAGAATAGCTGCCTCCTCAAAGTAGAGTTGACTTTAATGATGTGGACAAAGCAAAGCTTTCAGGATCTTTATTCACAGATGAACCATAGCTCAAAATGAGAAGAGCCAACTGCAAATATCCATAAATATATATCAACCTGGAATTCTGAAGTGTGAATCTAAGAAAACTGGAAGGTGTCAAAACTGAATTGGAATGCAAAAATATAGATACCCTAGGTATTAGTGAGTTTACATGGACAAGTATTGGTTATTTTTAATTGGACAATCATATGGTTTATGCCCAGAATGACAAATTGAAGAGGAATGGTGTCTAATTCATAGCTTCAAAAAAGCCTTTCAAGATCTATTTTGAAGTATAATGCTTTCTGTGATAGGATGATACCCATATATCTATGGGAAAGAGCAGTTAACAAGACGTTTATTCAAATTTATGCATCGACCACTAGAGCTAATAATTAACAAAATAGAAGGGTTTTACCAACCTCTTCAGCCTGAAAATGATCACACAAGCAATTAAGGTGCATTAATAATTAGGAGTTCTAGTGTGGCACTGCAGGATAATGCACTGGACCACAAGGTCAGTTTTAGCTACAAGGTCAGCTGTTCAAACCCACCAGCCACTCCTCAAAGACCCTATATGGATTGCTATGAGTCAGAACTGACTCAATGGCACTTAATAACAACAACAATAATTATGGGTGATTGGAATGTGACATTTGAAACAAAGAAGAAGGTTCAAAAGTTAGAATTCATGGTCATGGTACTGTAAACGATGTTGGGAATCCCACAATAGAAATTGGCAAGACCAACTTTTTAATTAAAAATATATTTTTTTCAACAACAGAAACAGTGATTATACACACGGAGCTTGCCAGATGGAGCACAGGAATCAAATCAACATCTGTGGAAATAGACCATGGAGAAGCTCAATATAATCAGCCAAAGCAAGGCCAGGGAGCCACTATGGATGAAATACATAATCAATTGCTCTTATGGGAGTTCAGACTGAAGCTGAAGAAATTTAAAACAAGTTCACAAGAGACAAACTATCACCTTAAGTGTCTACTATCTGAATTTAGAGACCATTTCAAGAACAGATTTGACTGCAGACTTGAGGAGTTGTGGGATGATATAAACAACATCATACATAAAGCAAATGGTTATTAAAAAGAAAAGAAAGAACAGATCAAAATGGATGTCAAAAGAGACTTTGAACTTGTTCTTGAATATAAAGAGTAGCTAAAGCAGCTGGAAGAAATGAGGAAGTAAAAGAGCTGAACAGAACATTTCAAAGGGCAGCTTGAGAAGAAAAAGTATTATAATGAAATGTGCCAAGACCTAGAGTTAGAAAATGAAAAGGAAAGAATACACTCAGCGTTTCTCAAGCTGAAAGAATTGAAGAAAAAAATCCAAGCCTTGATTTGAATACTGATGGATTCTGTTGGCAAAATGCCCCCCTGGTGTGGTGTTGTAGAATCAGCACTTGACTGGGAACCACAAGGCCAGAAGTTCAAACCTATGAGCTGCTCCTCAGAAACCCTATACAGGACTGCTATGAGTCAGAATGTACTCGACAGCACACAACAACAACATGGACAATATTGAAGCATCAACAGGAAGCATCAAAAGAAGATGGAAGGAATATATATACCAAAATAATTGGTCAATATTCAACTATTTCAAGAGGTAGCATATGATCAAGAATGAATGGCATTGAAAGAAATCCAAATTGCACTGAAGGCACTGGTGAAAAACAAGGCTCCAGGAATTGAGGAAATTCAAACTGAAGTGATTCAATGAATAGATGCAGTGCTGGAGGTGCTCATTTGTCCATACAAAGGAATTTGGAAGATAGTTGCCTGATCAACCAATTGGAATAGATCCATATTTCTCCCCAGTCCAAGGAAAGGTGCCCCAACACAATGTAGAAATAATTGAACAATATAATTAATATTACAGGCCAGTAACGTTTTTGCTGAAGATAATTTTAAAAATGATTGCAGCAGGACATCAAAAGGGAGCTGCAAGAAATTCAAGCCAGATTCAGAAGGGATGCCATTGCTGACATTAGATGGATCTTGGCTTAAACCAAAAAATACCAGGAAGATGTTTACTTGTGTGTTATTGACTATGCAAAAGCATTAGACGTTACATGTCATAACAAACTATGGATAACATTGTGAGGAATGGAAGTTGCAGAACATTTAATTGTGCTCATGAGGAACTTGTAGAAAGACAAAGAGATAGTCTATACAACATACTAAGAGTAAACTGAGTGGGGCATCTTAGACATTACCTACCTAAAATGGGGTGGGGGTGCAATAAAGACATGAAGTGATTGGCTTACAAGTTTTCAAGAGAAAGTTTAGTTTCAGAGTGTGCAGGATAAAATAGAGTCCCCACTGAATAGTTTTCATCTTGTCTAGATGGGTCTGGTGAAAACAGATTGGGATAAGATTCTTATGATTCAATAGTGAGTAACTGCTATCATGACTAATTGCAACTGTCACAACTATTAAGATAGAAGTTTTGTAACAAAAACAGGGGAGTAGTTAATCTTACAATTCAAAAACAGAAGACCCTAGAACCATCAAGGGAGAAGAGCACAAGTGGAATGCAGGACCCTATCCAGAGAAGCAGCGACACCAGAGATGGAGGCAGAGATGAGGACATGGAGACAGGGAGCAGCTGAGGACCCTAGACTCATGGAAAGAGGGACTGAGTGCTGGTGGCCAGGAGGCAGGCTTGAACAGTGTGCTGTTTGTTTAAGTTATCATATAACTGAATGTTTTTGTGTACATCCCTCCAAACCTCCCAAACAAACAAACAAACAAACAAAAAAACAAACAAAATAACAGAGGGAATGAAAACAAATACAGTTGAATGATGAAGCATGGAGGAGATTGTAATCATTGTAATGAAATGATGGTGTAAAGACAATGTTCTCCCATGTAAACTATCACTCAGTAAACAAACAAACAAACACAATTTAAAGAGTATACTGAATGGTTTAAAATCATGGAAAAGTTTGCATCAGGGTTGTATTCTTGCATGATACTTATTCAATTTGTAAAGTGAGCAAATAATCCAAGGAGCTGGATTAAATGAAGAAGAATACAGCATTAGGATTTGAGGACAAACTCATTAAGAACCTGCGATATGCAGATAACATAACCTTTCTTGCTGCACCAAAGAGGACTTGAAATATTTAGTGATGAAGATCAATGACTATAGCCATCAACACCTTCAAGTGGAATCACCCAAGGCACATGCTTTGATTTCTTCTTTGCAAAAGATGGATCAATTGGGATTGCTTAGTTAGGAGTTTTAGGACTAGATATGGGTGTCCTGGTGTGGCACTGTGGGTTAATGCGCCAAACTGCAAAGCCATTTGTACTGCAAGGTGGGTGGTTCAAGCTCACCAGTCACTCCTCGGAAACCTTATATAGGGTCGCTATGGGTTGGAATGTACTCCATAGCACTTAACAACAACAACAAACCATTGAGTAAATCGGTCTCTGTAGATTATAATTTCCATGTAGAATCAATCTAGTTTGATTGTAAACTCTCCCTTCAAACCTTCTTATGTCCTTTCTTTCACATGTTTATTTCCTGTATATAGGATTAAAAAAAAAAAAAAGTCTAGAAATTTGTTCTGAAACTTGCCTTTTTAAGCTTTAACGTCTATAAGTCTTAGTGACTAATATAGAGTCTTCTTAATGCTTCCATAATTTTCCATAGTCTGGATATCTTATTGTACTTAAATATCCCTCTATTGATAGACATTCAAGCTAAGTTCAATTTTAATGATTAAATCAATCGTGCAATTTATATCTCTGAATTTGTGTCTTTACTTCCATGTGTAAACATTTCTATGAGTAGACTAATAGAAACATGATTTATAGATTTAAGGGTTAGGTGGAATTTTGGTTTGGTTAGATGTGGCATCAGGATTGGAGCAAGACTAATTAACAACCTGTGATATGCAGATGATACAACCTTGCTTGCTAGAATGAAGAGGACTTAAAATACGTACTGATGAAGATCAAAGACCACAACTTTCAGTTGTCTTGCTTAAAGTAAGCAATTAATGTATGCCAGGATCCTATGCCTGCTTCCAATCTAAATATTTTAGACTAAGTAGTTATATTAGAATATGAATAAGCATTACCACCTATGGTCTTGCTACCAAGACAAGTTTCCTTAGTGCTCAGCCAACTCATAGGTGTTGATCAGTGTAAATATGACAAAGATACATGTGTTTGGGAAATTAATCAGGGACATGTTTCTACTTTAATGATGATAAAAGATCCCATTCAAGATCGGAGTATGGCATCCAGCATTTGATGTATAATTAGGACCACTTGGTGCACATTTATATAGCACAAAACTGGCTATGCACAGCCATCACAGTTAAATCACGTCCATGAAGCAGATAGAGCATTACTGAAGTCAAAATTGTATACTTCTCACTACACCTCAATATTTTCTTAGTCAGATTATCATCTGGGTTCTAATCAGAGAACAGTAAATGTCACAAACAACAAGAATATGGGAAATTAACAGGAGTTATCTAACTGGAATTTACCACCCTACAAACACACACACACACACACACAAACTCATTCACTTCTTTTATCTCCACTGTCTTCATCTCTCCAAAATAAAAACAAAACCAAAAGAAAGAACAAGTGTAAATGCCTGGCTATTCTACTTTAACACAATATTTAATTGTTGAAAGTTCAATGGGCAATAAATGAGGTTTTCCACTAACTTGCATTTGCTCAAATACAATTTAATAGTAAGCTGTTTCAGCCTTAATATTTGCCTCAATATAAACTTTCTCTTGACAGCGAGATCTGTAGTATGTGGGCCTTCATTTGCTTACTTTTATATTCTTAGGTGCAGCACTTTTCAAAATATCATTTTTGGACAAAATGAGCACATGTACAGGCTGACTAGTCTCGATTTGCCCCTTTGCACCCATTTCTTATTTGACTTGATGTATGCCCAGGAGCCTTATCTGTATAGACTGACCCCTGTATGAAAGCAGACCCAACTCCACCCTCATTCAGCACAACCAATGGGATTTTATCCACCATCACATATTGTATAAGTATTTTTATTGTTGTTTTTTTTATCTTTTCACCCTGAAATCATGAACTTTGCTTTTGTTGTAGCTGTTTTCTATTCTTGCCTTATTCTCAGCACCAGAATTGAATTTAATGCATCGTTGTTGTTGTTAAGTACCATTGAGTCAGTTACCTCCCATAGTAACTCTCTATAGGGCTTCCGAGAAGTGGCTGGTGAGTTTGAACAGCTGATCTCGTGGTTCAAATTGACCTTGCAGTCCAGGGCTTACTGCATAGTAGATAATAAATGTTTCATAAATATCACTTTCAGCATAGTTTTGCAGATGAATAAACTGAGGCTCATATGGAACCCTGGTGATGCAATTGTTAAGGGTGTGGCTGTTAACCGAAATGTCAGCAGTTCAAACCCACCTAGAGGTACTGTGGGAGAAAAGACCCGACCATGTGCTCCAATAAAGACTACAGTTTAGGAAGTTCTACTCTCTCCTATAGGTTTGCCATGAATCAGAACTGACTTGATGGCAAATAGCAACAACTCACTGAGGTTCAGAGTATTCTATGAACTTATGCAGATGGAAAATCCAGATGTACATCTATGGTTTTATTACAAGCATAGTTTCTTCTTGCTACTTAAGAGTTACTTCACCTAGTAATCAATAACTAGTACATCTGATAAGTTGTATCAAAAATAGTGTAGTCCTACATGAAACTATTTGAGAAAAAATATTTTATTCAGGAAGTGTCCCATTAAGTTCAAGTAGTATGTTCTCCTTCAGGTGCCAGGAAGGAATTGAAGGGAGGGAAATAGCATCTGTAACACTACACCGTGACAGAGGCTATGAATGTTCTGATCAAATTCCTCCATGGCCTTTGTGGGCAATTAACTGAAATGGAGGGTTTCTGTTAGATATGGGGACAGGGACACAGTGCGAGAGATTAGATAGTTGCATCTGCCGTGTGTTCTGACATGTCTTGGTGGAGTTATTACAAGACCAGCCCTGGATAATCAAAGGAAGGTCACAACACATCAGCCTGAATATTCTTCATGACATACCATCATCAATCATAAGTGAATGATTCCTCCAGAAACCTCACTCCCATCCAAGTAAGATTAGATTTATACTACTGGATACTGAACAGAGAGGAAGAATGAGTGAGGGACAGACAGAGAAATTAGCCAAGAAGGCACGTCATGTAAAAAATAGTCAAAGAGCAATATAAAATGTAAAATCAGTTTGCGACAAGGTAGGTAGTATAGAAGTGACGAGATCAAAACCATTAACAGTCTTTGAAAGATTAAAGTACTAAGGAGAAAACGGTTTTCAATGTGAAAAGATTAAAAAAAAAAAATGGACTTGTCTACAAAGCAGACCTAGTGTAACAGACTACAGGCTCAATCCACCTATGGTAGACAGGAGAGTACAAATCAAATCATAGTCATGTATTTACTATCAGCCAATTGGAGTCCTGGTGGGATGTGGGCTAAAGCATCAAACTGCAAAGTCATTTGAACTGCAAGGTCGGTGGTTCAAGCTCACCAGCTGCTCTTTGGAAACCCTATACAGGGTCGCTATCGCTTGGAATCGCCTGGATGACACTTTACAACAATTATATTTATTCTGAAATTTGGTATGACAAAGGGTCCCTGGTGGGGCAGTGGTTTAAGTGCTCCACTGCTAACCAAATAGTCTGATTCAAACTGACCCACCACTCGGTGGAAGTAAGATGTGGGAGTCGGCTTCAGTAAGGGTTTATAGCCTTGGAAATCCTATAGGGCAATGCTACTTTGATTAATATCATTTTTCCATGAACTTCTTGAAAGTTGTTTAACAACTTGTATTTCCTTGGTGGTTTGATTCTTGAGTAGTTTAACTGTTGGGTAGTCAAATTTTCTGATGAATCAATAGATCAATATAGAGAGGATATAAATATGGGATTTTTGTTTGTTTCATTTGTTGAAAGTCATTTTCCTAGCCTGTATGCCTCATTTTTATAAAAGAAGATGCTGACATTTCATTTCTTTAGTGGCCTAAATATTACTTTTCCTTTCAGTAAACTAAAAAGGTGGAAAAGACAGGAAATGAAATTGTATTGTTTTCATTTGCAACTATTTTATTAATAAAGAGGAATCAAATAATATTCTTAAAACTGGTTGTAGATGATGAAAAGAGGAGTCTTATAATACTGGCTCTTGTTAAGTGCTGTTAAAGAGTTTCCAAATCACAGGGGCCCTGCAAAGGGTTTCTGAGGAGCAGCTGGTGGATTTGAACCATTGACCGTGTAATTAGCAGTCCAGTGCGCTCTACAGTGCCACACCAGGACCCCACAACACTGACTGTTTTTGTTAAGTGCCATAGAATCAATTGTTAACCTTGTTCATGCACCACACCAGGACCCCATGATATTAACAGTGTTATTCTTTATCCATCTTTCCAGAAAACAATATAAAATATTTATATTGCTCCACATACTGTGTCACCTTAAATCTATGCTAAGGAAATACTCAGAAATGTAAAAACAGTATTTATGTACAACGGGGTTTGCTGCTGCATTATGTAAAGATAGAAAAACACTGAGAATAATGTGATGGTTCAAAAATAGGAGAAATGTATTCAGAGTGTAAATATGGTAGTTTATAATCCATGAACTGAAAATGGCTACTGCCCAAATTATGTGACATGAAAAACATTGGTATGAGTAGCAATTTCAAATATGTAAAGAACATTCATATAGAATGACTGAAAAGAGATATACCAGCATCTGACAAACAGTTATTTGTGATGATTTTTTACTGCTTCTTTACACTAATACTTAATGAGTTTTACTAGTACTTACTAAGTTTTAATTTATAGTTGAATGAAAAATACAACAATCATATTTTGATGTCAGAATCAATGAGAAATCAAAAACAAACCTAGAAAAGAATATGACTACTTCTGGTTGCTTCTGTGTTTGTTGTAATGATTTACTATAGAAGTACTTTGTAAACTATTAAAACGCATATAAGAATTTGAAAAGTATTATATAGGCATAAGTTATTTTAAAACTCTTTAAAGATAAGCATGATTTGGCACATTAGGTGGCATGTCACCCACCAGCTTGCCTCCAGAGCTAACGTTTTTCACGGTTAACCTTCTTTGGGATAAAAGCACTGAAGGTCTTGGCAATATATATTCAGCTGGAAAGGCAAGTCGCTTATGGTGGTCAGACTTTAATTTCTCATGGTGAATACTATGTAGGAATTGTTGTTAAGTGCCGTTGAGTGATTTCTGGCCCATAGTGACTCTGTATAGGGTTTCTGAGGAGAGGCTGGTGAACTTGAACCACCGACCTTGCGGTGCAAGCCAACTTTGCAGTCTAGCGTCATTAAACCATAGAGCCACACCAGGATTCCTGGTGTATATGAGTAACTATGGTAATTCAGCAATGTCCTGAATTACCAATTGGGAGTAAGCAGAAAACTGCTGAAACATGACTATGCTTATTGATTCTATAGTCATTGATTGTCTTTTCTGCTAAAATATATATCTATACATAAAGGGATCTTTTATGTTTAATTTATTAATGATGTTCAGGCACATAAAACATTGTCTGATACATTATAGACAGTAAATAAGTATGTGTTGAATGAATAATTATGGCACTATAGGAGACATGAACTAGGAATATCATTGCTAACTGACAGTAGATGGATCTTGACTTAAAGCAGAGGATACCAGGAAGATGTTTACTTATGCTTTATTGACTATGCAAAGGCTTTTGAATTTGTGGGTCATGGCAAGCAGTGGATAACATTGTGAAGAATGGGTATTCCAGAACACTTAATTGTGCTCATAAGGAACCGCTACACAGACCAAGAGGCAGTTCAAACAGAACAAGGGGATACTAAATGGTTTAATATCAGGAGAAATGTGTGTCAGCGTTGTATTCTTTCACCATATTTTTTCAATCTGTATATTGAGCAAATAATCCAAGAAGCTGAATTATATAGAGAAGCACATGGCATTAGGATTGGAGGAAGACTCATTAGCAACTTGTGATATGCAGATGCCATAACCTTGCTTGATGGACGCAAAGAGGTCATAAAATGCTGATGAAGATCAAAGATTACAGCCTTCAGTATGGATTGCACATCAATGTAAAGAAAACAAACATTTTCATAACTGGACCAATAAATAACATCACACTACATGGAGAAAAGATTGATGCTGCCAAAGGCATCATTTTACTTATCCATAATCTATACTCATGGAGGCAGCAGTCAAGAAAGCAAAAACGGGATCGCATTAGTCAAATCTGCTGCACAAGGCCTCTTAAAAGTGTTCAAGAGCAAAGATATCAGTTTGAGGACTAAGGTGCACATGACTCAAGCCACATTATTTTGTAGCCTCATATGCATGTGAAAGTTGGACAATGAATTAGGAAGATCATGGAAGAATTGATGCATTTGAGTTATGGCGTTAGCCAACAATGTTGAAAGTACCACGGACTGACAGAAGAACAAATCTGCGTTGGAAGAAGTAACGCCAGAATGTTTCCTAGAAGCTGAGATGGCAAGGCTTCATCTCACATACATGATATCAGGAAGAACCAGTCCCCAAAGAAGGACATCATGCTTGGTAAAGTGGAGGGTCAATGAAAAACAGGAAATCCTCCAATGAGATGGATTAGCACAATGGAGACAATGGGCTCAAGTATAATAGCCATTGTGAGGATGGGGCTGTGTTTCATTCTATTGTTCACAGGGTCTCCATGAGTCAGCACCAACATGTTGGCACCTAACAACAACTGTATGTGTAGGTGTCACCTTGGGCGAATAGGGTCTTAGGAAATGAATGCAAACTGATTATACTCTGGTTACTGCCATGAGTAATAAGTAGCTATTTGTCTCTTACTCCAAAATCTCATATCTTCTGTCAATATTCATGAAAGTGTAATAGGATAACTGGAAAGTAGGGTTAAAAATATCTCAGATGATTCACAATTATTAACATACGGAGTTATACAAGGTTATGAAGATGACGCAGCGGGGATCACTCTGGGAAATCCTAGAGGTGACCTGCCACATTTGTTATTCCTTTTTCTTTCTAATTAGCTCACTAATCTTTTTCTTTAGCAGTGGAAATGCAGAAGGAAGGGAGAGAGAGAGAAGAAAAATAATTCACCATATAATGATTTTACATTTTGCTCTAGGAATGTTACCACAAATCAATCTGCTTGTATAATGACACAAAGTATAATGAAGCTAAGGAAAATTGATCATTTTCCCGGTCACTCAGGTGAGGAACTTGAACTCAAAATCAGGTGTTCTGGTTGAAAATTCCTAAGTGTGTGTGCGCATGCGTGTGTGTGCATGTGCAAAAGGAATAGCTTCTCAAGTGCCCATATTACTGGTGTCAAATTATTAGTACTGAAAGATCACCAATAGTGTAGTTTTCTCTAAAATGTTACACATATGATAATCTAATTTTATCCTAATGCTTCAATAAAATATTAAAGATAATCCTTGAAATGATTGCTCTTCATATATCTCTAAGTAATGACTCAAAATCTGTATCAAATTTTATATGACGGCCTGATTTTTTGGTATGGAAATCATCTTCTAATGCCATATTTACATGAAGTATGAGGCAAAACTTCAAGGCTTTTATGAACTTCAAGTACAGAATGATAATATATCAAAAAGAAGTGTGAAGGGATTCATATTTTAGAGAACTTTTCAGGCTAGCAATCTTGGTATCAGGAAATTATTTTCATTTTATGGATTCTTATGGAAGAATTTAGTAACCTCAATACTTGGGATTTACTTCTGTTAATTAGTCATTTGGTTTTTTTTTTTTTTCTTTTATTCCATACTTGAAATACAATCTGGTCTATTGTGACTTGAAAACCTTAGTTATTCTACTGTGTTGGAATTACATTAACCTTTATATTTAAATTTACTAATCAAGTTCAAATCAAGGAAACTTTTATCACTATAAGACTTTACTCCTCAGACTGAAGTAAGCTACGTCACGTTTTTAAGAGCAACTGTGTAACATTTTGACAAGGTTTTTATTTTTAGTTTAGCGAACCAGGGCTGGCTTCTACTGATCAACTTTAAATAATGAACAAGGCAGATATGACAGACAATATACTTAAAAATCCTGCTCCATATTAATGTTAAGTTCATTTATCCATGCTTCCTGATTCTGCCTTTCCCCTCTCTTTTACATGCGTGAGAGCTTTCTTTTCTCATGTTTAAATTATTCTCACTTCATCCTCCAATTTTATCGATTACTTCTTGTTCTTTTGGTTCCCTGTGAGCATGTTTATCTGATTCCCCACCCCCCAAACAGTTGACAGACTCTTTTCATACAGCCAGGGGCCCTCTTGTTAGCTTTTCTCTTAATTTGAACTTAAGTTCCTTGATTCCAAATGTTTATTTTATCCTCTTAGTAAAGTAATTATTCTCTTTGACAGAAAAGTCCGAAGCAAACTGGGAGCTAAGTAATTGTGTGCTCTCACCTACCAATAACATCACACCAGCTGTTCAAACCAGTTGGACTCTTTAGATTTGTTTTTAGCATAACTTTTATCAATTCAAAAGCCAAGTCATTTTAAAAAAATTGCCTCTCATTTAGGGCCAGTGTACACTTCAGTGTAACCTGTGGCTGAGAACTAGAGCCATAGGCAGCCAAGTTAAAACTCAGCAGGTATCATTATCACTCTAGAAGCTTCTTTCACCTCTTCTTAAGAGAGGAGAATAAAATGTTAAGCGTTGTGGAGTATTAGAATAGATTTTCAAGTATGTAAGGAACAACATGTATGTATGTATATAAGGAGCTCTGGTAGCATAGTGGTTACAGTTGGGCTGCTAGCCTCACGGTCAGCAGTTCGAGACTACCAGCAGTTCCAAGGGAGAAAAATGAGGCTTTTTGCTCCCATAAAGATTTGCAGCCTCAGAAACCCTGTCTAGGTCGCTATGGGTCGGAACCGACTTGACGGCACATAACAACAATAACAAAGGAACAACATGGGGGAAGGGAGTGAGAGTTATTGCTTGGTGTCTCTTCTGTTTTCTAGAACTACACGAAGTGATTTAATCTCTCCGTATCATTTATCCCTGACTCTTCACTCTGGGGAGTATATCGTGCTTCCTCCCTCCCCCAATCAGACTACAGTGATTTCTTGTGACTGAGTGTGGAAATCAGTGAGATAAGCACTGGACTACAGGCCTACTTGACTGATACCACATTACAGCACTTTGAATTTGCCTAAAGTGTCAAGTCATGGCCACGTAATATGCTTCTGTTATTGAGTGCCATCAAGGAGGTTCTCACTCATAGCGACCCTGTAGAGAGTTTCTGAGGAGCAACTGGTGACTTTGAGCTTGTTGTTATGTGCCGTGGAGTCAGTTCCAACTCACAGCGACCCTGTACATCTTTACAGGAGCAGAAAGCCTCATCTATCTCCCACAGAACCACCGTTTTGAACTGCTGACCTTGAGGTTAGCAACCCAACTCATAACCACTACATTGCCGGCAGTCTAGTGCTTATCCTACAGTGCCACACCAGGACCCCATGTATATAAAGGCCTACACTTTCTAAGTGGACAGACCAGAAATTTAAATGATCAAGAAATTAGAAAGTAACAAAATACTTTAAGAAATACAAATTTTTCACCAAATAACTTCCCTGTTTCAGGTATCTTCCTTTCCCCAGCAAGTGAAGGGATGCTTCTTGCCAATATTTTGAACGGATTTATTCTAGTTAGAACCCCTGATGATAATTCATGTTTCTAACCCAGATATATTGAATCAGCGTCTACGTTTTACCAAGATTCCCCAAATGATTCATCTAAATCACCAGGTGATACAGACACAAGAATCACCTGGGTACCTTGGTAAACTGTAGATGCTGATTCAGTATAGCTGGGGTGAAGACGGCACTTTCTCAGCAAGGGGTCAAACTGAAACAAATTGGATCAAAGCTCTGGTTCTTGCTTCACCAAATATGAATGGTAATCATTCATGATACCTGTCACTACTGCTTTTCATGAAGGTGACTAGCATTGTACTATGTCCTAAAATTTAAAAAAGTTAGAAACCATTAACTCAAAACCAGAATTTCATACTCACTGGAATTTCCATTATAGAAAAGAATACAAAATTTTAT
>NW_006408525.1:17030283-17031704 GCF_000296735.1 Chrysochloris asiatica
TCTATGTAAAAGTACATTATAGTTGGTAAATTGGAGGGTCAGTAAAATAGAGGAAGACCCCCAACGGGATGGACTGGCACAGTGGCAGCAGCAATGGGCTCAAGCACAGCAACGACTGTGAGGCTGGTGCAGGACCGAACATTGTTTTGTTCTGGTGTGTTATCATAAGGTCACATGCATCAGCAATGAGCCAACAGTAGCTAACAACAACAAAAGTATCACCTATTGAGTCCTGGTGTGGCGCTGCAGGATAAACACTGAACTGCTAACGGCAAAGTCAGTAGTTCAAACCCACCAACCACTCCTCGGAAACCCTATACAGGACAGATAAGAGTTGAAACTGACTCAATCGCACTTAACAGTGAAAACAAAGTACTGTCTTATGAGAAGATAGACACAAAAATAAATCATTTTAGCTTCTTAATATGTTTTATTCGTGTGGTTTGTTCTCATTATTATGGAAGTAACTAAAGTTTATGAAGCTTCTAAAACACAGAATGGTAAAACCCACACTAAAATTTCCTGCTAGTAAGTTTTATAGAAGTCTCATCTACCTTTATGAATACATATTTCATGCATACTTGTTTGCTTTAAAAAATAGAGAAAGCTGAAGAAAACATATGGAACTCAAGTCCTCTGTTTGATAGTATAGTTCTAAATGCCAAGTCTTCTAGTTTCAAGATACAGATGTTTGACTTTATGAAGTGACATCTGTAGAATGTGTGGTATTAAAATTCTGATGGAAAATTCTCCTCTAATATATGCATTGTCTCCTGGCCAATAAAATCAAACATCATGCTATACTATTGAATGTACTTAGCATTAAAGCGCATACTGTTCCTCCCTTTTTACCATAAATTTGCTTCCTCATTCAATACTCACATGATGTGCATGAGCTACATGGGTAATTTATTCCCAATTTACTGTGAGGCATGGCAGTCCCAGGCTGAATCTTGGCTTGAATATTTTGCTGTGTGTAAAATGTTGATGCGAATGTGATTTAATTGGGGTATAGATGTAGAAGGAAGAGGGAATATAGTTGGAAATGGTGTTGAGTAATATACAAATCAGGTTACCTACTAAATATCTTTAAGTAACCCTTGGGCAAAATGGCAGATTGTAAATCATAATATTTTTTTGTGTGTGGACTTTTCTGCAGAGGTTACTGTAACATATACATACACACATGCATCCTCAGGTAGAAATTCAGTGACTGAAAAATTCCAACCCAATTGCACATGGGTTTAAATGATAGAATATCTGTTAAAAAATAATAACATAATAAAACAAAACAAACATTATTGCCATGGAGTTGATTTTGACCCCAGGGGACCCGTTGCGTATCAGAGTAGAACTATGCGTTTTAGGGTTTTCAATGGCTGACTTTGTAGAAGGAGATTGCCAGACCTTTCTTCCAAGGT
>NW_006408525.1:17031905-17033808 GCF_000296735.1 Chrysochloris asiatica
TGCTGACCTTGAGGTTAGCACCCTGACACATAACCACTTCGCTACCACAATTCCTTCCAACAGAATATATATGGGTTATAGTTTACAGAATCTTTTCTAAGTTTGCATAATTCCTCACATTTTTCTCCTGCATACTAGAATTGTAATTTAGTTTGTACATGTGTGAATAAGAGCTTTTATTTAGCTTTGGTAAAAGACTAGTGTTAGTGGATCTGACTGATTGGATACATAAAAACACATCCCTTAATTTGACTTACGCAATTTTTAAAGTTTAAATCAAGTTTCATGCCATTGAACATCTATTTTGGATTTCTAAATGACTCTCCCCATGAAGAAGAAAGTGACTGTCTCTAACCCTATGTGTAGTTTCACACCTGGTGTGGTGTTGGCATATGGCCAATGATTTCATAATTAATTTCCCTTGACTGGAGTGAAGCAGTTATCAAAAAGTAGGAAATTGTAGAGCTTTCTATCTGCAAATATATTGGACACTTCACAACTGCTGTTTTACAGATGTCTTTGCCCCTGTCATATGTTCATCTGCAATGGCCTCTGCCTAGCTCTGCCTAGTACAAGTTTCAGATGCTTTCTGAGAACTCACCTTTTATCTAAAGTGTGGAAATTACCTCCTATTCAGTTTATTGAACATTTACTTAGAATTAGAATTATATTGATTTGCAAAATGTCAATTCTGGCAATAAATGCATAGGGTTATATAATGATCTTAATTTTATTTTTCTTTCCAGTCAGCGTGCCAACTTTATTGCAAAATCATTGTTAGAAAAGAAAAGAATGGATGATTTTCAGTTATTTTGGGTATCTATTCTTATCATACAATCCACATAGCAATGAGACTTAATAGTTTTACACAGAAATCAAGCAAAGTGAAGAACAGTTTTTATCAAACAGTGAAATCAAAGAGAAATGACAGTTAACCCTTTTGAAAGTTTTTGACATGGTAAATGTAGCTTCAGATGTTTTCCATGGATGGATGTATTCATTGCTTACAACCTTTTTGATTTAATATCAATTATCTCCATTTTAGATATGTGATGCAAGCAGCACAATTAACTAACTTTCTCTCAGAACTACAACTAGAAGAGGTGGAGCTGAGATTTGAGCCTGGAAAGGTTGATTCCCAAGTGTGCATAGACACTTCTTTCCCAAGCTTAGACTCATGGCGCCATGTTAATATGCCTCTCACATACTAAGATGGAAGTATCTTATGAAATGAAAATCATGTAACATCATTCCTGTTTGGTTCTTAAAATGTATTCACTTTCTCCCAAGGGTTCCCTAATATCTACCTCTATAAAATGACAGATTTGGGTTTCTTTCAGTTCTAAATTCTTATGATTCCATTATTTTGTATAATAGAAATAATGATTGTGATCATGAAAACAAAGACTACAGCCATTTTCTCATTATTGTTGTTGTTGTTGTTGTTAAGTGCCATTGAGTCAATTTCGACTCGAAGCAGTCCTATGCACAAAAAAATGAAACACTACCCAGTCCTGTGCCACCCTCACGTTGGATATGTTTGAGCCCATTGTTGTCACTGGGTCATGACATCTGGTTGGTGGTCTTTCTTTTTTCTTTGAGCCTTTACCTTGCCAAACTTGATCTCTGAAATATGAAGCCATCCTACCTTCCAAGGAACCTTTAGGCTGCATGTCTTCCAAGACAATTTGTTTGTTTTTCTGGTAGTACATGGTACTTTCAATATTCTTGGTCAATAGCATAATTCAAATCATTGATTTTTCTATGGCCTTCTTTTGTTCATTGTCCAACTTCCACATGCATATGAGGCGATTGAAAATACCATGGCTTGGGTCAGGTGCACCTTAGTCCTCAAACTGACAACTTTGCTCTTGAACACTTTAAAGGAGTCTTATGCAACAGA
>NW_006408525.1:17034171-17049007 GCF_000296735.1 Chrysochloris asiatica
CAACCCTGGTACATACCTTTCCTGATTTGATATCATTGAGTATTCCCTTATCGTTTGAACTACTACCTCTTGGTCTATGTGCAGTTCCTCATGAGCACGATTTAGTGCTCTGGAATAACAGTTCTTCTCAAAATTTGCTATGATCCACAAAGTCTTATGCCTTTTCATAGTCAATGAACCGTAAGGATGCATTTTTCTGGTATTCTCATCTCTCAGCCAAGATCTGATATCAGCAATCCTATCCCTCACACCACATCTTCTTTTGAATCATTATTATTAATGTCCAGGAATGAGCTACTTTTTTTCACATGTATTTTTTTTTTTAAACCTACAGATGGTTGTTATTGTTGTTGTGAAGTTTCATCTAGTTGATTCCAACCCATAGTGACTCTGTATAGGGTTTCCAAGGAGCAGCTGGTGAGCTTGAACCACCGACCTTGCAGTTCAAACGATTTTGTAGACTGAGGCATTAGTCCACAGTGCCATACCAAGTCTCCTAACCCACAGATGGTACATCTACTTAAATATGCTTGTAGTTCCCTCCCCCTTTTTTAAGAGGAAGAAACTGAGGCTCAGAAGTAAGAAATAATTTAGTGAAGGTCAGAGAACTTTCTAATGATTCATTAGAAAAAAAATCTAAATGTATTTCTCTGTGTTCATTCTGAGTCATTTTGTCTTTCTTCTGGAATCATACTCCCATACCTGCCCCATTTTTTGTTGTTGTTGTTGTTGTTGTTTTTATTTACCTTTGGTTGAATATCAGAGTTTCTTATTCAGAAAATCAGTTCTTATTATTTTCTTCATCTTAGAAATAAATGTCTTGCTGTTTATATTGATATATTCTATGATTTGACCTAATCCCGTATCTTTCAATGAAGCAAGCTATACCAGTCGTTCAAGTTAACTATAGCAAATTCACTCCAAGGGCAGGACATTATCATTTTCTTCCTCCTCTTTCACTATTTATATTTAAGAGTTTTCTAAGATTTGCCAGAAGAAAAAAAAAGCTTCCAAATTCTCTATGTTTGATTTTTTCTCCATATATCCCAGTTCATATGAGAATACGTGATTCTACAAAATGTGCATATTGTATAAGAACGTAGGTTATAATGCATTATGGATTATGCCTTTATATGTGCCAGAAGAAATGAACACAAAGGCAAAGGAAATGAGACACGATCGTAATATTTCATTGTAATGTTCGAGTTCATTGGCAGGACAAGCAATCACCAAGAAGTTTTGGAATCAGTATTTAAATTTAGTCCTCTGACTTCAATATCTGACTCAGATCGGCCCTGAATGCTGTCTTTTCTTCTTCATGTAGAATAGAAGCTTGCTCAATAACTCCGTATCACTTCCCTGGCTGAAGACTCCTGTAAGATTTGCCTCTGACTCTGTCTACTTATTAAACAATTGTTTCGAGAATACTAATCACCACCCACTGCCATACAGCCCATTCCAACTCACAGTGACCAGTTAGGAAATAGAACTGTCCCTTCCAGATTCTGAAACTGTAGATCATTATGGGAGCAGACAGGCTCATTTTCGCCTGTGGAACATCTGGTGCGTTTAAACGGCCAACATTGCTATTAGCAGTTCAAAGCTTAATCCACTACGCTCTCAAGGCTCCTTTCCTGTAGGATTATTGTTAAATTCCATTGAGTAGATTCTGATTCATAGGTACCCTGTATAGGATTTCCAAGGAGCGGCTGGTGAATTTGAACCTCTCACCTTGAATTCAAACCGACCTTGCAGTCGAGCACATTAGACACGGCAAAAGGCCGCCAGGGAAGCGTTGTGGTGGACTAATTTGAACGCTGGAGTTGATTTGGAAAGAGTCGCATGAGAATAATCTGACAAAGGGGACCCAGTCTATCTTTCTGGACTCCTCAGTAGTGATTTGCCTCAGTCATTTTAGAATGCTCTAATCAAGCTCACCAAGGAGCTCTGGTAGCATAGTAGTTACGAATCAGGCTGCTAACCTCAAGGACGGCAGTTCGAAACTACCAGTGGCTCCGCAGGAGAAAGATGAGGCGTTCTGCTCCCGTAAAGATTTACAGCCTCGGAAACCCAGTACAGGGTCGCTATGAGTTGGAACCGACTCCACGGCACATTACAACAACAACAACAACAATCTACCTTGTGAAGGAGCTCTGGTAGTGTAGTGGTTAAGAATTGGGCTGCTAACCTCAAGTTCTAAACTACTAGCTGTTCCGCAGGAGAAAAATGAGGCAGATGAGGCGTTCTGCTCCCATAAAGATTTGCAGCCTCTGTGCAGGGTCACTATGAGTCAGAAATGACTCCATGGTACTTAACAATCTACCTTGTGGCTCTCTAAATTTGCCTTGAGTCCTGGTGTGGCACTGTAGGATAATGCACTGGTCGATTTGAATCACAAACTCGGAGATTCAAACTCACCATCTGCTACCTACTCCTTGGAAATCCTACCCAGGATGAGTCCCTATGAGTCAGAACCGACTTGATGGCACTTAATAACAACAACAAGCTGCCTTAGGATTTCTTGTGTAGCACGGTAGGATAAGCATTGGGCTGGTAACCAAAAGGTTGACGGTTCAAATCCATTAGCTGCGCCTTGAAAACCCTAACAGAGTAGCTATGAGCCGGATGCAACTCAAAGGTGCTTAGCAACAACAACACATTTGCCTTATGAACCAGTAGTGGAGTCTAAGCAATTCACAGTTGTTTATCCTATCCTTTCTCCAGCTGCATCAGCTAAGCATTAGCCAGGCCTCCTGCTCCCTAGCACAATGGCTAAGGACAATCTTTTATGGTCCTCACTTCATTAAATTCAAAAAGACTGGCTAAATCATGTTTTTATAGTTAAAAATAACAGAGTTCAACCTCCTCTTAGACCATCCTGAAATGGAGGGAGAATTGGATTATTTCTTATGAAAAGAGCATTTGGGTGTGGAAGCTGTTTAGAAGTTAGAAAACTGAGAAACAGGGTCAATATTAAGGCCAATTTTTTCCCACTTTATATGTTAATGATCTGGAAGAAAGAACATGCTGCAAAGTGGCAAGAATTGCTGAGAGGGCAAAACAGAGGTGAGAAATGTCCAGGGTGGAGAGCAAATAGCAATATATAGGGAGGCAATGAAATGCAGAATGAGCTAGACATCAAGTCCTTGCTTTAGCAATTTAATGTAAAGGATTGTGAGGTAATGAGACCAGAAACCAAAACAAGGGAAGTTAATAAAAGTCTTAGCAGCAGCCTGCGACATCACACCAATGGGTGAGATAAGGAGGGAAGGTGACCTGGGATAAATGTGGTGAGTGTCAATTAAAATTTAGAATTCCAGATTGAAATAAAATGAACAGGCATTTGAAGTGGTGTCTGGGGAGAGTCCTGAGTAGGAAGCTGGAAGTGACATAGCTAATTCATCAAAGTGTAAATGCAGAGCTTCAAAGTTAGGCTGCAGGAGGTAACTCCACTGCTCCAGGGTGGAAAAAGAATCGAAACTGCAGTATTCACAACTTCTGTGTTTTGGCCTTTTTCAGATCCATAGAAAAGAAGACAAATCACCTGCCACATAAGATGGAAGACTGAGGCCTTGATTGTTTGTTTGTGTTTTCCTAATCACTGAAGCTTGGGAAGCAATGGTTTACATAAGAGCACTTTCTTAACTTTGAACTAAAATGCTTCTCAGAATCCCTGTGAGGATCTTATGAAACTGAAGGTTCTGATCCAGTAGTTGGGGGTGGTATGAGGCTGCTGATAATCTGTGTTTCTAATAGCTACCATATGATGTCCACATTGCTGCTCCAAGAATATCACTTTGAATAGCAAAGCATTTTCTCTCCTGAAAATTTTCGGAGTCCCCAAATCTCGGACCTTTTCCCCTCACTATCCCCACTAAGAAAACTATAAATTGTTGTTGTTGTTAAGTGTCCTTGAGTCGGTTCTGACTCATAGCGACCTGTAAAGGGTTTCTGTGGAGCAGCTGGTAGGTTTGAACTCCCAACTTTATGGTTCCCAGCCCAGTGCTTATCCTACAGTGCCACATCAGGACTCTATTTGGCAGTGGTGACTATGTACCGTGGAGTCAGTTCTGACTTAGTTGTTGTTGTTGTTAAGTGCCATCGAGTTGGTTCCGACTCATAGCGACCCTGAACAGGGTTTCTGAGGCTGTAAATCTTTAAGGGGGGAGAAAGCCTTATCTTTCTCCTGCAGAGCAGCTGGTAGTTTCGAACTGCTGACCTTGCAGTTCGCAGCCTGATTTGTAACCACTATACTACTAGAGCTCCTTACAGTGACCCAATATAGGGTTCCCAAGGCTGTAAATCTTTATGGGAGCAGAAAGCCTCACATTTCTCCTGTGGAGTGACTGGTAGTTTCAAACTGCTGACATTGTAGCTAGCAGCCTGACTTGTAACCCTCTACATTACCAGAGCTCCTCAGGACTCCCATTTAGCAAAGCATTTATCCCCTGAAATGTTTTCCAGATCTCAAATCTCTGTTCCTTTCCCTCATTGCACCCCCTAGGAAAACTGTAAATAGAACATTGGTATCATCTGCAACCTAAAAAAATACTAACCTTGCTTCTCTGTGTTCCTTTTGAGTATAAGGTTTACATTGAGGATTTGTAGAATTAGAATAAAGGAACCCTGATAGTGATGTAGCCAGCACAAGGCTGATAATCGAAATATCATGAGTTCAAAGCTACCATCAAATCTGAGGGAGAAAGCTGTCGCGGTCTGCTTTAGTATAGATTCACAGCCTTGGAAGCCCTATGGGGCAGTTTACTGTACCCTATAGGATTACTGTGAACCTGAATTAGTCTTGATGGCAATAGTTTGACTTTTGGTTAGAAGTAGAATATATACTTGTAGATGATGAAAAAGTTACTCTATGGCAAGGCAATTATTATACAAATTTGTTAAATAATATACAGGCTTCAGCTTTAATTATCTGAAAACAATCTCACTAAAAGATCATTTCTCATATACCATAATTCAATAGTATAGGATGTATTTTTCTTATAATATCACTATCCCTTTATATCACAATGATTTTCATTTGAAGGAAATCCAAATAAGAGTATTTTAATATGTGATAAATCAGAATTTTATTATTCATACTGACTTAAAAATTAATTATGAGCAATCTCAAGGGAGTTGATATATTCTTACACTTTCATGGAAGTTAATTTTATTCTCTTTATCAATTGTTATAAGAATAATAAATGCTGGATAAGTGCTCAACTGCAAGTTCAGTTTGAACTGCAACACTGACAGTTCAAACTCACCAGCGAACCCTATACAAGGCCACTATGATTCAGAACCGACTCAGTGGCACTTACCAAAACAATAACCTATAGTATATATCGTTGTTGTTGTTAAGTGCCACCGAGTCAGTTCTGAGCCATAGCGACCCCGTATAAGGTTTCCGAGGAGCGGCTGGTGAGTTGAACTGCCGACCTTGAGGTTCAAACTCATCTTGCAGCCCAGCTCATTAGCCCACATCGCCACACCAGGAGTCCTCAGTGCATATTACATACTCAATATCATTAGCTAGCAAGGAAACTCAAATTAAAACCATAATAAGATACTACTGCAAGTCATAAAAAGAAAGAACATACCAACAACTATTGGCTAGATATGGTGGTGGTGATAGTGATTGTGTACCACTAAGTCGATTCCGACCCATAGCAACCCTGTACAGGGTTTCCAAAGCTCTAAATATTTACAGGCGCAGAAAGCGTCATCTTTCTTCCACAGAACAGCTGGTAGTCTCGAACTGCTGACCTCAAGGTTCACAGCCTGATTTGTAATCACTACACTACCAGAGCTCCTTACATGTAGTAGTCTCAAAATACAAACAACTCAAGTGTGCATCAACAGGTAAGTGGATCAAGTAAATAAAATAGAAATAAACTCTTCCAAATTTACATATGCTTGTGGGTGTAGTCCATTTCCTTACCCCAATACCTACCTATGTATGCCCTCAGAGATCATTATTTGCTATAACTGTGATTAGAGAACTGTGTATTTTGTAGTACTTGCCTTGTTGTCTGAAACTCTTGTTACACGACCATTTAATGTCTTTCTTTGCCTTAACCATATTGTGCTGATCTCCCTCTTATTGTATATTGCCTTTCCCTTCACCCATTAATACTTGTGTACAGTCTAGTTAGTGATTTCCCCTCCTCCTTATCACGCCTAGTAGCCTTCAAAGAATGTTTCTTTCTGTGTAAGCCTTTCCTTGATGTTTTATAGTAGTCATCTCATATGTATGTCTCAGAGATTGACTTATATCACTCAGTATAATTTCATTCAAGTTTTTTGTGTTGTTGTTAAGTGCCGTCGGGTTGGTTCTGACCTATTGTTACCTTGTAGAGGGTTTCCAAGGAGCAACTGGTGATCTTGAACCACCCACCTTACAGTTCAAACTGACTTTGCAGTCTAGTGCATTAACCCACAGCACCATACCAGGACTCCAATTTTATATATCCTTGTATACAATAGAGCAAACAGGGTTAATGCTATGAAAATAACCAAGTACCTTAAGGAAATGAGTCATTGGGATTGGGGAATTAGGACAATTGTCTTGATGGACAGCTAGTTCAATTGGCATAACAGAATTCACAAAGACAATGGTCTACATCTTATTGTGGTGAGTACCACCTAGGGTCTGAAAAACAAACGAGCAAGTGGCTATCTAAAAAGCAATTATTCATCTATTCCCAACTTGAGAAAAGGAGAAAGAAGATCAAAGACTAAAGGAAACAATTAGTCCAAGGAAACCATGTAAACAACATCCTCCCTCCACTATACTGAGACCAGAGCTAGGCAGTGCCTGGCCGTCACTGTCTACTCCTCTGGGACATCCGAAGGACTTGGACAGAATGGAGAAAAATGTAGACTAAAATGGAAAATCCTGGAAAAGATCAGTTGCTGGTGTGACAGAGCCTGGTGGGGCTCCTGACAGGGGTCCTTAGAACCCACTCCTAGGGACCACCCTTGTAGCCAAACAATTGATTAGCATTTAAAACAAACAACAACACACATGAAGAGCATACTCCTGAGAACAATTCACTATATGAGACCGAAAGGGCATTATTTTCCCCAAAACAAAGGTCAGAAGGCAGGAAGGACCAGCAAAGAAGGAAGAATAGATATGGGGAACTCAGGAAAGAAACTAGAACAATGCTGTTTACATTGAGGGAAATGCAACTGATGTCACAAAACAAAGTGTGTATATATTGTTGAATGCAAAACTGAATTGTTCTGTAAACTTCCACCCAACCAGAACTTAAAAAAAAAAAAAAAGAAAGAAAATAAGAGTCATACTATTTGACAATAGAAATACATTAACGACAGAGAGACATAAAACATGGATGAAGATCAAAGTCATTATGCAAAATGAAAGAAGCCAGACATAAAAAAGTACATGTTGATTTTGATTTATATTGAATCTTAGAAAATCCAAACTAATTTCTAATGACAGCAAGAAGATTAGCTATTGCATAGAGATGGGAGCAGGGTAAAAATGGACAACAAAGGAACAAAAGGAAATATTTGCGGGTGATGGAAATGTTTGGTATCTTAATTACAGTGGTGGTTTCATGAGGCTGTCCATCTGTCAACTCTCATCAACTTGTACAATTTAAATATTTACACAGTTTATGCAAAACTGTATACCCAATAAAATTGTAATTTTTGTGTGTGCTGTGATGATAACAAGCCAGTAAAGAATAAGAATAAAATTAGAAAGAGGAAAACTTAGAACTGAAAGAAGAACCAAAGAATACGTTAGAGGATTGTAAAAGCAGGGAATTGGGACCAGGTTCTTTCTAGTGAATTACACCTATTATTATTGCATAGTGGTTATGAGTCGGGCTGCTGATCTCAAGGTCAGCAGTTCGAAACTACCAGCAGTTCCACGGGATAAAAATGAGGCTTTCTGCTCCCATAAAGATTTACAGCCTCAGAAACCCTATACAGGGTCGTTATGAGTTGGAACTGACTCCACAGCACATAATCACCACCCTACCACCACAATTATTATATCAGCTAATAAACATTGGCCTGGCTGAAGGCATTTTGATAGCCACATAAATCAAACATAGAGTTACAGCATTGCATCTTTAGACTTTGGACTGTAAAACATTCTCTCTAGTCCCTTGCCTTTTACATGATGCTGAAATATTTTACAGTGAGGTGAGTTGTGAATCGAATAGCAAGAAGAGACTAGTGTTTGTGAGTTACTAAGCTCAATGCAGTAAGGACCAACTTTCCAGATACTTCCATAAAAGCATCATATTGTTTTATTTTTTCTGTTGTTAGCTAAAATATATTATTTATATATCTTTTAAAGCTATTCATTGTGAATTGAGTGGGAGTGTACAGACCAGATCATCAGTTTTACGTTCAACAAACAATACACTTTGTTTCACCTCAGCAATTACAATCCCCAACCATGGAACAACAGTCATCCAACTACCTCCCTGTGGTTCCTATTTCATTCCACCTATCTTCCTATCCCTTCTCGCCTTTGTCCTGAGGTAACGCTGCCCTTGTTATTTTGAATGTTTGCCTGTTCCATCATTTACAGTGAGCATACCTTACTAGTGTTGGTGTTCTCCTGATATACCTATCTACTGCTTAGTTGAAAGTTGGGCCGCGAGGATAAGCATCATATTCTTTTGATGGCCAACCACTCTACAAAGTGCTTAATGCAATTTCTCTCATTTAATTCTCACAACATCTACAGCAGGGATTTCACTTGTGAAGGACTAAAAGAGTGACTTTTTCAAGGTCACATCTCTAATATTTGCTAAATCCACAATTTAAGGTTAGGAAGTATGAACCACTATACTGTAACAATAATGGAATTGATGTCTAGAGATGACAACTTCTTATAGATCTTACCAGCTTATGTGGTAGATCTGAGAAACATACATTACAAAACATTTTCCAATAAGCATCCAAATGTACTTAAGTATGATTGCTTTTGTTGTTAAATGCCGGGGAGTCGGTTCCATCCTATAGTAACCCTGCATTGGGTTTCCAAAGAGCAGCTTTAACTTCCGACCTTGAGGTTCAAACCGACTTTGAAGTCCAGCATGTTAACTCACAGCGCCAAACCAGGGCTCCTATGTATAAATTGTTGTTGTTATGTGCCATGGAGTCAGTTGCGACTCATAGCGACCCTATACAGGGTTTCCTAAGCTGTCAATCTTTACAGGTGCAGAAAATATCATCCTCCTGCAGAACAGCTGGTAGTTTTGAACTTCCGACCCTTTAGTCAGCAGCCTAATTCATAACATAAATATGCATCTCAAAATAGGTTCGTGTGTTACAATTTTAGGATTGGCTTTGCTAGATTGCTCACAATTTCATGACTAGTGGGAAATGGTTCAACTAGACAGGCATCTTCCCTCCCCATCACACAGATATGCCCAAGCCAAGTTAGTTACAGAACAAAGATATTTGTATCACAAATTCAACATCTGAGTGTAGAATGATACATCTTGTTGGCCTAACCAATAAGAGATTAGTCTTGATATCTAGAAAAAAACTTAGAAGCAGTCATATTTCTCCCAATTCAATTATTCCAGAATAGCCTACCTATTCTACTAATGACTGTTTATTCCTCTGTGAGCAGAGGAAGATGGATTGCTTTATGGGTTAGAGTTCAGATCAGGCTCCTGTGGTTCTCTCCCACCTCCCGTATAATGGGAGAGTGGTAAGGGCTGTAAGGGCTGTCACTGGCTCCTGCAGTTACTATTTGTGTCATCAAAGTGTTTCCTTTCGCTGTTTTGGTTCTATAGTTTTATTAATCTCAGTTTCCCATCTTCAGAAAGGTAATATAGTATTTACATTAAAGGTAATATATTGGTGTTGTTGCTATGTGCCTTGGAGTCAGTTCCAACTCATAGTGACCCTGTACAGGGTTTCCGAGGCTGTAAGTCTTTACGGGAGCAGAAAGCCTCATCTTTCTCTCGCGGAACAACTGGTAGTTTCAAACTGCTGACCTTGCAGTTCACAGCCCAATTCGTAACCATTACACTACCAGAGCTATATAGTATTTATGTTAAATATAGTTATTTACTTTAAGGAGGTGTTGTGGGATTACATACAGTAACATATGTATAGGCAAGACTCCTGGTGTGGTGCTGTAGAATCGGCACTGGAATGTGAACCACAAGGCCAGCAGTTCAAACCCACCAGCTGCTTCTTGGAAACCCTATACATAATCACTATGAGTGGGAACCAACTCGATGGCGCTAATAACAACAGTATGTTTAGGAGCCCTGATGGTACAGTGGTTAACAAATGGTACAGCTGGGAACAAAAGGTCAGTAGTTTGAATCTAGAAGCTGCTCCACAGGAGAAAAATGTGGCAGCCTGCTCTTATAAAGATTGTCGTTGTTGTTGTTATGTGTCGTGGAGTTGGTTCCGACTCATAGTGACCCTGTACAGGATTTTCTGAGGCTGTAAATCTTTACAGGAGCAGGAAGCCTCATCTTTCTCCTGTGGAACAGCTGGTAGTTTCAAACTGATGACCTTGAGATTAGCAGGCCGATTTGTAACCACTACGCTACCATAAAGATTAGAGAGTTGGAAATGCTATGGGGCAGGGCAGTTCTGTCCATTAGGGCACTATGTGTAAGAATTGATTCACCAGCAACTATTTTTATGGATATGCAAATACTTCAATCATGTGCCTTTCAGAGTAAGTACTTCCTAAAACTAACTTCCTTCAAGCTTGCTTGCTGAAACTTAAGAGGACTTAAAATACTTACTAATGAAGATCAAAGACCACAGCCTTCAGTATGGATTGCACCTCAATGTAAAGAAAATAAAATTCCTTACCACTGGACCAAAAAATAACATCATGTTAAATGGAGAAAAGATTGAATTTGTCAAAGACTTCATTCTTGTATCCATAATCAACACTCATGCAAGCAGTTGTTGTTGTTGTTGTTAAGTGCTGTCGAGTCGGTTCCGACCCATAGCGACCCTGTACAGGGTTTCCAAGGGTGTAAATCTTTACGGGAGTAGAAAGCCTCATCTTTCTCCCGCAGAGCGGCTGGTAGTTTCGAACCGCTGACCTTAAGGTTCGCAGCCCAATTCGTAACCACTACGCTACCAGAGCTCCTTGCAAGCAGTAGTCAAGAAATAAAACAACATATTGCATTTGGCAGATCTGCAACACAAGAACTCTTTAAAATGTTCAAGAGAAAAGATATCAGTTTGAGGACTAAGGTGCACCTGACCCAAGCCACAGTACTTTCAATAGCCTCATATATGGCATGTGAAAGTTGGACAGTGAATAAGGAAGACTGTGTAAAGTTGATGTATTTGAGTTGTGGTGTTAGAAAAGAATATTTAAGATACCATGGACTGTCAGAAGAACGCACAGCTTTGTGTTAGAAAAAGTATAACAAAATGCTCCTTAGACATCAGGATGGTGAGACATGTCTGTCATATTTAAGACATGTTATCAAGAGGGCTCTATACCTAAAGAAGGACATCATGTTTGGAAAAGTGGAGGGTCAGTGAAAAGAAGGAAGACCCCAATGGGATGGATTGGCACAATGGCAGAAGCAGTGGGCCCAAGGGTAACAGCATTTATTAGGATGGCTCAGGGACAGGCAGAGTTTCATTCTGGTGTGCACTAGGTCGCTATGAGTCAGAACTAAATTGATAGCCCTTAAAACATTCTATTTTTTCGCATGGTCACCTTTACTGTAGGAACTTCTCTTTGGTCATACGAAAATAAAATGAAAAACAGAAAAAGTAATTTCCATTAAAAAATGGATGAGATCTGACTAGTGTAATTTGTTTCTCTGTTGACTTGCTGAGGGAGAGACTACAGAAGAGGAAAGTTGACCTAATTACCCTGGGCAGCTAGGGGATTGCTTGCTCAAAGATGCACAGCTCTATATTGTTGTTGTTAAGTGCCGTTGAGTCAGTTCTGACCCATAGCAACACTGAACAGGGTTTCTGAGACTGTAAATCTTTACGGGAGCAGAAAGCCTCATCTTTCTCCCACAGAGCGGCTGGTAGTTTCGAACTGCTGACCTTAAGGTTCGCAGCCCGATTCGTAACCACTATGCTACTAGAGCTCCTTGTCTTACACTCTCAATAAGTGAACTAAAGCAAAGTGGCAATGCTCAAGGTTGTTTCAGTAGTAGCAGCCTAGGTTGTCCTGAAAGAAAAAAAAAAAAAAAAAGAATGAAGTTAATTAGAAAATCATTAGCATTAACAGTCTAAATGCTGCATAAATGTAAGGATTAACTCCCAAGCCTTTTCTTTCCTTAATGATTACTGTCAGGAAAGTAGAAACCTCTGGCAGAAGCATAGTTCCCAGCTCATTATGCTCTATCATTCCTCCCCCTTTTGGGCCTCTTTTGGGACATGTAGTGTTTTTTATTTTGTTTTGTTTTATACTTCAACAGGATACTCGGTATCTGCTGGATCTACTCATTCCAGGGACTTGACTGCAAACAGTAAAAAGGCTGTCATCCATTTGCTCTCATAAAAGGATTTGATCAGTGGTCACTATGTGTCCGACCTAGTGCTGGGAATACAAAAGTGAATAAAACATGAGTCTTAGTCTTGAGGGTCTATTTTTAGTGAGAAGGGACAGTCATAAAAATAAATAATTATCATGACATGTTTTAAAGGACAATATTGAAATATGGACATAACATAATGGAAATGTAGAGTAGATATGCCTAGCTGGCAGGAAAGTTTAGAAAGATCCTTCAGGGAAAAACAAAAAAGACACGCTAGACAGCCTGTCTCAGAAGAGGAGAGACAGCATTCCAAGAAGAAAGTTTTGGATCCCATAAACAATTTCATATGCAAGGGGAAGTAGGAGCACATGAATATTATAAAGTCTAAAATGTAAGATGATCAAGAAGAGGAATGAAACAGGAAAGGAAGATCAAAAAAAGGATAAGGAGAGTTTAACATATACAAAGTTACATTGATGGTATAAATGGCAATGCGACATACCAATGTGACAGGAAATGATCTGGATGTCATGGAGAGGATGAATACAAAAGAGGAAAGAGTTATCAGTTTATAGCTCTTCTTCAGTGTGTTGTTGTTGTTGTTAGGTGCCATCCAGTCCGATCTGACTCATAGCAACATTATGCACAACAGAACAAAACACTGGCCCATCCTGTGTCATACTCACAGTCATTGGTACACTTGAGTCCATTGTTGTTATGCAAATCCCTCTTGTTGGGGGTCTTCCTCTTTTTCTGCTGATCCTCCACTTTATCTAGCAAAATGTCTTTCTCCAGGGACTGATCTCCTGATAATACATTTGAAATATGAGAGACAAAGTCTGGCCAGTCTGGCTTCCAAGGAGCACTCTGGATGTACTTCATCCAACACAGATTTGTTTGTTTTTCTAGCAGTCCACAGTATTTTAAATATTCTTTTCCAATACCATAACTTAAGTTTTCTATGGTCTGCCTTATTCAGCTTTTACATGCATATGAAGCCATTAAAAATACTGTATCTTCAAACTGACATCTTTGTTCTTGAACAATTTAAAGAGGTCTTGGGCAACAGATTTGCTTAATACAATCTCATTTGATTTCTTGCCATCAATGATATTGTCCAATGATTTCCTCACTCTCTGGGGTCACCTCTCTGTGCAGTGGGCACAAATATGGATTTCGAACAATCAGTTGGCCAGGTACCTGTTTTCCAAATGTATTACCTGCATCTAGTTTTTTTTTTTAAAGTTTTCAATCTGTATTCCATCAATTCCTGGAGCCTTGTTCTATGCCCATGCCTTCAGTCACCTTGGACTTATTTTTTCAGTACCATTGGTTGTTGATGCTACCTCTTGAATTGACGGAACATTGACCATTTCCTTTTGGTACATTGGCATGGTATTCCTTCCATCTTATTTCGATGCTTTCTGCACCGTTTAATATTTCATCCATAGAATCCTTCAATATCACAAATCAAGATTTGAAATTTTATGTCAGTTCCTTCAGCTTGAGAAATGCTGAGTATGCTCTGCTCCTTTGGTTTTCTAATTCCAGGCCTTTGCATATTTCATTGTAATTGTTGACTTTTTCTTCTTGAGCTGCCCTTTGAAATTTTCTGTTCATCTTTTTTTTCCTTCATCTCTTCCATTTGCTTTAGCATCTCTACGCTGGAGAGCAAGTTTCAGAGTATCTTCTGACATCCATTATGGTCTTCTGCTTATTTCTTGTATTCTTAATGACCTTTTGCTTTCTTCCAGCATGATGCTCTTGATGTCATCCCACAACGCTTCTGGTCTTTGGTCATTAGTGTCTAAATCATCAAATTTGTTCTTGAATTAATTTCTAAAATCAGGTGGGGTATGTTCAAGTTCAATTTTGGTTCTTGTGAACTTGTTTTAACTTTCTTTAGTTTCAACCTGACCTTGCATATGAGCAGTGGATGGTTAGGTCTGTCCTGAGTTTGTTTTGGCTGATGATATGGAGCTCTTCAACCATGTCTTCCCTCAGATACAGTCAATTTGATCTCTGTGTATGCCATCTGGTGAGGTACATGTGCAGTCTCATCTTTTGTGTTGCTTGTAAAAAGGTATTGGCCATGAAGAAGTCATTGGTCTTACAAAATTCTATCACGTGATCTTCAGCATTGTGTCTATCACCAAGGCCATATTTCCCAACTACTGATCCTTCTTCTTTGTTTCCAACCCTTTTCATTTTAATTGTCAGTACATCTTGATAGCATATTTGTTCAATTTCATACTGAAAAAGCTGGTAGAATTCTTCCATCTCATCATCACTAACTTGAATTGTTGGTATGTAAATTTGAGTAATAGTGGTATTAACTGGTCTTCCTT
>NW_006408525.1:17050807-17051733 GCF_000296735.1 Chrysochloris asiatica
GGAGAAACATGAGGCTTTCTGCTCCCGTAAAGATTTACAAGCTCGAAAACCCGTGCAGGGTCGCTAAGAGTCGGAACCGACTCCACCGCACATAACCACCACCAACACCACCACCATATATATAATTGTTGTTGTTGTTAAGTGCCATCATCGAGTCAGTTTCCACCCATGGTGACCCTGTGTAGGGTTTCTGAGGAGCAGCTGGTGAGCTTGAACCACAGACCTTGCAGTTCAAACGGCTTTGCAGTCTGGCGCATTAATCTACAGCACCACACCAGCTCATGGGGGTCTCTCTCTATATATTTATCTATGTATCTATGTATCTATCTATCTATGGAGATCTGGTAGCACATTGGTTACAATGGGGCTGCTAATCTCACGATCAGCAGTTCGAAACTACCAGCTGTTTCAAGGGAGAAAGATGAGGCTTTCTGCTCATTACACCCTATGCAGGGTCGCTATGAATCAGAACTGACTCCATGGCACATAACAACAACTATATATATATATATCTACTCAGAGGATGGTTAACAATTCTGTCTTTGATTTATCACTCATTTTAACTGAAGGAAAAAACAAAACACCCAGATTTTTCAGATTGTTAAATAAAGTATGATTCTGAGTTAAAATATGTATATATTTGTTGTTATGTGCCATGGAGTCGGTTCTGACTCCACACCATATATATATATATAGTTGTTGTTATATATGCTCTGGACTGCAAGGCAGGTTTGAACTGCAAGATTGGCAGTTCAAGCTCCCCTAACCCCTCCCTATACATCACTATGCATCTGCCCCAACTTGATGCCACTTAACGAATATCAGAAAGATGTTTACCTGTGCTTTTTTGACTACACAAAGGCTTTCGATTGTGTGGATCATGAAAAGCTATAGACAACATTGCGAAGTATGAGTATTCTGGAACA
>NW_006408525.1:17053247-17087549 GCF_000296735.1 Chrysochloris asiatica
GCCTAGTCAGATTGAATACTACTCACTGAAGATTCTACTTTCCTCCAGGCCCTCTGGATCTAGGTTCCCTCTTGAAAGCTTGTAAGCCAGTCACTTCTTGCCTTTTAGCCCCCCCGCTCCCCATTTTGGGTAGCCAATATCCAAGTTGCCCATCCCTGTCTACTCTGTGTGTGGAGGGGGTGGGAATGATTCTTGCTGTAAGGACTTGTTGGGATGCCGTTTTGTAGCTGTTATACACAGACAAAATGGCTATCTACAATACTTGGTGTGTCTATGTCTGGGTTCCATGTTACACCTAATTTTTAGGAGCACAAAATTGTTTTGTCCCAAGCCTTTTGGAACATTAAAAGTTTTACTGCCTGCTCTTTCATCCATGTTCTGATTATCGCCTAAATCCCTAAGCCACCAATCTCAATAAAAACAGAGGGAGACCTCCACAGACTCCCCGTAAAAGAAGATATTAATACTCACATTGTAAATAATGAACTCTGTTTTTTTCTCCTCCATTTTATTTCTATTTTTTCCATCAAATTGAAGAAACTCTCTTTCTCTCTTCTTAATTCAATTTTTAAAGCATGCACTAAGGCATACTAATGCCTAATTATTGTTTCTTTTTTTCTGAAATAAATTCACTGCAGGTTTAATCTTCAAACGTGTGTATCTGTAATTCCAGACAAAGTAGTTCATGTCTGTCTATAGTTCTCGGTTATGTGGCTGAAGGGGAGTTGCAAATGGTACAACTTAGGACAATCTGCTTTTATTCATTACCACATAATAGATGGCAGTTGGAGATTTCACATTGCCAAGTCTAGTTTTACATCCTAATCACGCTAGACATTAGGTCTTCAAAAAGCTGAAATAAAACCCATCACCCAGACTTTTCCTTCTGGATTGCATAAGAATGTAGACATCTCTGGTAATAAATTTACTCTGACAGCTGCTAAAAAATTTACCAAGCTTGACAACACTCTTTGAAAGCAAAAAAAGGAAAGTAGAGACCTTGTTTGATTATTTACCCAAAACATTTATCTTTTCTGGAAGCAAAAAATAGGAGGAGGGGGAAGTACATGTATAAGAAGGCATTAAGAATCTATTTTGTCTGTCACTTTTTGGTCTTTCTTTTATGGTTTGTTTTAGCATTTTTCATGATGGGAAGAATAAATGACTTGGAAAAGCATGGGCTGAATTTGGAATGCAGAGTTACCTCTGCTAGTTCTCGTTAGGGAAAAATAAAAGTTTTCCCATGGAGAGAGACAAAGCTGAAGCAACCCCTTTGGCAATGATGTTTACAGTCAATCTGGCAAGGGCAATGCCATCAGCAGAAGTCAGATTCTAAGCAGCTCTCCACTGTTGCAAACAGATTAGCTCTCACAGTTACCTAGACAGATGTGAATCCATCCCACTTGTCCTCTTAATGCTTCCCTGTTGCTAATGATGCTCCAAAGGTATCAGGGAATGGAAATAAATAGCTGGCCTAGTAGCTGCCTGGAGCTTTCTTAAGTGCTGGGCCTGCTGGGTATCAATAGTTTTGTTTGGTGACTTTCAAGCTAGAGTGATACATTGATTTGTTTAAACGCTGCAGTGCATTAGTGTTTCTTATCTCCTCCCAAGCCTTCAACCTTATCTCATTCTAAAGAAGATAACCTACTTTATTATAGAGAGAACATGTGCTATTCAGTGACTCAAATATGATTGACTGAACTGGATTGATTTTTGTCAATCTATGTCTCAAAAGCAGTTTTGAATCAATACTATGGAAACCCTCACAAATAGGGAAGGGAAAGAGAAGAAAAGATCTGGTTAGGAAAAATACCCAGAGTATTTAGGTAAATGTATTGAGCACTGTTTTCTGATTCAGAAATAATTATCTCAAATCCACAGCCGTGGGACATTGTCACTTTGCCTCCTGATTGGTTGGTTTGGGTTGGTTTCTTTCTCTCTCTTATCTCCCTCTTTTTCCTCTCACTCCTTGTTCCTCTCTCTTTCCTCTTCAGTTTTTGTATTGATTAGGATAGTTTCACACTCATCTTGAGTCAGGGAGATTTTAATGCTATGTCCCTCTGTAAGCCTAGCTTTTCCTCCTCTAGACTGGCAGAGGACAGTGGAGAAACCAACACCTAAAACTACTGTTTGTATATGGCTAGAGACATTTGTGCATACTGGACATTTTACATCTGTGGCATAGGAATTAGTGCATTGCACCATGTGTTTCCTCTTATCTTTTAGAGAGAACGGAGGGTGAGTTTGCGTGGGCATATTGTCAACACAGACATGGAAATTCTCCTCTTTCCTTTGTTTTCTTCTGTTTCTTCTCCTCGTTTCTTATTTTCTTTTTATTTGCTTACTCTTTACTCTTTTTCTTCCCCCTTTCTCTGTGTTCTTATTTGCAAATGGCATCTGCTCAGCTAATCACATAGCTAATCCCACACAAAATATAAATTAGCCATGATGAAGTACTCCAGAGTACTGTATGATAGTTTAATAGAACATTATGAAAGCATAGAATATAGAGAGTAGATATGAATACATGGTGTCTTAAATGTCAGGCATATAAGCTGCCTTTTAACCAAGACTAAACATGGAGTTGATCTGTATTTTTCCTTTAAATTATCTCCAGAACAGTGTATACGTTTTGATCTCATATTTACATTATCTTTTGTTCTTTTGTGTCTTTTATAACTTCTTTCCTTGTCTTCTTTAGTGCTCTCTTATTCTTTTTTTTTCTCATAAATTAAAACAAACAAACAAGGAATCCAGCAGATAATTAAAAGTAGTAAGCATGATTTTCCTAAGTCTAAAAGCCAATGTTATTGATATACAAGGATGTTACATATTTCTAAATTAAAATGCAAATATATCTTACTTTTTATGGAAAATAAATGTTATTGTTAAGTAACATCAAGCAGATTCCCACTCATAGCTACCCTAGTCACACAAAGCAAGACACTGCCCAGTTCTGTGCCATGCTCTCCAATGTTGTTATGCTTGAGTCCAGTGTTGCTGACATTTGTGTCGATTCCTTTCATTGAGGGTTTCCTTTTTTTGTTGTTGTTGACTCTCCAATTTGCTAAATATGATGTTCTTGAGGGGTTGGTCTTTCCTGATATGTCCAAAATATGGGGAATTAAGTCTCAGTGTCTTCACTTCTAAGGAACATTCAGACTGTACTTCTTCTAAGACAGATCTCTTTGTTCTTCTGGCAGTCCATGGTACTCTCAATATTCTTCAACAACACCATCATTCAAATGCACTGATTCTTCTAAGAATATTCAGTGTCTAACTTTCATATGCATACCAGGCATTTGAAAATACTATGGCTTGGGTCAGGCATATCTTATTCCTAAAAGTGACATCTTTCCTCTTTTAGCGCTTTCAAGAGGTCTTTTACAACATATCTAACTTATGCAATTGTTGCTGTTACGTGACATTGAGTCAGTTCTGACCTATAGTGACCCTTATAGGGTTTCTAAGGAGTGGCTGGTAAGCTTGAACTGCAGACCTTGAAGTTCAAACCTACTTGGAGTCAACCACATTAACCCATAGCACCACACCAGGAGTCCAATAGGTTAGTTGATTTCTTGATTGCTGCTTCCATGAGTATTGATTGTGGGTCTAAGCAAAATGAAGTCTGACAATTTCAATTTTTTGTCTGTTTATCATGATGTTATTTGTTGGTCTAGTTGTGAAGATTTTCATTTTCTTTACACTGAGGTGCCACCCATATTGAAGACTATAGCTTTAATCTTAATCAGTGAGTATTTCAAGTCCTCTTAGCATTCAGCATGCAAAGCTATGTAATTTACATATCACAGGTTGCTAATGAGTTTTCTTTCAATCCGATGCCATGTTCTTCTTCATATAATCCAGCTTCTTGGATTAGTTGCTCAATACACCCTGAGGCACTCCTTTCCTGATTTTGAACCATTTGGTGTCCCCTTAATCGGTTCAAATGACCACGTCTTGTTTTATGTACTTGTTCCTTATCAGCTTAATGAAATGTTCTGGAATTCCCATTGTTTGCAATGTTAACCGTAGTTTGTTATGATCCACACAGTCAAATGCTTTGCATAGTCAATAAAGCACAAGTAAATAACTTTCTGATATTCTCTACTTTCAGCCAAGATTCATCTGACATCAGCAAAGGTAGACCTCATTCCACCTCTTCTGAATCCAGCTTAAATGTGTATAGCTTTCTGTCCATGTACTGCTACAACCATTATTTTGAATTATCTTCAACAAAAGTGTACTTGCAATTAATGCTATTGTTCAATGATTTCCAGATTCCATTGGGTCATATTTCTTTGGAATGGACACAGACAGAGATCTCTTCCAATCAGCTGACCAACTTTTTTGGCATGGATGAGTGAGAGCCTCTAGTGCTGCAACAGTTGGTTGAAACATTTCAATTTGTTTTCCTTCAAAGCCTTGGGGTTTTTTTTGTTTGTTTGTTTTTGGTGTGTGTGTGTTTTAACCAATGCATTCAGTGCAGCTTGGATTTTTTTCTTCAATGCCATTGATTCTTGATAATATGCTACCTCTTGAAATAGTGGAATATCGACTAATTCTTTTTGGGAACAGTAACTCTTCTGTCGCTTCAATACATCTTCTTCTGTTGTTTACTAAATCATTCAATATTCTGCTCATATAAACCGTCAATATTTCAACCTGAGGCTTGGATTCCCCCTTCAGTTCTTTCAGCTTGAGAAATGCTGACCTTGTTCTGCCTTTTTGGTTTTCTAACTCCAGGTTTCATTATACAATACTTTGTCTTCTCAAATTGCCCTTTGAAATTTTCTGTTTAGCTCTTTTACTTGATCATGTCTTTCAGTTGCTTTAGCTTTCCTATGTTCAAGAGCAAGCTTCAGGGTCTTTTCTAACACCCAGTGTATTCTTGTCTTTTTTTCCTGTCTTTTTAATAAACTTTTGCTTTTTTCATTTATAAAGATCTTGATATCATCCTATAACTCCTCAGATCTTTAGTCCTTAGTGTCTAATGCATCAAATTAGTTCTTGAGATGGTCTCTAAATTCAGGTGTTGCTGTTGTTGTTGTTGTTGTCATTGAGTGAGGGTTTTTGTTGTTGTTGTTGTCATTGAGTCAGAAACCCCGTGTAGGGTTTCTATGACTAGTTTGTGGTTCAGTATTTACCCTGCAGTGCCACATCAAGACTCAATTTCACATTTTGGCTCTTGTGGACTTGTTTTCATTTTCTTTAGTGTCAGCATGAACTTCCATATGCGCAATTGACAGTCTGTTTCACAGTTGGCCTCTGGTCTTGTTTTGGCTGATTATCTTGAGCTACTCCATCTTCTCTTCCTACACATGTAGGTAATTTGATTCCTGTGCATTCCATCTAGTGCGCTACACCTGTGTAGTCACCAGTTATGTTGTTGAAAAGTAGTATTTGCAATGCATAGGCCATTGGTCCTGAAAACTCTAATCTGTGATCTCCTGCATCGTTTCTGTCACTAAGGGCATATTTTCCAACTATTTGTCCTTCCTCTTTGTTTCCAACTTTAGCATTCCGATTCACCAGTAATTATCAATGCATCTTGATTATAAGTTTGATCAACTTCAGACTGGAGAATTTGGTAGAATTATTCAATTTCATCATCTTTGGCTTTAATAATTGATGTGTAAATTTGAAAAATAGTGGTATTAACTGGTGTTCCTTATAAATATTTGGGTATTACCCTATCATTACCCTTTCGATTGTGTGGATCATGACAAGCTATGGACAACATTGAGAAGTATGAGTATTCCAGAACACTTAATTGTACTTCTAAGAAATCAGTACCTGGACCAAGAAGCAGTTGTTTGAACAGAACATGGGAACACTGAATGTTTTAAAATTGGGAAAGGTGTGAGACAGGATTGCATTCTTTCACCATACTTATTCAACCTGTATGCTGAGCAAATAATACGAGAAGCTGGGTTCTTTGAAGAAAAACATGGCCTCAGGATTGAAGAAAGACTCATTAACAACCTGCGATATACAGATGATACAACCTTGATCGCTGAAAGTGAAGAGGACTTGAAACATTTACTTATGAAGATCAAAGAGCACAGCCTTCAATATGGATTACATCTCAATGTCAAGAAAACAAAAATCCTCACCATTGGACCAATAAACAACATTCTTATCAATGGAGAAAAGATTGAAGTTGTCAAGGACTTCATTCTTCTTGGATCAACTATCAACACTCGCGGAAGCAGCAGTCAAGAGATCAGATGACGTATTGCACTGGGCAAATCTGCTGCACAGGAACTTTTTAAAGTATTGAAGAGCAGAGATGTCAGCTTGAGGACTAAGGTGTGCCTGACCCAGGCCATTGTGTTTTCAATAGCCTCATATGGATGCGAAAGCTGGACAGTGAATAAGGAGGATCGTAGAAGAATTGATGCCTTTGAGTTGTGGTGTTGGAGGAGAATACTAAAAGTGCCATCGACTGCCAAAAGAACCAATAGATCTGTTTTGGAAGAAGTGCAGCCAGAGTGCTCCTTGGAGGCTAGGATGGCTAAGTTTCGTCTCTCATACTTTGGACATATTGTCCAGAGGAAACAATCTTTGGAGAAGGATGTCATGCTGGGTAAGGTGGAGGGTCAGAGAAAAAGAGGAAGACCTCTAACGAGATGGATCGGCCAGGTGGCATCATTGATGTCGTCAAGTGTGGCAGCGGTAGTGAGGTTGGCCCACGATCGGACATTGTTTCATTCTGCTGTGCATGGGGTCGCTATGAGTCGGTTCTGACTCAATGGCACCTGACAACAACAACAACAACAACCCTATCACAGACCCACATGCACATTCAGATAGATCTTGAAATGCGTTTTTTGACATTGAAGGCAATATCATTCCTCTTCAATTTGTTGTTCCCAACATAGTAAACCATGTGGTTATCTGGTTCAAGATGACTAATATCAGTCCATATCTACTCATTAATGCCTAGGATACCAATCCTATGTGTTCCATTTCATTTTTGATTACTTCCAATTTGCCTTGATTCATACTTAGTACACTCGTGCATTCCATATTCCAATTATTAATGGATAAATGTTATAGGTTAATCAAATGTCATTTATAAATTAAGGCTCCATTTTGTTTGATAGGAATTGTTCATCTTGTAACTAAATGAAAATAGCTCATTTTGATGATTTATTATCAATTCGGTTTTAACTCCATCAAATTTCAAGTTTTCTTGTTTTTCAGCATTTCCTTGATGTGACATCTGTTTGATTTTCATAACTACACCATGGAATAGGTGCAGACAATTCTCATTTTAGATAGCACAGGTTAAAGTCCTTGTACTTGGTCCATTTCTATCTTGAGAGCAATTTTTGTTATGTACAATACAACTTCCTGTTTAATTGTCGCATCTTTCATGAGTATACATATACAATATTCTCTTTGAACAGCCAATGTAAATATGCCATTAAAATAACCTCATCCATTGGCATACTTAAGACCCAGTTCCATGAAATGATGCTTATATATTTGAGCAAATAACTAAGTTATAATTCTCCAATGACTTTGCCATTGAAACTCATCAAAACAGTTTGTACCAAATAAGAATACTAATAGAGCCCTCTGCCTCTGATATGGCCTAAATTGTCCTTTGTTGTTCATTATGTGGAGACTGAAAGAAGGACCATAGTTCTGAGTGAGTTATACAACATTAAATGTAACATTAAAGAGGAAATAAAATGTTCTTTAGTTATGAAATGTTTGTTACTATTTTGTTTTGAGTCCATTTTTTGAGACTGAGAGATATGCTCTTATATTTCCTTTCTTTCTTTGATTATGCCATAGTCTTGCTTATGCTAGAGGCATAATGATAATTACTAATGCTTCTTATTTTCAGCAAGCATATCGTTGTGATCCTCTATTTATCAAGCTAGAATGAAAAGAAATATTTTAAAGGTTTTGTTTCTATTTTGTGTTGTGGCTTTGTGTGTGTGTATGTGTGTGTGTAGTGTTTTTAAGCTTTTGAGAAAAAAGGACTAGTTCTAAGAGAATGTCTTTTTTACTAAGCAAGGTAAATTTCCACCGAACCAAGAGCACATCGGTTCTCATTCTGCAGGGAATGGATATGAGGCTGATTTGAAAAAAGTCTCATAATCAATCTTCTCATGTTGCTGCAGAATTCCCAAAGACAGACTTGAGTCTTGGGGCAGTATAAATAAAGACATTTATTTAGATGAATTGCCCTGGCAGTCTTAACAAGTAGAATCTGAAATAGAGAATACTGTTGAAGAGAACCTCTTTCCCCACATAGAACCCAAATCAATGACTTGCATAGGATTACCATGCAGGGTAAACAATAATAATGATAATAGGAGACTTTGTGATACCACTAACTCATTAGCTAACTTAACTTAGGGATCATTAATTCCAGTTCTTGTAAAAGTTAAAATGCTATTACATGATTTAATTGATACCACTGCACTTTGAGTTGTAAGTTTTTCTGAGCTTAGTTTCCATTTATAAAACAGAAATAACATACTACAGGAATTTTGAAAGCATTTAATGAGATTTCTACCTTTTAATAGCTGACACAAAGTATGCATTCAATATTTTCTAAATTTTTCTCCTTATAGGATTTGATTCAGGACTGCCCTAAAGGAGCTTACAAAAAATAAATAAATAAAAATTGGGAGATAATACTTAAGTAATAAAACAACTAAAATTGATTTACAAATACAATAATTATAATAAAAAAAGAGACATAATTTCCAAGAAAGCATAATTTGTTGAAAAACTAACTCTCAGAGCATAATCAAATATAATAAGTGGGGGTGGGGTGGGAATCCAGAAAGACTTCAAAGGAAGATTAATCCAGACTGAATATTGCAGTCAGTGTGGCATTATTTTTTGTTGTTTTTAAGGGGAAGTTTCTGAAAATGAATATATAATATAGCAAAAGTGATCAAGTGAGGAAAGAGTGAGGAGACAGCATCTGACAGACGATGCGTCCCGGGACCTGGGGATAAAGGTGGCACCAGGCTGGTCTCATCAATTGCAGGAGGAGCTGGAAAATGAGGGTCAGAGGTATATACAACTTGATAAACTATGAATCTGAAACCCCAGTGGCTTTACTCCTAAGTGTTGCAGAAAACGCTAGTCGTTGTGTCTGATTAGCCGAGGATTTGTCCTTGAACACTAGCCCGACCAATCCACATCTTTGGCATCAAGCCCTAGAACACATGCACATTACCCCCAAATCCACTTCTTCCCAAAATGTTGGGAAAAAATATTGGAAAAGAATACCTCTTTTGAAATGGCAGGATGTCAGATTTCATTTTTTCTCCAAAGAATTTGAAAATTAGAGTTAAAAATATTTAATCAGTCTTTGTGAGAGTGCTAATAGTGCTGTAGGTTAAGCACTGGACTGTTAACTACAAGGTCAGTGATTTGAACCCACCAGCCATTCTACAGGAGAAAAGTGAAACTTTCTGCTTGCAAAAGATTTAGTCTTAGAAACCTTATACAAGGTTGCCATAAGTTGGAATCAACTCAGTGGCACCTAACAATACAAATCATTTTTTATAGGCCCTCTAAATTCAGACAGGAGTTCTGGTGTGGTGATGTAGTATAAGCACTTGACTGCAAGGTTGATTGAACCACAAGGTTGGTGGTTCAAACTTACCAGTCGCTCCTCAGAAACCCTTTGCAGGGTTGCTATGAGTTGGAACTGACTTGATGGCACTAAACAACAACAACATGTATAATGACAGAAGGCTGAAGGATTAGGGGATTCCTTGATAAAGGAAAGCTAGAACTCAGCTAAAAGATTTTATCATAGAGAAATGATAATGAATTTCACTGCACATTTTATGAAAACATAAATCCTGTAAGGGTAAGGCCTATGGCTATCTTACTCATCACTATAACACTGCTACCAAGAAAAATATCTAGCAATTTATATTTACTTAGCATATTTTTAAACTGAACATTTTTTCTGATGATAGGACATTTAAGTGAACATAATGAGCAGGTAAAGAGTTAACTTATTCAACTCTCATTTGAATATATATTTATACTAGGAAAACCATATCAACGAAACGTGGGAAACCTTGCTACGGTAGACCTTGTAGTCCAGGAAAGAAAGGATCAAAGTTGCAAGTCCACATGTAAGATTAATTGGTATTGGAATAGCCCTTGAAAGTTGAAAGTGAGTTCTTTTGCCAGTTTAATATTGGAGGATACTTTACAGAACTCTGTGATCCTAACAGGTGATATCTATCCATAAAAATCATCTTGTCACCCTACAAATAAGTCTATACTTTTATGGTCAGTTAATTATTAGTTAAGGAGTCCTGGTTGCATAGTGGACTGCTAACTGAAGGGTCAGCTGTTCAAATCTACCAGCCACTCTGTAAGAGAAAGATGAGGCTCTCTGGTCCAATTAAGATTTATAGTCCTGGAAACTCTATACAGGATTGCTATGAGTCAGAACCAACTCAGTGGCACACCATCACCAATTATTAGTTAAATGCATACTACATGTCTGGTATTATTCTGGGAACTGTGGGGAATAAATAATGAGTTTAACAGGAACTATGCCATCAAAGATGAAAATAATAAGGCATATTCAAAGTAGTTTTGGAACATCAAGAAGAAATTTCTTCTACACCATGGGCAAATTTTATTTAAAGTAATATCTTCCCTAAAGAATGGAAAAGCCTCTATTCTACAATTACTGAGCAAGGTTCTAGTTAGTATGATGAGAAGTTCAAGCTTATATCTACCAGAAGAAAGAGAAGAAGAAAAAGTAGATGGGAGGTCAGGAAACAGTGGGGTAGAAATTAAAAACCTTATTTTAAAAATCTAAGAAAGGCAAGTGGGTAGCAATTACTCTGCATGCTGCCCAACTGATTCACGGGAGATGAGTAGAGTTGGCAGAGGAAGCCAGACCAAAGGAGGGCACTGGTTGGGCACTGCCTGGAGTTAGAAGCCTGGGAAGCCGTGTCTCCTCTTTGGATAGAATCCACACTGCTGCTGTCCCTGTCATTGCTGATGGCCCCCCAGCTCTCTCGGGGTTTGCTCTGTTCTGACCAAAGAGCTGAGCTGCTTGGCAGGGGGCAGATTGGTTTTTGCTGAGGGGACCAGATGTGGTTTCTGTGCTGCTGCTGCTGCTGCTGTAATTCAAACAGCAGTTTTATTGGAAGCGACTCCACCCCAAATCCTTTAAGGCACGGAAGTGATTAATGTGCCAGCTAAGCCTAAGGAATCCCAGACACTGCTCTAGAGAAGATTAAGTCAGTAGGAGACGCAAATAATGAGGGCCCTGAGGAACTGTGCTCAAAATCAGAGGAAATTGAAAGGGAAACTTAAAATAACATTTTTAAAAAGAAAATGGGAGAAAAAGAGAGGTTTAATAAATTTACATGACCTCTTACTGGATTGTAAACATTCAAGGTGGTAAGTAAATAGAAGACGGAATGATGCCGAGGAGAGAAAAATATTAAATGATGCTTTCACCTGTGCAGTGTTTGTCAACCCAAATTACAGAGCAAACCAAATGGGTAAACAAGCTGAGTGTCTTTGGGTCTCCCTAGAGTGTGAAGGAGGGGTAAAGAAGAGGGAATACCCGAGCTGCAAGAGAAAGGAAGAGAAATGTAACACCTTTGAACTCTGCTTTTCCAAGCCCTGCATCTCCATCAGGAAACACTACAAAATAAGTGCAGTCGACTCAGTCGTAACTCATTGAGGCCCTGTATAGGATTTTCAAGGAGCAGCTGGTACATTTGAACTGGCAACCTTGTGGTTCACAGTCCAGTGTTGACCCTACAGTGCTACACCAGGAGTCCATATACTAGAGGTGAAACACTGCCTAGGTTTCTAAAGCTGTTGAGCTTTGAAGCTTCTTATTGTTGTTGAGTGCCATTGAGTCAGTCTGATTCATTGAGACCCTGTAGGTTTCCCAAGAAGTGGCTGGTGAATTTGAACAACTAACCTTGATCCCCTTAGGCCAGAGAGAGGAGAGCAAAGGAGTCTCATCTGTGTTTGATCGCTCTGCCATCCTACCACAACTTCTCCCTGTGTCTCTTTGGCAGATTTCCCTGGCAGCTACACCAGGATGTCAACAGCCATTGTTAGTTTGTTTTCCATTTCTGCTTTTCCCCTTCATTTCAAGCTCAGGATGCTGGTCATGAAACCTAATCAAGTATCTTTAAAATCCCTATTTCTCTCTCTCCCTTCTCCCTCTTGCCACTGTCTACAGATTTGGTTCAAGCAGGCTTTGGAAGGAGTGAACTAAAAGCTGTCTTTTGATGGAAAGATTGGGATATGTCCATGACCTTCCAAATTAGCTTGATTTTCTTCAAAGTCAACACGTCAACAACATTTTATCAGCATCTACATCTACAGTTTCTAAGTGTTTTATAGAATGTCGATGGAATACAAAGATGACTAAAATACTGTCAGGCCCTCTGTGGTAAGAACTTGGAGCTACAATCAGAAGAGAGTTGACGTGACTCCACTCTTGGGATCATGACTACTTTCCCTCGATCTTGGCTTCTTTAAAATATGGCTCGGTGGGTTAAGTGTTGGACTGTCAACGAAAAGGTTGGCAGTTAGAATCTACCACTTGCTCTGTGGAAGACAGATGAGACAGTCTGCTTCCATAATGATTTACAGCCTCAAAATCTCTATGGGACAAGTCTATTGACCCCTATAGCATAGCCATCAGTCAGAATCGACTCACCGCCGGTGGATTTGGGTTTGATTTTTATCCGTCCAGGGTGACATGAGTAATCTAGCTTCTATTCTGTGACACCAAACCATGGGCCACAAGTTTTCAGCTGTGCGATCACTATCTGATGCAAGGGCGCTATTTCAAAGGTTGGGCTGAGGTGATCATAGTTTAGAAGTAAAATGTAATTTTAAAATGTTGGATATTAAAGTTCAAGATTTAAGGGCCAGAATCAGTGTCATGATGAAGCAGAGATAAGAGAAAGCTGGGCTCTGTGAGTTCCAGAAATTCAAATTCTTATAGAGAAAGCTGGTGCATGGAGAAACCAACCTATCAACTTTGTGGAGAGACATGGAGATATATAATACAAGTATGCAGAGAGAATGAGGAAGGGGCAAGAGGAAAAGATGGGACGCATGAGAGAAGCAGAGATGTAGATGGAGGTAGACACACCAATGCACTGTCTTAGTAGCATGGGGCCATCTATTTTTACATGGCACCTATGACATTCCTTTACTCTTGTATTAACTCTTCTTGTTTTACTTCAGCTTCTGTATTTTCATCCTTTGGGACCAAGTGAACATTAATTATGTTGAATATTGACTGGTATGTGACCTAAAACAAGTCATTTTACCTCTCCTCTCGGCTCTACAATGTGCTGAACTGTTGTTGTTGTTGTTGTTAGGTGCCATTGAATCAGTACCAACTCATAGAGACCTATATGTGGGTGATATAATTAATGTCTCCTGGAAAAAGAGTTTATGATAAAATATTACATATGGAAATTGTACCATGATGCTTGACACATCCCCATCACTAGTCAAGGCAAAAGTAAAGTAAAGGATCTTTCATAAACTAAAGGATCTAATCCAGAATAGAGTGGAGGGCCAGGAGTCTCTAGGGAAGATGAAATGGCAAAGTCTATGGAGAGAAGGCGGGACAGAGCAGCAGGTGACTGAGAAATAGCATTGACCTTCCTGTGACAGAACATGGCCCTAGTCATATGGACTAGATGCAGAGAGAAAACTGGGGTGTGGCCTGAGCCTCCATAAGCACATTAAGGATTTTTAACTTCAATTTGGTCTTGGTTTAATCTCTGAAAGTCTTATCCAGTTTTTGTTGTTGTTGTTTATTAAATGGAAGGTACATGATACACTATTTAACACAAAGTTCTTCAAACTTTTTACATGTAAGTCACTCTAGTGAAAAATCTGTAGTACTTTACTCTTCCAGGTATATATTAAAAGAAAAAGAAAAAAAAAAAAAAAAAGAGTTACTTTCTTTCCAAAGAAAAGGCAGCAATGAAGGAATGGGCTGAGTTCAACCACAGTCCCTTGACCTCCATTGATCTGGAGATGAGAGAAAGAAGAGGAAGGGTTGGTTGCTCGAAAGTGTGGTGGATATGGGGACACTTGAGCCCACGGACAAGGACATAGCCACAGAGGGCTAGAGCTGAGAGTGAAGCATCCAACTGATATGAAGTGAGGGGAGATGCACAAGAACACCCAAACTTGCAGACAGTACCATTTGACCTACCCTTGATGGCTTGATAATCAGAATTTGACTAGAGGAAGATTAAAAAAAAAAAAAAAAAAAAAGTTTTTTTGATAAAGGAAACCAGGGTAAATTGCTAAAATTTGATGAACCTGACCTATTCTCATGGAGGTAGTGACTCTAAATACCAACAGAGAGGGAAGGAGTCTTCACATCAATTATCAATGCTATTCCTTCTTGTACATAGGGTAGATAGGGACGGGCAACTTAGACACTGGCTACCTAAAATGAGGGGGAGATAAAGGCACGAAGTGACTGGCTTACAAGATTTCATGAGGGAGTTTAGTTTAAGAGTATGGTGGGGGTGTGTAGAAAGCATCCCCACTGAATAGTTTTCATCTTGTCTAGATGGGTCTGGTGAAAAGAGATGGGGATAAGATTTGTATGATTCAATAGTGAATAATTGTTATCATGACTAATTGTGACTGTCACAATGATAAAAGTAGTAGTTTTGTAACAAAAACAGGGGAGTGGTTATCTTACAGTCCAGAAACAGAGGACCTTAGGACCATCAAGGGAGAAGAACACAAGTAGAATGTGGGACCTTATCCAGAGAAGCAGTGACACCAGAGATGGAGGCAGAGATGGGGACATGGAGAGAGGGAGCAGCTGAGGACTCTAGATTTGTGGGAAGAAAGGGACTAAGATCTGGTGGCCAGGAGGCAGACTTGCAGAAAGTGCCCTTTGGAGGTGTGAATTATTATATATGCTTGAGTTTTTTTTTGTTGTTGTTGTTGTTGTTTAAAGCTAAAGATAATAGCAAGAAATACTGTTAACTGATGGTACATGGAGGGGATTATAATCATTGTAATGAAACAAGGTGTATGAGTTGTTGAATGTAAAAGTTATGATCTCCCCTGTAAACTTTCACTCGATCCACAATAAAAACCTTAAAAAAAAAAAGATGATTCTAGCCATCTTGACTTCTAAGGTACATTCTGGCTGTAGTTCTTCCAACACAGATTTGTTTGTATTTCTGGTAGTCCATTTTACTATTAATATTATCCTCCAAAACCATAACTCAAATGCATCAATTCTTCTATAATCTGCTTTATTCATTGTCCAATTTTCACATGTAAATGAGACTCGTGAAAATTCCATGGCTTGGACTAGGTGGCACTGTAGTCCTCAAACTGACATCTTTGCTCTTGAAAACTTTAAAGAGGTCTTATGAACAGATTTGCCTAATGGAATACATCATTTGATTTATTGATTGTTGCTTCAATAAGGGTTGATGGTTGATCTGAGCAAAGTTAAGTCTTGGATAACTTTAATCTTTTCTCCATTTATCATGATGTTATTTACTGGTCCAGTGGTGAGGATTTTGTTTTCTTGACAGTGAAGTACAACCCAGTCAGATGATTGTGGGCTTTGATCTTCACCAGTAAGTATTTTAAGACTGCTTTAATTTTGGCAAACAAGGTTGTATCATCTGCTTATTGCAGATTGCTATTGAGTCTTCCTCCAATCCTGATGCCATGTTCCTCCTCATACAATCCAGGGCCTCGGATTATCTGCTCACCATACAGATTGAATAAGTTTGGTGAAAGAATACAACACTGGCACATGAGTTTCCTAATTTTAAACTTTAGTCTCCCCTTGTTCTGTTTGAATGGCTGCCTCTTGGTCTATGTACAAGTTCCTCATGAGCGTAATCAAGTGTTCTGGAATAATCAGTTTCCATGATGTTGTCCATAGCTTGTCATGATGCACAGAATCGAAAGCATTTGCACAGTCAATCAAGAATACATAAACATCGTTGTGGTATTCTCTGCTTTCAGCCAGGATCCATCTGGCATCACCAATGATATCCCTCGTTCCACATCCTGAATCCAACTTGAACTGATGGCAGTTCCCTCTCAATTATCTTTAGTAGAATTTTATTTGCATGCAATATTAATGATATTGTCCAATGGTTTTTGCATTCCATGGGGTCACCTCTCTTTGGAATGGGCACAAACATGGATGTCTTCCAATTAGTTGGCCAGGTAACTGTTTTCCATAGTTCTTGGTATACATGAGTAAATGCATCCAGTGCTGTATTCGCTTGTTGAAAGATTTCAATTTCAATTCTCATCAATTCCTGGTATCTTGTTCTTTTCCAATGCCTTCAATGCACCTTGGACTTCTTCTTTCAGTATCATTGGCTCCTGACCATATGCTACCTCTTGAAATGGTTGGACATCCACTTTTTTTGTTTTTGGTACAGTGACTCTGTGTATTCTTTCCAGCTTCATATGATGCTTTCTGCATCATTCAATGTTTTCTCCATAGAAGCCTTAAATATTGTAAGTTTAGGCTTGAATTTTTCTTCAGTTTCCCCAGCTTGAGAAATGCTGAACATGTTCTTCCCTTTTGTTTTGTTAACTCCTGGTCTTGGCACATTATATTATAATATTTGATTTTGTCTTCATGAGCTGTCCTTTGAAATTACTCTTTACCTCTTTTACTTCATTTCTTCCATCCATTTTCTTGAGCATCTCTACACTAGAGAGCAAGTTTCAGAGTCTCTTCTGACATCCATTTTGATCTTTGCCCTCTTCCCTGTCCCTTAATGATCTTTTGCTTTCTTACTGTGTGATGTTCTTGATGTCATTCCACAACACTTCTGGTTCTCGGTCATTACTGTCTAATTCAACAAATCTGTTCTTGAGATGATCACTAAATTCAGGAGGGATACGTTCAAGGTCGTATTTTGGCTCTTGCGGACTTGTTTTAATTTTCTTCAACTTCAGCCTGAACTTACAAGTTAGCAATTGATGGTCTGTTCAATAGTCTGGCCCTGGTCTTGTTTTAACTGATGATATGGAGCTTTACCACCATCTCTTTCCACAGATATAGTCAATTTTGAATGCTGTGTATTCCACCTAGTGAGGTTTATGTGTATAGCCATTTTTTTATGTTGTTTAAAAAGGTATTTGTAATGGATAAGTCATTGGTCTTGCAAAATTCTATCATGTGATCTCCAGCATCATTTCTTTCACCAACGTCATATTTTCTAACTACCGATCCTTCCTCTTTGCAGCTTCTGCATTCCAGTCACCAGTGATTATCATACATCTTGATTGCATGCTTGATCAATTTCAGACTGATAAAGTTGGTAGAATTCTGCAATTTCTTCATCAATGTATTTAATAATTGGTGGGTAAGTTTGAATGATGGTTGTATTAATTGATCTACTTGTAGGTGTATGGATATTATCCTATCACATACAGCATTGTATTTCAAGAGAGATTTTGAAATATTCTTTTTGATGATGAAGGTGATGCCATTCCTCCTTAATTTGTGATTCCCAACATAGTAAACCTGCGAATGCAGATTCAAAATGGCCAATATAAGACCCTTTCAACTCACTAATGCCAGGATTTTGATGTTCATACATTTTATTTCATTTTCGCAATTTCCAGTTTTCCTAGATTTGTGTGCCATACATTCCATGTTCTGATTACTAATGGCTGTGTGTAGCTGTTTATCATCTTTTTTAGTTGGGCACCATCAGCGAATGAAGATCCTAACAGCTTTACTCAGTTCTAATCATCACAGCCAACTCTCCTTTGAGGGGAGTCGTATTTCGAGTGCCTTTCAACCCTAGGGGCTCATCTTCAAGCAATATATCTGACAGCACTCTGGCATTCTTCATCAAGTTTTAATACTAAATATTCTGGCACTATCTGACAGTGCTGCACTGCTATTCATAAGGTTTTCAGTGAGTAAATACTCAGAAGTAGTGTGTACTCTTGCCTAGTCTGTCTTAGTCTGGAAGCTCAGCTGATACCTGTCCCTCATAGGTGACCATGCTTGTATATAAAATACCCATGGTATAGATTCCAGAATCAAGGCAACAGATAATGAATAGTTTGACCAAAATAATAAATATGGAATTGTTTTTCAGAGTTCACCAAGTTTAATAATAACCCTTTCTCTCTTTCATAGATATGACTTTTTAGTACCTTATAAAATGAATAGGAAACACGGGCTATAGGTCTCCTTTTTTCCCCTGACATTGCTTTTGTAAAGTCATTCCCTGTGGTATGGTTTCTAAGAACACTGGGAGGTTTTACTTATAGGAAAAAGGAAAGGACCAAATTGTTCTCTCTGTAATTACAGGAGGCTTGTCTATTGACACACCACTGAATGAAATGTTTATACCCTGAGAGGGAGACCTTGCTTCATTCTCAAAATTACGGTCCTTAGATCTCTGCTGAATGTTGAGCCTTAGAGAATTTGCAGAGGTAGGCAAAGAATAAGGGACAAAAACTATAGCAGGCAGCAGCAGTCAATAGCTGTATTTATGGCATTGTGTCATAATGGACGCATCCGTCCTATTTTCTGGGAGAAATTACTGAAAAGCCCAACCATAATATTGTCCTCTACTCCAAGGCCAGATCGGCTTATAACTTATTCTTTCAAAAAGCTAGAAGCTCAATGTTCAGTGCCATACAGAGTACAACCTAAGATGAAATTGTAAACAATTTCCAAAGCTCATGTAACACAGAAACAGACATTCCCAGGCATCGATTATAAGGTTGTTTTCTTAGTAGTTTTTAGGTGTGATGGGTAGATGACGGGGAGTGTGTATCACTGTACTTAAGCTGTTATTGGACACAGAATAAATAAGCACTTATGATATTCATGTATTTTAGCATTTAAGGAGTGGCATATAGTAACCCTGGTGTGGCATTGTAGGATAAGCACAGGACCACAAGATTGGTTTGAACTAAAAGATTGGAGGTTCAAATTCACCAAAGTCTCCTCAGAAATCCTGTACTGGGATACTGAGTCAGAACTGACTCTTCAGCACTTAACAACAACAACAAATGTTATAGTTAAGTCAAGATATACCCATTTGTAGAGAGAAAGTTTCCTGAGCACCAAGCACTTGAGAGAATCTTCTCATAGTTCACAAATCTGAGGTACGTAAAGAAGTATTGTTACAGAAACATAGAAATCTTTGTTAGACAAGAACATCAAAATGTGAAGCTACTCTTTCCTGACATATACTCCACGAAGTTGTGTGTATATGCTTCTGAAGAGACTGCTTCCACCTCTAACACTTGCCAAAGAATTCTATGTTCTTTCATTTACACTATGTCAAGCCAGCAGTTTTAGCACCCTCAAAGTACTCAAATAGTGTTCCTTTGAAATGTTTTTTTAAGTTTGGGGAGGAAAAGGAAATCTTAAAGGGAAAAATCAGGGCTGTAGGGTAGATGGTGGAAGGTATAACAATGAATCATTTGTAGGAAAACCTTTACTACCTTCAAACAATAGTGAGATTGTGATTGAAGAAGAAAGAAAAGTTCCTTTGTGCAACTTTCTTAGCCTCTTTCTCACCAATGCAGCTTTTCATTTTCTTTCTAATGAGACCCTGTGATCATGCTGTGTCCTTTGAGAAAATCTAACAAGATTGTCCCTTTGGAATTGTAAAAAATAGTTGCTATAACATTCTGATCTGACTTTGCTGCCTTGTCTTTCCCCAATGCCTTCAGTGCAGCTTAGACTTCTTCCTTCAGTATCATCAGTTTTTGATCATATGCTACTTCTTGAAATGGTTGATCATGGACTATTTCTTTTTGGTCCAGTGACTCTGTGTATTTCTTCCATCTTCATTTGATACTTTCTGCGTCATTCAATATTTTGCCCGTAGAATCCTTTAATATTGCAATTCAAGGCTTGACTTTTTGATCTTCAGATCATTCGGTTTCAGAAATGCTTAACATCATCTTTCCTTTCAGTGTTTTGACTCTAGGTATGTCTATATTTCATTATAACACTTTGCTTTGTCTTCTCCAGCTACCCTTTGAAATTTTCTGTCCAGCTCTTTTACTTTTTCATTTATTCCATTAATTGTAGCTCCTCTTTGCCCAAGAGCAAGTTTCAGAGTCCCTTCTGATATCCATTTTCTTTTTTCTTTTTTTTAACAGAAAGAATTGCTTTCTTTCTGTAAGATGCTCTTGATGACATCCCACAACTCTTCTGGGTTTTGGTCATTAATTTGCCATTTATAAACTCTGTCTTTGAGAAGAACTCTAAATTCAGGTGGGATATATTCAAGGTCATATTTTGGATCTTGTGTATGCCTTTTGATTTTCTTCAGCTTCAGCCTGAGCTTGTATATGAGCAATTTATGGTCTGTTACACAGTTGGTTTCTGGCCTTGTTTTGGACTATGACAATGAGCTTTCCCACCATCTCTTCCCACAAATGTAGTCAATTTGATTCCTGTTTACACTATATGGTGCTGGCCATGTGTATTGTCTTTTATTTTGCTTATAAAACATATTTGCAAGGAATAAGTCATTGGTCTTGCAAAATTTTATCATGCAATTTCTAACATCATTTCTATTATGAAGGTCATGTTTCCCAACTTTGTTTCCAACTTTTGTATTCCAATCAAACATATTGACTGGATTTGGATCAATTTCCAATGAAGAAGTTCATAGAATTTTTCAGTCTCTTCATCATAGGCTTTAGTGGTTGGTTGGTACATTTGAATAATAATAGTTTTAACTGAGGAACTAAACAAAACAGTCAACTTGACCTCATAGATATATACAGAGCTTTTAACCTAGCAGTGTGATACATATATTTTCCAGTGCACACTGAACATTCTCCAGAATTGAACATATGTTATGCTACAAAGCAAGTTTAAATAAATTTTGAAACCTCAAAACACTACAAATCATCTCCTCAGATCACAATGCTATGAAATAAATCAACACTAGGAAGATCAAGGAAATAAATATCAAATACATGGAACCTGAATAACACCCTGATTAAAAGTTACTACATAATAGAACAAAAAAACATGAACACAATTTTTCTTGAAGCAAGTGAGAATGGGAACACAACATACCAAAACCTTTGGGACAAAGCAAAAGCAGTACTTAGAGGGCAATTTATAGCAATAAATGCATACATCCAAAAATAAGAAAGAACCAAAATCAACACATTAACACAACATCTCTAGCAATAGAGAAAGACCAGCAAAGTAAGCCTATTTTTGTTGTTGTTAAGTGTCATTGAGTCGATTCTGACTTATAGTGACCCTGTATACGGTTTCCAAGGAGAAGTTGGTGAGTTCAAATGACTTTGCAGTCTGTCACATTAGCCCACAGTGCCACACCAGGACTCCAAAGTAAGCCTATAGTCACCAGAAAAACAAAACAAAAAAACTAAATATTAGAGTAGAAATAAATGAATTAGAAAAACAATAGTAAGAAACAACAAGAAGCTGGTTCTTTGAAATGATTAATTGAAAAAACTACTGGAAAATCTAATAACAGAAAAGAGGAAGAAGATGCAAGTAGCATGCATAAGAAATTATATGGGTGACATTACAGCAGAACCAACAGAAATAAAAAGGATAATAACAGAATAATATGAAGACTTGTACTCAAAAAAATGCACCAATCTGGGAGGAATTGATACATTTTTCGAAAAAGCATGACATACCTAAACTAACACAGAGTGAAACAGAAAACTTTTTAACAAAAGAAGAAATTGATTAGTTCATTAAACAATTTCCAATAAAAAAAGGTCCAGGTCCAGATGGCTTTACTAGTGAATTCCACCAAACATTCTGAGAACACTTGTCACCTGTTTTACAATAACTATTCCAAAACATAAAAAAAGAGTGGAAAACTCCCAAATATATTTTACAAACCGAGTATAATCATCATACCAAAACAAGGCAAGGACATTACTAAAAAAAGAAAATTATAGACCACTACCCCTCATGAACATAAATGCAAAAATTCTCAATCAAGCCTAGCCAATACAATTCAACAACATATAAAATGATAATACATCATGACCAAGTGGGATTCTTACCAGGGATGCAAAGATTGTTCAGTATTAGAAAAGCAATCAACATAATACATTTAATGAAGCAAGCATAACCCTCATACACAAACCAGGGAAGGATATCACTAAAAAAGAAAATTATAGACCAATATCCCTCATGAGCATAGATTCAAAAATTCTCAACAAAATCCTAACCAGTAGAATTCAAGGACACTTCAAAAAACAATACATCAAAGAGACTTCCAACGCGGCAGCAGAGCAGAGTCAGGTAGGGCAGGCTCCATGGGTGTGGGGCTGAAATCCCAGGGACGCAGCTCTCAGGGAACTACACCATAGCTCTGGATCTATCATAGGGATCTGGGTGTCAGTTCCCCACAAACACAAGTGGAAAAGTCACGGTACAAAGGAAAACATTGCATTTTGGAAATCAGCATGAGACTCCCTCTGCAGTCATCCCATGCAGGATGAAATCAGAGGATGAGACTTACAGACAGACCAGCAGAGGGCACTTACAATAAAAGAGGGGAAACAACTTTTGCGAAAGAAGGCCTGGAGACATTTTACATGTTTTTTTCTGCCCCTTCCCTGTGCCCTCTTTGCCTACCTTCAGGAGTTGGATGCACACCCCCCAAAAAGGTCGTGTTGAGACCACAGCTTTCCCATGACATAGATAGAAAGAGCTCTATCATATGGGACTCCTCCTGTGGACATCCCGCCCAGGAAGAGGTCAGAGGGTGGGACTACAGAAAGACTGGCAGAGGGCACCTTCACTAAAAGCAGGGAGGTTCCTATCTCTGCTTTTATATTGCTTCTACTTTTGGACCTTCTGACCACACATTTTCCCTGGAGGTGGAAGCCTTTTCTCCCTACATTACCTAAGAAGTGACAGCAATCATGGCCATATAGCCAAGCTACAAGCATACCCTGTAATATTCCACTATTGAGACAAGAGCCAATAATAGCTGCTAAACATTATGTGCAAAAAGGGAAGCCTATCTCCTGATCATATCCACCAGGAGACACCCAGTAAGCTTAATAACACAACAAACATCAACTTAAGCATTAAAAACCCAAATAATAACAAAAGATATCAAAACATGTCCAAAAACAGAAGAGAGTAGCTAAGACAAATGATCTGCAGACAGACAAAGACTTTCTAGAAGAGGAAGACCAGGTTTTGGATATGTCTGAGAACAAATTTAGAAGAATGATATGGAAACAAATTCAAATGCTCCAAAAAGAGGTGGAGGAAAACAAGGAAGAAGTCACTGGCTTACAAGCTTTCAAGAGGGAGCCTAGTTCCAGACCAGGCACGGGTAGGCAGAACCACCACTGAATGATTTCCAATCTGTTGGGACCGGGCTGGCAAAAGGAAATGGGGATAAGACTCTTGTGGTAGAATAGTGAATAACTGCAATCAGGACTGACTGTGAGGGTCGGAAATGAAGAGGCAGATTTCTTTTTGTTTTTTTTGTTTTTGGCAAAAGGAGGAGAGTGATTGATTTTGTAGCCCAGGAGTGGAGTTCCCTGGGACCATCAAGTGAGAAGAGTGGAAAGTGTGATCCTACCCAGATGGGCAGTGAAGCCAGGCATGTAGACAGAGATGATGACGTGGACAGATGGAGTGGCTGGGGACACAGGACTCAAGGACGGAGAGGGGCTATTTGCTGACAGCTGGGTGGTGGGCCTGTGGGGTGTATCCTTTGGTTATTTGATGATGCATGCAATGAAATACGATAGGATGAATGTGAAGCTGAAGTGGGACAGAGGTAAATAATGATGTATGGACAACCTTACAACAGGACTCTGGGATACAGGAATTGAGACATGGCTTGAATGGGGAAAAGGGGGAAATAATGGTAAGATGCTTGGCTGTCATTTGAATCTTGGTTTCCCTGGCATACCATTATAAAATAGATACTTGAGGGGGAGAGAAAGGAATAGCAGAAATTTCACCATAGAAAGGTTGTAAGTTCACCTTCTGCCTATAACTGATTGGAATACCTAAAATGGGGCTACAACGTGCCCAGTGAAGGAGGCTTCCTGCGGAGTCTCTGCATTACATAAGACCATAGGTGGAATCCTGAACCACATCCAGAATCTTCTGAGGTGGGAAATTTCCACTTGAAAGGACGAGCAAACCAGCCTGGAGTGGCTATAAGAACAGAAGATACTTCTTGAAAGAAACAGTGACATGAAAAATACAAAACAATATAGGCAGACCAACTGATTACTACAAGAACAAACAAGTGGCGCACCCAGGAGATATCAAGGAAAGTAGTCGGGTCCCCTCAGGGCAAACCTCCTTCTAAGACTAAGTCTCAATGGGAATACATGCTCTGATTGGTGACCAAGTTCATCGTCGATAAGGAGAAGTGAGGGAAAAGCAGCAATGCAGCTGCGAGCTAAGCCTTACAATGTTCAATAGATTCCTGTGAACCCAGCTGGAGACCTCGTTGGCCAGCAGTGTGGCAAAACCTGGGGACTTTTGAACCCAGAGTCAATGACATAACCACAAGGACTAGAGTGGAGAGTAAAGCATCTAGCTGACAGGAAGAGAGGGCACATGCACAAGTATATCCAAACTTGCAGATAATACCCACTTGACCTAAAAATTGACCTAGCTTCAATGACTAGATGATCAGAGCTCAACTAGAAGAAGAAAGAAGAGGGGAAAAAAAAGAGTAATCTAATATAATTGATGAACTTGACCTACACCTATGGATTCAGTAGCTCAAAAGAGGGAATAAACTTTCACATCGAGGATCATTCCCACCCCCTCCATACACAGAGTGGACAAGGATGGGCAACTTGGACATTGGCTACCTAGAATGGGGGGAGCTACAGAGGCAAGAAGTGACCATCTTATAAGCTTTCAAGAGGGAAGCTAGATCCAGAGGGCATGGAGCAAGGTAGAGTCTCCACTGAGTAATATCCAATCTGTCTAGGCGGGGCTGATGAAAAGAGTTGTGGATAGGTTTCTTGTGATACAATAGTGAATGATTATAATCAGGACTGATTGTAAGGGTTGGAAATGTAAAGGTAGACATTCTGTGGCAAAAGGAGGGGAGTGATTAACATAGCAGTCTAGGAGAGGAGGTCCCTGGGACCAGCAGGGAAGAAGAGGGGAGAGCGGAACCCTATCCAGAGAATAGTGATGCCAAAGATGGAGGCAGAGATGATGACATGGAGAGATGGAGCGGCTGGTGACTTTGAACTCATAGAGGGAGAGGGGCTGTGTGCTGATGACCAGGGAAGCAAGCTTGCAGGGTCTACCCTTTGGTTAGTTGATGATGCATGGAGGGGATTGTAACCATGGTAAGGAAATGATATACGATAGGATGAATGTGAAGCTAATGTTCTCCCATGTAAACTATCATATAATTCACAATAAAGCATTAAAATAAATAAATAATATATCAAGACCAAGTGGGATTCACATTAGGGATGTAAGGATCGCTCAGTATTAGAAAAACAATCAATGTAAGCCACCATATAAATCTAAAAAAGGAGAAGAACCACATGATCATATTGGTTGATGCAAAAAAGACATTTGCCAAAATCTAACACCCATTCTTAATAACAACATTCAATAAAGTAGAAATTGAAGGAAAATTCCTCATCATAATTAATAGCATATATATAAGAGCCAACATTTTTCTCAAGGGACAGAAATTAAAACCATTCCCTTTGTGAACAGGAACCACATAAGGATGTGCTTATCACAAATCCTATTCAATACTGAGTTGGAAGTATTAGTCAGAGTTATAAAGCAAGAAAGGGAAATGAAAGGCATTCAAATTGGCAAAGAAGTTAAACTTTCTCTATTTGCAGATGATATGATCCTATACCAGCTGATCCTCAGAAACCCTATACAGGATCGTTATGTGTCAGAATCGACTCAATGACACTTAATAACAACAACAACAATGAACCTATACATAGAAAATCACAAAGATTTAGCAAGAATAATATTGGAACTCACTGAGAGATTCATCAAAGTGTCAGACCATTATACAAAAATCAGTTCAGACAGCTCTGAAAATAAAATTAAGAAAATAATGCCTTTTACAGTAGCCACCCACAGAATGAAATAACTAAGAATAAATCTAACTAGAGAAAAAATATATTTACCTATACAATCAAAACTACAAAACACTACTACAAGAAACCAAAAGAAATGTACAAAATGGACGAAAATGCCATGGATAGGAAGAATTAACATTGTAAAAATGTCAATACTGCCCAAATCTATAGATATAACACAATTTCAAAATTTCAATCTTTATTCCAACAACAGTCTTTCAATAAATGGAAAAAAATAATCACAAAATTTACATGGAAAGGTAAGAGACCTTGGATAAGCAAATAACTGCTTAAGAAGAATAACAAAGTTAAAGACCTCTCCCTCAACCTCAAAATTTACTACACAACAGTGGTCAAAACAGCCTGGTACTGGTACAATGAAAGATACATACATCAATGGAACATAATCAAGAACCGAGAATTAAATTCTTCCACATACAATCAGCTGATCTTTCATAAAGGGCCCAAACCCATTACATGTAGAAGAGATAGTCTCTTCAACAAATGGTGCTTTGTGGCAAAACTTGAAATCAATTTGCAGAAGAATGAAACAAGGCCCATATCTTACACCATATTCAAGAACAAACTCAACATAGATTAAAGACCTAAATGTAAAACCTAGATGTTTGATGAAAAAATAGGGACAAATTTAGGGGTTCTGATACATGGTATGCATACATTATCAAATATTACAAAAAAACACACAAACAGTAAAAGACAAAACAGATAACTTGTACCTCCTAAAAATTTAGAATTTTTTGTGTATCAAAAGATTTCACCAAAATAGTAAAAAGGAAACCCACAGACTGGGTAAAAATGTTTGCAACGATGTATCAGACGAAGGATTTATATTTAAAATGTATAGAAAACTACAAGAAAAAGACAAACAACCCAATTGAAAAATGAGCGTTGGACATGAACAGACACTTCACCAAGGAAGACATTCAGGCAACCAACCAACATATGAAGAAATGTTCAAGATCTTATTTCACACTAGTAATAACAGTAAAGTTCAAAGTAACAGAAAACGCAAATGCTGGTGAGGGTGTGGAGAGACTGGGACTCTCCTACATTGCTTGCGGGATTGTACAATGATTCAACCATTCTAGAAAAGGGTATAACACTTTCTCAGAATGTTGTAACTAGAAATACCTTATGACCCATCTACCCCTCTGTTTGGCATATATCCACCAGAAAGAGAATCAGGGCATAAGTAGATATATGCACACTGATGTTCATCACAGCACTATTTACAATAGCAAAAAGACAGAGACAGTCTAAGTGTCCATCACTGGAAGAATGGATAAATAAACTTTAGTACATACACACAACCTTGTACTATGCAACCTTGAAGAATAATGATGAATCTTCTAAACAACTCATAACATGCATGAATCTGAGGACATTATGCTGAGTGAAATCAGTAAATCACAATAGGACAAAAATTGTATGAAACCATTATTGTAAAAATAACATTCTTCGTTGGTTAACAGGGGTGGGAGGGGAGGGATAGTAGCGCACTAGCTAAAGGGTAGACACATGTTAGCTCAGGTGATGAGGAGGGCAATATACAAGGTTGGATGGTTAGTTGGTTATGTGCCATGGAGTCGGTTCCAACTCATAGCAACCCTGTACAGGGTTTCCGAGGCTGTAAATATTTACAGGAACAGAAAGCCTCATCTTTCTCCCACATAACAGCTGATAGTTTTGAACTGCTGACCTTTAGTTTGCAACCCAATTCATAACCACTACACTACCAAAGCTCCTTAATATACAAGGAGGAGGGAGGAAATACATAAGAAATGGGAGGGTGGCAGATGAATAATGAAGATAGGGGAAGTCTTAGGGAGATATGCATGGGCTAAATGGAATACAGGTAAATAATGATTTATATACAACCTTGGAACAACAGTGTTCATGGATTGAGACTTTAACTTAATAGGTAAAGGATGGGGAAAAAAAGGTTTATGTGTTTGACTGTCTTGTGAATACTGGTTTCCCCTACCTACTATTGTAAAATTGACTTTTGTGTGTGATCACAATGAATATTGGGAATTATGATTACAGTAATATTGTAAGCCCACCTTTAGCTTATTACTAAACGGAGAGTTATAATTCAGCAGGTAAAATAGGCTTTTTGTTAAGCCTTTGTAGAATATAGGGCCGTAGATGGAATACTGAGTCTTACCCAGAATCTTCTTAGTTGGGACATTCCCATTTGAAAAGACATTCAGACCAACTAGAACTGCTGGGAGAATAGGAGACTCTTATTAAAAGAAAAGATCTGCAGGACAAATCAGATTGTTTGGCTGTTTGAGTTTCAAGCAAGCCATTTGCTTTGGATGCATCAAAGCAAGAAAAGTAGCCCATCAGGGAAAACTCCCTTCTAGGACTGAAATTGAAAGGGGACTCATGAGTATGCTTGCTGGTGACCACGTGGGTGTACTTGTGAGTGGGAGTAGAGGAAATGCAGCAATGAAGACATGCACTGAGTTTGGACATGTTTTTTGACACTCTTTGATCTTGAGATGAGAGAGAGAAAAGGAAGAGCTGACTGATCTGAAGTTTAGGGAGACATGTGAACTCCTGAACCCCTGGGCACTTAACCTAATCCCTGAGCACTAGGGTTGAAAGTGAAGTGGCTAGCTGCTCTGAAGTTCAGGGAGGTGTGCATGAACTTCCATATTTGCAGCTGGTACCCATTTGGCCTACTTTGCATAGTGAGGGCTGAGTTAACTAGAACCCAACCAGATGAAGATAAATATATTTGATATTATGAGCGAGTGTATATTACTACAATTTGATAAACTGGACTTTTGCTAATGGATGCAATTGCTCAAGTGTCCAACCAGAATGGACGATTTTTCATACCAAGGAATAAACTTGACTCCTCAGCATATTGGGTTGAGAGAGATGGGCAATTTAGAAATTGGCTATCAAAAATGGGAGGTAGGGAGGACTATAAAGGCATGAAGTGGGTTGCTTACCAACTTTCATGGATGTGCTTAGTTTCAGAATGAAGGGGTAAAGTAGACTCCTCACTGAATAGTTTTCGTCTTTTCCAGATGGATTTGGTGACAGGGGTGGCGGATGATGGTGATGGGATTGTATGATTAAATTGTGAATAATTGGTAGCAGGATTAATTGTGATTGTCAGTTAATTGTAATTGTAGAAGATGTGTAGATAAAAGGGGGGAGCAATTCATCATTCATTTCAGGAACAGATGATCCCAAGACTATCAAGAAGGAAAAGTATAAGTGGAGTGTGAGATCTCTACCTAGAAAAGCAGCAACAGCAGAGACAGTGGCCGAGGCAGTGGCATGGAAAGATAAAAGTGACTCTAGGTTCACGAACTGAGTATGGCTGTGTGCCTGCGAGCTGGAGGCTGACTTGCAGAATGTGCCCTTTGGATAGTTAAATAAATACATATATTTTTGTTTTGAATGTGTACAACAAATATTTTTGCTTTGTTCATTTGTGAAATATAATGTGTAAATGGGGAACCTCAGGGATGAAGCAGGATAACTGCCGTTGCAGAGAGGTGATTATAATCATTGAAATGAAATAAAGTGTATGGTTTGTTGAATGTAAAGCTGGCAATCTTGTCTATAAACCTTCACTCAATTCACAATGAAAAGTTAATAAAAAGAAAAAAAAACAAAAAACTGTCGTATACATCTAAGTACCCCCAATGGCTAATTGAAAGCTATGTATATAATAGTCATTCAATAAATATTTGTTGACTGAAAGAATGAATCAATATGATTTCAGAGATTTATAGGAAATAACTCTTTTTTAAAAGCACTGCTGAAAGCCTATGATCATTCTAGGCAGAGGTAGAATGCAGTATGGCACTTAACAAAATGAAGAAAAACTCTAAATAGGTTCTACTCCAAAATTATTTGGCAAATGAGTTGTATGGTATTTGTAAGACACTTCCTAAAACTAGGAAAAGAAAGGAGGAGGAAAAGAGTGGTGGGGGGAGGGGAAGAGGAAATAAGAAAGGAGACAAGAGAGAAAAACAATGCACATGTTTTCAGAGCTGTCCGTTAAATATAATCTAAAATGCACTGTTGTTGTTAAGTGGTTTTGAGTCAGTTCCAGCTCATAGCAACCCTTTAGATCTTCACCGGAGCAGAAAGCCATCTCCTGCATACTGCTGGAAGGCTCGAACTGAAGACCTATGGTTCTCAATCCAGAACTTAGCATATAGAGCCAGCATACTCCTTATGTACTATCTATATACTATATGCTATATGCTATAGATAGTACATATGGTAGCACTCATAGCATATGTCAAAATTTAGCAACATGTATATATCACAGTCTATCTTGAGAAATATTTCTAGCAAAAGTTACACCTTGCTGTAAATGACTCTTATAAATCTGACTTTGCTCTGAAATATGGGAAAGAGAACATGCTAACAATTCTTAAGAATTAAGAAGATGCCTCACTACACACACATTCACAGTTCATTAGGTTCAGAATGCACTCACTTTTGTTGACATTTTGGTCTAGTACAGGCCACTGATGGAGACAGAGGGATTAGATTCCCTTCTCATGATAATTTGCAGAGAAAGAAAGATAAGCAATACCCAAACTGGGGAAATGTGTTCCAGTCTTTTTTTTTTTTTTTCCACAGTAAGTTTTTTCTGGAAGCACTAAACAGCTTCCGTGTGCTTTCCGTGTGCTTACTTGGTGTGGATCAATTGTGACCAATTAACTGGAGGATGATTATACTGCAGCACTAATGTAGTAATGAAGCTCATTCATTGAAAATGTCTCTCTGTGTGTTTTCTCCCTAAATAAGAATATAGGGAATTTATAGCTCCAAATTATCACATGAAGAGAGATTTAGTTTGAAATGTTTATTATTTCTTCACTCTATCTTCTCTTTCCATTTCTCTTATTTGTTGTACCCTTTTCTTTTTCTATCTACTTACCATTCTTTAGATTCTTCTTGCTCCGTTTAATGAATGAGTACTTAGAGGATTCGTTTTTTTCTTTCTTAGAGGGGATTGACAATGGCTCAATATACTTCTTTCAACTATCTTCCCTGGTGTTCTTGATCAATCAGGGAATCCTTCTTCAAGTGCGGGAAGTGTATCCACCAGTGAATTCCAGAGAACACTGGATCCTCATTCTCCAATAGCTGGCAAATAACTCACGAAACATCCCCTTAAAATGAACACTGGTGAATCTGAAATAAGATCACTTTATCTGAAGGAGATAAGTCTGAGGAAATAGACAGCTATGTGATTACTTCTTGTTCTAGACAAACAATGATTGTAAACTGCATGGTAATGACATGCTCTCCCATTCCCTCTACATCACAATGAAAACCTTTGCTCATTTTGCAAAACTTGTTGTTGTTAAGGGCCATAGAGTCAGTTCCGATTCATAGTGATCCTGTATAGGGTTTCCAAGGAGCAGCTGGTAAGTTTGAACCACCGACCTTGTGGTTCAAACTGACCTTGCAGTTCAGTACTTTATCCCACAGTGCCACACCAGGTTGGTACAAAATGGTACCTGGATGCTTTTCCATGTTCCCTCTGCCTCCCTTGGAATAGCCCCTGCAGGTGGTGTGATAAGCTGCCAGCCAATTTATATTCATTTTGTTAAATTGAGAAGAAATAAATGTCCCTTTCTGAGGAAACAGAATTTCACCTTCAGATCCCCAGAAATAACTTGGGAGAATGATTAGCCCTGGACTACGTTCCTGTGGTGAGTGTCACTCCTAGCCTGTCACAGATGTTTGCTGCTAATAGGATTTTGTGTTCCATGCCAAACATTCTTATGTCACTGTTATTATTATTTTTTTTAACCATAAAATTATGACTAAAACATTTGGCTTGTATTTCTAATAAACTAATTTCCTCCCAAAGGAGAATCTTGGAGGAATATTCTTGTGAATAAAATTATTCACTTTTAAAAACATCTCATTGCAAACAAGCAAAGGATGTCACCATATGAATCTTTTCAATAAAATAACTTATAAGTGATAAGGAAAATTTCCTCTAAATTATAAATAGGCTTAGGTAAGTAGACAATTTCATCCCATTGTCAGAAATCTTCTAATTATTGCCTTAGTTATACACTCTAAAATTGATTTACTCGTATGGAATGTAAATAAAAGAGAGTTCAAGAACTCACCAGAATATTTTATGCAATAACCACTATTATTCTTTAGAATTACTTAAATGTTATGTTGTTGCTGTCAGGTGCCATTGAGTCAGAACCTACTCATAGCGACCCCATGCACAACAGAATGAAACAATGTCCGATCCTGGGCCAACCTCACTACCGCTGCCACACTTGAGTCCATCAATGATGCCACCTGGCCAATCCTTCTCGTTATATAGTTATATCCACTTAAGGCATTGAGAGATACTTCAGGAAAAAGTCCATCATTCATCCAAATCCTATAAAACTTAAAATAGTTAGATCATCTACACTTGCTCAGTCAAAATGAAATAAGATTTCATTTTCTCCAGCTTAATGTTATTATAAAATTTTCAAGGGGATGCATACCATAAAGCACCGTGAATTTCAACTTCTCTCTGTTGAAATTTGCAATCAAAGACTAAACTAGAGTTTACTTTTGTCCTGTAATAAGAAAACCTTTCATTTTCTAGCACTTCATGTTTTTAAAGAAATTTAATATTGCTTATTTTATTTCTTAAAAATCCTTCCAAAGTTGATGGTAATTTGTACCATTTTACAGAGCGACAAACAAAAGATTGTATGAGAAGCTTGAGATGAGATTATTAGACACAATATCTAGCCAAGTTCAATAACACATACACGACAAAAGCTCAGTCATACCAATTCAGGGGTTGTGGGCTCATGCGTCAGACTACAAAGTCGTTTGAACTGCAGGGTCGGTGGTTCAAGCTCACCAGCTACTCCTTGGAAACCCTGTATAGGGTCGTTATGGGTTGGAATCGACTCGACGGCACTTACCAACAACAATAACAATCTATTCAAGAAAACAAGTTTTATGAAGGACTATAAAGATTTTTTTTATATTAAAAATGCCTTCAGCTTTTGAACAAGACAGAGTAGTATTGGATCTGCCTTCTAGGCAGCCAGTTATAAAACCGGGCAACATATCTGAGGCCACAGTATACAACTAGTGAGCAATATACCTGCATTAGGGTCCTTGGGAGGTGAAAACCAATGAGGTGAGCTCAATGGTCATGCCAAAAAAACCCTGACTTTCAATCCCAGCACTTTTCTACAGGGCACAGTGAAGTGATGCAAAAGTGAATCTATAGTTTTGGGGAGTCTAAGAAGTAAAACCACCACTCATCTGTCAGTTTGTTGTACTGTGGTGGCTTGTGAGTTGCTGTGATTCTGGAAGCTATACCACCAGTATTTTAAATACCAGCAGGCTCACCCATGGTGGACAGGTTTCAGATGAGCTTCCAGACGAAGACAGACTAGGAAGAAGGAGTGACTAACTACTTCCGAATATTTAGTCACTGAAAACCTTATGAATAGCAGAGACACACTGTCAGATATAGTGCTGGAAAATGAGCCCCTCAGGTTGGAAGGCACTCAAAATGTGACTGAAAAAGGGCTGCCTCCTCAAAGTGATGACGTGAATGGAGTAAAGCCCGTGGGAGGAAAGCCCACAGGACCTTCATTTGCTGATAGGGCACAACCCAAAATGAAGACAAACAGCTATAAATATTCATCGAAATCTGACACATGGAATGTACAAAGTATGAATCTGGGAAAATTGGAAGTTGTCAAAAACGAAATGGAACACATAAATATCGATATCTTAGGCATTAGTGAGCTGAAATGGACTGGTATTGACCATTTTTAATCTGATGACCACATGGTTTGCTATGCCAGAAATGACAATTGAAGAGGAATGGTGTTCAATTTATTGACCAAAAGAACACATCCAGATCAGTCATGAAGTACAATGCTGTCTGTGATAGGATAATATCCATGCACCTACAGGGAAGCCCAGTTAATACCATTATTATTTAAAATTATATACCAACTACTAAAGCAAGTGAGGGGAAATAGAAGAATTCTACCAACTTCTTCAATCTGAAATTGATCAAACATGCAATCAAGATGTATTAATCATAACTGGTGATTCGAATGTAAAGGTAGGGAACAAAGAGCAAAGATCAGTAGTTGAGAA
>NW_006408525.1:17088974-17091060 GCF_000296735.1 Chrysochloris asiatica
TCTTTCACCATACTTATTCAACCTGTATGCTGAGCAAATAATCTGAGAAGCTGGGTTCTATGAAGAAAAATGTGGCATCAGGAATGGAGGAAGACTATTTATCAACCTGTGATATGCAGATGATATAACCTTGTTTGCTGAAAGTGAAGAGGACTTAAAGTATTTACTTATGAAGATCAAAGAGCACAGCCTTCGGTATGGATTACATCTCAATGTAAAGAAAACAAAAATCTTCACCATTGGACCAATAAACAACATACTTATCAACATAAATAAGATTGAAGTTGTCAAGGACTTCATTCTTCTTGGCTCAACTATCAACACTCAAGGAAGCATTAGTCAAGAAATCAAAGGACTTATTGCATTAGGCAAATCTGCTTTACAAGACCTTTTTAAAGTGTTGAAGAGCAAAGATGTAAGCTTGAAGACTAAGGTGCCCCTGACTCAAGCCATAGTATTTTCAATAACCTCATATGCATGTGAAAGGTGGAATGTAAATAAGGAAGACCGTAGAAGAATTGACACATTTGAGTTGTGGTGTTGGAGGAGAATATTGAAAGTGCCATGGGCTGCCAAAAGAACAAACAGATCCTTGTTAGAAGAAGTGCAACCAGAGTGCTCATTGGAGGCCAGGATGGCCAAACTTCGTCTCTCATACTTTGAACATATTGTCAGGAGGGATGAGTGACTGGAGAAGGATATCATGTTTGGTAAGGTGGAGGGTCAGAGAAAAGCAGGAAGACCCCCAACGAGACGGATTGGCCAGGTGGCAGCATCAATGGACTCAAGCATGGCAACAATAGTGATGTTGGCCCAGGATTGGACAGTGTTTCATTCTGCTGTGCATAAGGTCACTATGAGTTGGTACCGACTCGATAGCATCTAACAACAATGACAACAAGAAGTAGAAATCAGGATCCCACATAGATGAAGCAAAGCAGTGTAGGATATACTGTGTGGCTGCTCACACCAAGGTCAGTAGTTCAAACCCACCAGCCACTCCTCAGAAACCCTTTTAGGGTCGTTAGGAGTTGGTGCCCATTTGATGGAATGTAACAACAACTACCTAAAAAGTTGAAGTGTGCAAAGGGAATCCTACAAGACTGCATGGGCATCCACTGTGAACCAGACTATACATTGCCCAGTAAAGAGCATCTGCCAGAAATCAGAGAGCTGATCAGTGATACTAGTGACCAGCCAAAATTTGAACATGACTGAATCCATCAGGTATTCAGCTGAGATGGTAAGGAGTTCACAGATAAGGAGTGAGTACCATGTAATATAAAGTAACGAAGATTTTCTAGAGGTAACAACCGAAGAGGCCTACTCAAATAGATTTTAACCAATTCTGACAAACCAAAATGATCTGCCAGTAAGTTAATGATAACAAAATATGCATGCTGTATATTCTAGGTCTACAAAGTCTAGCAAGTATTAACTAGGCACTTGAAGAAATAAAAAAACAACGTCAACTGATCTATTGTGAAGGAGAAAATAGTCAAAATTCAGACTGTGAAGTTTACATTCAAGTTCTTTAATGCAGTTATTTTAAATATATCCAAAGACTTAAAATCATAAGTATGATGAAACAATAGAGGAAACTATCAGCAGATTCATGCAAACTTGAAAACTGAATTAAGTGGAAATTCTTGAACTAAAAAACACCCACCCACAGCCATTAAACGGATCCCAACTCACAGTGACCCTATAGGACACAGCAGAACTGCCTCTTAGGGATTCTGAGACTATGAACCTTAAGGAAAAAGAAAATGTTATCTGTCTCCACTGAAATAGTTGGTGGGTTTCATCCACTGATTTTTGATTAGTAGCTCCCTGTACCACCAGAGCTTTTTCTTAAAAGTACAATATCTAAAAAACGAAAATTCAAAGACAACAGACTAGAAAAGTTAGAGTAAAAATCAGCAAACTTAAATATATGCAGGGGCTTTAAAAATTCATAGAAAAACTTCCATTATCTTTCAATTTCATTTTTCCATGAACTGTTTGCTATCCTTTCATATAGCAATAGAAACAATCTAATTTGAAAAATAAATTAATTAAAAATAATAGAGTTTCTGTGATTGTA
>NW_006408525.1:17091160-17111323 GCF_000296735.1 Chrysochloris asiatica
ATATGAAAGACTTTAGAAAATTTAAGAAATGCATTTGATAGAAACACATAGATCCAAGAAATTTACAAACCCCAAGAACAGGTAGAAATATTGTACTCAAACAGTTGAAAACAAAAGACAAAAGAAAATTTAAAAGAAATTGTTTTACATTGTATTGAGAATATACACAAGAAAACATACACCAACGCAATATTTTCCACATGTACAATTCATTCTTCGAACTGTACTATTTCAACTTCTATTTTTGAGTTGTTCCTCCCCCACTAACATAAACTCACTACCCCTAAGGTTCTTGTCTAACCTTTCCAATTGCTCCTCTATAGGTAGTTCTTAAAAGAGCATGATGCCCATGGAAGATACATTTTTAAAGTTAAGCTACACTATTTTTGGGTTTTAAGACAATTTCAGAAGATATTTTTGGTTTCATGTTTAAAGATTATCACTGGGCATGAGTTCATATGGCCTTAATGGCTCCAGAAAGTCTAGATTTCATGACAATTTAAAATTCTGTTCTGCATCTTCCCCCTTTTGATCAGGATAACTATAGAATTCTTAATGAAAACGTTCAGTAGCTAGAAATATATTTTTTTAATAAAGTGACACTGGATATACACCTACTCTCATTAAAAAAAAAATATAGCAAGAACAATAGTAGGTAAATAATTAGTGAGACTCGGTAAGAGCAATAGGGGAAGTCTTTAAATTATTCTTCTAATTTTTCCAAAAGTCTAAAATACTGCCACTAAAATATAGATGCTGCTAGCTGTATATAAATATTTTCCTTTATGTTTCAAAGGGCAATATTTTCTACCAATATGTATCATGTTAACAATTTACGTGCCTAGATGTATAGTCTGATAATTAAAATACCTGCTTTACAGTATGAATATTTAACTCAGTTAGATGGATAGATTATTGATTATTATGTATAAATTAGTATGAATTAATTTTCTTGCTATCTACCCACATTGTTTATAAGTAAGATGATTTGCAGAGTTTTCACCAAATTATACTGAACCTTTTGTGGTTAAGAAGCCAAATATTAAAAGAATTTATGAGACTGGCATCTAATTAAGGTTCCTAAATTAAAAGGAAAAATGCCCCCCAATTTCCCTAAATTAACCAATAATTTAAGATTTTTTTACAAAAGTAGAAGTGTGGGAATGAAAATCCTTCACTGTACATTAAAACGGTACATTTTGAAATATGTTTTACATTGTGAAAATAAAGTTTAACAAGCTCTTTTGGGAATAATGTGCCTTGAAAAGCAAATACTATATATCTGACTTAAGCCACATTACTAAACATAACTTGAAGACTTTTTTTTCCTGGAAATGTGTCAGTTACTCTGGAATTTTAATTTAGTAACAGAATGGGCTGCATTAGTGATAGAATAATGTAAATGGAATAAAACTATCGACTGAATTCAAATGTTACATTTTGTTCATTGTTTTATGGATTATTAATGCTCAAGCCAGAATTTCAACTGTGTATATAGAAAAAACAATGACTGAATTTGGAACTGCGTGTTTATTTAGGTTTCTCCTGTCACAATTCCTTGGTTATGTAAGAGTTACTGCCTCTTGTTGAACTTCTCATAATTTTCATTCAGGTTATCAAGGACAATAGTGATCACATCAGAGATTTCAAGAAGAGAGAAAGAACACTGTAAGGAAAAACAAGGGTTACTAAAAGATACTATTGCTCTTCAGTTTTCTAACTTATGTTTGGCAGTTGAAGCAAACATTAAAAAAAAAAAATATTTAAGACAATTATACTATAGATAAATACAACCCAAAACCCACTACCATGATGTTGATTCCAACTCAAAGAGACCCTACTAAGTAAGGTATTTAAGACTGTAGATGTTTATGGTGGTGGTGGTTATATGCTGTGGAGTCGGAACCGACTCATAGCGACCCTATAGAGGGTTTCTGAGGGTTCTCCCACAGAGCAGCTGGTGAGTTTCAACCAGCAACCTTGTGATTAAAAGCCCAATGCCTAACCTACAGCACTACTTTTAAAAACACTGTGGTGGTGGTGGTTATGTGCTATGGAGCCGGTTCCAACTCATACTGACCCTGCATAGGGTTTTGGAAGCTGTAAATCTTCATGAGAGCAGAAATCCTCAGCTTTCTCCTGCAGAACCACTAGTAGTTTCAAACTGCTGGCCATGAAATTAGCAGTCCAACTGGTAACTACTACACTACCAAAGCTCCTTCAAAAACACTATGTTGTTGTTGTTGTTAGGTACCATCAAATCAGTACCGACCCATAGTGACCCTATGTACAACAGAACAGAACACTGACTGGTCCTGGGCCAACCTCACAATTGTTGCCATGCTTGAGCCCATTGATGCTGCCACTTGGCCAATCCATCTCACTGGGGGTCTTCCTCTTTTTCTCTGACCCTCCACCTTACCAAACATGATATCCTTCTCCAGCGACTAGTCCCTCCTGACAATATGTCCAAAGTATGAGAGACGAAGTTTGGCCATCCTAGCCTCCAAGGAGCACTCTGGCTGCACTTCTTCCAACACAGATCTGTTGGTTCTTTTGGCAGCCCATGGCACTTTCCATATTCTCCTCCAACACCATAATTCAAAAGCATCAGTTATTCTACAGTCTTCCTTATTCACTGCCCAGCTTTCACATGCATATGAGGTTATTGAAAATATCAAGGCTTGGGTCAGGGGTACCTTAGTGCTCAAGCTGACACTATAGATAACTCAAAATTGAATTCTAAAAAATGTTCAATGAATTCACAGAAGAATGTGAAAAAACAAAACAGAAAACACAGAGCTAGACACAAACAAATATTAAAGTACACATTGAAGCCTTAACTTGCTGTTAAGTGCCATCGTGTCGGTTCCAACCCATAGTCACCCTGTTTAGGGTTTCCAAGGAGTGACTGGTGAGCTGGAACCACTGACCTTGCAGCTCAAACAACATTGCAGTCCAGTGTATTAACCCACAGTGCCACACCAGAACTCCTTTTCTTATAAATAATTAAATGAAATATAACTGGTTTATATATGAGACTAATTTAAAAATATATATATGTTATGGGCTTGTTCTAAGTAAAATATGTTTAAATATGTCTTGGTGATTCGTAAATGGTTGCAGACAATTTCTCTCTGTAGCACACTTGTCTTAGGTCCATTAGGGTGATTTCAGTAAAAGAGCCAAACTAAACAGTAGCTTCTGAAGAGACCTTCTGGATCAAGTCAGAGAAGCCAATTCAGAGGTTTATGGCAACTGTTTTTTAAGCATTTAAAAGTGGGGTGATTTGATAGGGGAGTCTTGGTGTGGAACTCTAAGATAAGCACTGTACTGCTAACTGCAAGGTTGGTGGTTCAAACCCACCAGCTACTCCTTAGAAACTCTATACAGGGTCACTATGAATCAAAACTGATTTGATAACACTTAACAACTATCTTGATTTTCTCAAATGACAATGAACAATCACAGGGTTTATTATTAAAATTTAAGAAGATATAAAACTACACTGGGGATAAAAGGCAAAAAAAAAGTTGTACCCAAGAATTTTTTTTCCCATCATGACAATCTACCTGCTCATTCTTTGAGGAGGATGAGTGCTGCCCTATGAGAATTTCACTGAGAAAGCTTACTCCACTGACCCTACAGCCTTGATCTTGACCTTTCAGCCAATTTTTTTTTTGTTCTCCAAACTCAAAAAGCGCATCAAAGGAACATAAGTTGAGTTTTCCTTGATGCCAAATCTTTGGATTTGACACATTCATAAATGTTCAACTCTAGATGGAGGATATGTGAAGAAAAAGTAACTTCACATTTTGATATTTTTGTTTGATAAAGGTTTCTATGATTTAGAAGCAATATGTATTGATTTACTGGCATAAACCAATTAAAGCATAAAGATTGTCAAAGTGGATTAAAAAGCATAACTGCAGTTTATACTGTCTATAAGATAGTGGTGGTGGTGGTTATGTGCCGTGGAGGCAGTTCTGACTCATAGGGTTCCCAGGCTGTAAGTATTTGTGAGAGCAGAAAGCCTCATCTTGCTGGTAGTTTCAAACTGCTGATTGAGAAATTAGCAGACCAACTCATAACTACTATTCTACCAGTGTTGGGCAGTGTTTCCTTCTGCTGTGCATGGAATTTCTATGAGTCTGAACTGACTCAATGGTAACTGACAACAACAGCAACATTAAGGGTAATAAATCCATAAACAAATACAAAACACAAAAACAAAAGAGGTAGCCATTAATGCTATGCAATCTCTTCCAGAAAACAAAGTAAAATGATTACTAATTCATTTTATGAAGTTAAAATTACCCTAATACCAGAATCACTCAAAAAAAGAGAAAACTAGAGACTAATATCCACCTGGTCTGTCAGTTTGTGTTACTGTGGTGGATTGTGTATTGCCACCAATATTTTAAATACCAGCAGGTCACCAATGTTGGACAGGTTTCAGTGGGGCTTCCAGATTAAGACAAATTAGGAAGAAGAATAGGCAGACAACTTCTGAATGGTTAGCCACTGAGAATCTTATGGATAGCAGCAGAATATTGTCTGGAATAGTGCCAGAAGCTGAGTCCCTCAAGTTGGAAGACCTAAATATACCACTAGGGAAAAACTGCTTTTTCAATGTAGAGTTTTCCATGATGATGTGGATGAACAAAAACTTTCTGTACCTTTATTTGCAGATAGGCATAATTTAAAATGAGAAGAAATAGTTTTTAAATTCCATTAATAATCAAAATGTGGAATGTATGAAGTATGAATCTAGGAAAACTAAGAAACATCAGAAATGAAATGAAACATTAAGATTCATATCCTAGGCATTAGTGAGCTGAAATGGATAGATATAAGCCATTTTTAATTTGATATTGATACAGTTTACTATGTTGGGAATGACAAATTAAAGAGGAATTGCATCCCATTCATTGACAAAAGGAATATTTCAAAATCTGTCTTGCAGTACAGTGATGTCTGTGATAGGATAATATTCATATACCTATAGGGAAGACCAGAATACTGGTGTAGCACTGTAGGATAAGCACTGGACCACTAACTGGAAGGTTGGCAGTTCAAACCAACCATCTGCTCCTTGGAAACCCTACACAGAGTCATTATGAGTCCCAATTGATTCAATGACATTTAACAACAACAGGGAAGATCAGTTAATACCATTAATTTTCAAATTAAGGCACCAACCATTAAAGCTAATTATGAAATTGAAGAATTCTACCAACTTCTTCTCTGCTATTCATAAGGTTTTCAGTGACTAAATATTCAGAATTAGTTCATCACTTCTTCTTCCTAGTCTGTCTTCGTCTGGAAGCTCATCTGAAACCTGTCCACCATGGGTGACCTGCTGGTATTTAAAATACTGGTGGCATAGCTTTCAGAATCATTGTAACTCACAAGCCACCATAGTATGACAAACTGACAGGCGAGTGGTGGATCAAAGAGCACAGATCTTCGGTATGGATTACATCTCAATGTAAAGAAAACAAACATCCTCACCACTGGACCAATAAACAACATTCTTATCAACGGAGAAAATATTGACGTTGTCAAGGACTTCATTCTTCTTGCATCAACTATCAACATTCATGGAAGCAGCAGTCAAGAATTCAAACGACGTATTGCATTAGGCAAATCTGCTGGACAAGACCTCTTGAAAGTGTTAAAGAGCAAAGATGTCAGCTTGAGGACTAAGGTGCATCTGACCCAAGCCATAGTATTTTCAATGACATCATATGCATGCGAAAGCTGAAGAGTGAATAAGGAAGACCTTAGAATTGATGCTTTTGAATTACGGTGTTGGAGGAAAATATTGAAAGTTCTATGGGTTGTCAAAAGAACCAATAGATCTGTGTTGGAAGAAAAGCAGCCAGAGTGCTCCTTGGAGGCCAAGATGGCCAAGCTTCATCTCTCATACTTTCAACATATTGTCAGGAGGGACCAATTGCTGGAGAAGGATATTATGTTTGGTAAGGTGGAGGGTCAGAGAAAAAGAGGAAGACCCTCAGTGAGATGGACTGGCCAAGTGGTAGTATCGATGAACTCAAGCGTGGCAACAGTAGTGAGGTTGGCCTAGGATTTGGCAGGGTTTCATTCTGCTGTGCAAAAAGTCCCTATGAGTCAGTACTAACTCGATGGCACCTAACAACAACAACAACCAACTTCTTCAGTCTGAAATTGATCAAACATGCAATCAAGAAATATTGGTAATTACTGGTGATTGGAATGCAAAAGATGGAAACAAAGAGGAAGGAAAGTATGGTCTTGGTGATAGAAATAATGCTGGAGAATGCATAATAGGATTTTGCAAGACCAATGACTTCTTTATTGCAAATGCCTTTTTCTAACAACATGAGTAGTGACTATACACATGGAGTTCTGGTGTGACACTGTGGGTTGATGTGCTCCACTGCAAAGTCAGTTTAAACCACAAGATCAGCAGTTCAAGCTCACCAGCCATTCCTTGGAAAACCTATACAGGGTTGCTATGGGTTAGAACCTACTCAATGGCACTTGCCAACAGCAACATACACATGTATATCAGCAGATGGAATTCACAGGCATCAAATTGATTTCATCTATAGGAAGAGACTATGGAGAAGCTCAATATCATCAGGTAGAACAAGATCAGGGGCTGACTGTGGAACAGACCATCAATTGCTCATACTTAAGAGCAGGCTTAGAAGAACAAACAAGATGGCGGATTGGGTGGAAGTGCAGTGAAGAGCTCGGTCAGCAACAACACAGATTACCGGAACAAGCAGGCTCAAGGGATGGTTCCAGAATTCTGAACCACATTATAAAGGAATAGTTAGAAGGTTGGAAGGCTTACAGTTAGGGCAATTTGTAGCAGAAACAAGAAATCCATTGCTTTCTAATTCAAGACACTCAGCTGCTCTTGGAGCTGTCATCCTGGGTGAGACCAAACAGGGGAAGGATCAGAACAGCCACGGACACCTGACAGAACCGAAGAGATAAAGGTGTGTACATTGTTTTTCCTTTCTTTTTTTGTATCTGTTCATTGGTTCCTTATTGTCTGCACACCTCCATTCTGGTGACGACAGGGTGTGCCTGAGCAAGTGTACCCCGCACCCCCACCCCCAGAGGGTTCTACTACGCATGTGCACAGATCTCCTCAAATTGTAAAGAGACAGTTTCCACTTAAAACAAAATGACCACAGCTGGCCCTGAACTGTTTATCACTAGAAAAGAGGCCTGAATGGGGATTGTGGAGTGGGACAGGCAGACTAAAATGAAATAGGCCAAAAATTAAATGTTATGTCACAATGTTATGTCACAATGACCAACAGTGGCATCTTGAGATTTCTCAGGAAGAAGAGTTAAAAGGGAAGCCCATCTCCTGATCACATCTACCTGGAGGCAATCATAAAACATAAAATGTACCAAAATACACACCCATCTAAGTATTAAGGTCACAGACAACTCCTGAATATGCCCCCAAAACAGAAGCAGATGACCATATCTGCACATGTCCAGAAACGAGACAAAGTGACTGAGACAAATAAGGTGGAAGTAGACGTACACTTCATACTGGAAGATCGGCAGGCTTTGGAAATGCCTGAGAAGGAATTCAGAAAAATTATTATAAAATGTATCAAAACACTATACAATGGAGTTGAAAAAATAAAGAAGAAGTCAGGAAAGCACTACAGAAACAATCAAATAGGATAGATACAGCATTGGGAAAAATACAAAACCTACAGAAAGAGGTTCAAATGATTAATACTAGAATATCAGAAATGGACAATACACTGAAAGAGTAAAGGAGTAGAATAGAAGGCAGAACTAGTGATCTAGAAGGTAAATCTCTCAACACTACTAAGATTGAAGAACAAACATAAAAAAGGATTAAAAAAATCTGAAGAAGGCCTAAGATTCATGTTGGACAACTTGAAGAGGAATAACTTAAGAATTATAGGCATTCTGGAACAGGAAGAATTGCACAAGTCCACAGAGGAGATAGTTGAAGAGCTTCTGGAAGAAAATTTTCCTAACATCCTGAAAAGTGAAAACATAAGCATTCAAGAAGCTCAACGAACCCCAGGAAGGGTAGACCCTAAAAGACAATCACCAATACATATAATAATCAAGCTCTCCAAAATCAAAGATATAGACATACTCCTGAAAACACCTAGGGAAAAGAGAAGTGTAACATACAAAGGCAAGCAAATCAGATTAAGCTCAGATCTCTCAGCAGAAACCATGCAAGCAAGAAGGCAATGGGGAGACATATATAAAACCTTGAAAGAAAAAAACAAAAAAAAAAACTGCCACCTAAGAATCCTCTACACAGCAAAGCTGTCAATCAAATGCAATGGTGTAATCAAAACATTCCAGGATAAACAGAAGCTAAGGAATTTTGGCAAAGCCAACACTGCTATGAAAAACATCCTAAAGGAAGTTCTGTGGACTGAGAATCAACAAGAACAGACAACTAGAGAATGATGTATATGGCAGCATCTCCCTGAACTCAATCGACAAATGGAAGAGTCAAGAAGAAAATAAAATGATAAGAGCTGAGAATCTGGGAGGTCAGTCTATGATCAAAACAATTACAATGTGAAAGAAGGCAAACACAGAAGAACAGAGATCTAGGTGGTGGGAAGATCAAGTAAATTACAGAATAAAATAGACTGTCTTCAATGGAGGGAAGAATTAATGGAATATAAGGTAACTATAACACTGGGGTTGGGATGGGGGTTTAGTTCAGGTGTTGGGGAGGGAAATACAAGAAGGGGGAGGAGGCAGAAGAACAAGATACATAGGGGAACACTGAGACAGGTTTGCATGGCCTAGTGGGACAGAGGTAAATAGTGATGCATACTCAACCTTGGAACAACAGGGCTCTGGGATACAGGGATCTAGGTATAGCCTGAAGAGGGGAAATAAGACTAAAATGCTTGACTATCTTATGAATATTAGTTTTCCTTGCCTACTACTGTAAAACAGACACTTGAGTGGAATAGAAAGGAATGTTGGGAAACATGATTACAGAAAACTTGTAAGCCTGTCTTCAGCTTATAACTGATTGGAATACCGGTTCTAGAACTTGCACAGTGAAATAGGCCTCGTGCAAAGCCTTTACAGAGTATAGGACCTTAGGTGGAAACCTGAGTCAAATCCAGAACCTTATGAGGTGGGACATTCCCAATAGCAAGGACAAGCAGACCAGCTGGAACAACTAGAGCAACAGAAAACACATCTTCAAAGAAAGTTCAGCAGGAAAAACCCAAAACAAAAATGTCAGCATGATTGGTTACTACAAGAGTAAGCAAGCTGTTTGCCAGGAAGCCATCAAGGCAAGCAATCAAGTTCCTTCAGGACAAACTCCCCTGTAAGACTGAAACGCAAAGGGAACACACAAACAAGCATGTAAGTTTGATGGCGACCACATTGGTCTACTGGTGAGTGGAAGAGGGGGAAAGGCAGCAATGAAGGAATGGGCTGAGTTCAACCACAGTCCATTGACTCCCATTGACCTGGAGATGAGAGAGAGAAGAGGAAGGGCTGGTTGCTCCAAAGTGTGGTGAGACCTGGGGACATTTGAGCCCATGGATAAGGACATAACCACAGAGGGCAAGTGCTGAAAGTGAAGCACTGAGCTGATATGAAATGAGGGGAGATGCACAAGAACACCCAAACTTGCATACAGTACTCATCTGACCTAGCCTTGATGGCTCAATAAATAGAACACAACTACAGGAAGGTTACAAAAAAAAAAAATTTTTTTTTGATAAAGGAAACAAGGGTAAATTGCTACATTTTGATGAACCTGATCTATACTCAGAGAGGTAGTTCCTCTGAATACCAACAGAGAGAGAAAGAGTCTTCACATCAAGTATCTATGCTATCCCCTCTGTACACAGGGTAGATAGGGATGGGCAACGTAGACATTGGCTACCTAAAATGAGGGGGTGATAAAGGCATGAAGTGACTGGTTTACAAGGTTTTAAGAGGAAGTTTAGTTTAAGATATGGGGGGAAAGTGTCCCCACTGAACAGATTTCATCTTGTCTAGATGGGTCTGGTGAAAAGAGATGGGGATAAGATTCATATGATTCAATAGTGAATAACTGTTATCATGACTAATTGCAACTGTCACAATTATAAAGGTAGAAGTTTTCTAACAATAACAGCGGAGTGGTTAATCTTACAGTCCAGAAACAGGATGCTAGGACCATCAAGGGAGAAGAGCACAAACAGAATGCAGGACCTTATCCAGAGAAGCATAGACTCCAGGGGTGGAGGCAGAAATGGGGACATGGAGAGGGGGAGCAGCTGAGGACTCTAGATTCATGGGAAGAGAGAGACTAAGAGCTGATGGCCAGGAGGCAGACTTGCAGAATGTGCTCTTTGGAAACATAAACTATTATAGATGCCTGAGTGTTTTTTTTGGTTTTTTAAAGCTAAAGTGGAACTGATGGTACATGGAGAGGATTATAATCACTGTAAAGAAACAATGTGTATGATTTGTTGAATGTAAAACTGATAATCTGCCCTGTAGACTTTCACTCAATCCACAATAAAAACTTAAATTAAAAAAAAAAGAGCAGGCTTAAACTGAAGAAAATTAAAACAAGTTTGATGGTGATGATGGTGTGCTGTGGAGTCGTTTCTGAACCATGGCGACCCTGTACAGGTTTCCGAGGCTGTCAATCTTTATGGGAGCAGAATGCCTCAACTTTCTCCCAGGGAACAGCTGGTAGTTTCGAACTGCTGAACTTGAGGTTAGCAGCCCAATTTGTAACCACTATACTACCAGACTTCCTTAAAACAAGTTTAAGAGTGCCAAAACACATATGAAGTCTTACAATCATTACCCACTAGACAGATACAAATTAAAACAACAATGACTTAGCATCTTAGAAAAATTCAAAAAACCAGAAAAAAATTCTGGCAAAGGTGTGGAGACACAGGAACCCTCCTACACTAACAGTGGGACTGTAAAATGATGCAACCACTGTGGAAAATGCATGGCACTTCCTCAAAAAATTGGAACTAGCAATATTGTATGACCCTCTACTTGATACACGGCTTCAAGAAATGAGAGCCATGACACGAATAGATATATATGCATATCCATGTTCAATGCAGCACCATTCACACTAGTAAAATGATGGAGACAGCCTAAATGCCCATCAACAGAAGAATAACTAAACAAACTTTGGTACCTACACACAGTGGATCATTGAATGATAATGAGGAATCTGTGATACACTTCATAATATGGATAAATCTGGAGGACATTATGTTGAGTGAAAGTAATCACAAAAGAATAACTACTACTAAATGAGACTATTATTGTAAAAATTCAAGAAAAGATTTTCAAGTTAAAAGATGGCTACCAGGAGTGAGTAGGGAATAGAGAATTAGTCACTGGCTAAGGATACACATGAGTTAACTCGGAAGACAGGGAAGGAAGTCAACAACAAAAGGGAGGCTGGCAGAAGAAAGATGATGGTGAGAGAGGACACAGGAAGGAACTGAAGAGCAAAAGAGGATTGAGGCAAATACTGATAATTGAGGGGAATGTGGAGGGATTGCAATCATTACTGTTCTTAAGTGGATCATCTCTGCAAGCAGAGAATACCAAAAAGATGTTTTGTTGTTGTTGTTAGGTGCCATTGAGTTGGTACTGACTCATAGCTGCCCTATGTACAACAAAACGAAACATAGCCCGGTCCTGCACCAACCTCACAAGCATTGCTGTGTTTGAGCCTATTGCTGCTGTCACTGTGCCAACCCATCTTGTTGGGGGTCTTCCTGTTTTACTCTGACCCTCCACCTTACCAAGCATGATATCCTTCTCCAGGGAATGGTGCCCTCCTGATAATATGCCGGAAGTGTGAGAGACAAAGTCTGGCCATTCTGGCTTCCAAGGCGCATGTTAACTTGTGCTTTATTGACTATATGCAAAGCCATTTAACTGCGTGGATGATGACAAACTACAGAAAACATTGAGAAGAATTGGTATTCCAGAACACTTACTTATGCTCATGAGGAACCTATACGGAGACTAAGAGGCAGTTGTTAGAACAGAGCAAGGAAATACTAAATGGTTCAAAATGAAGAAAAGTGTGTGCCAGGATGGTGACCTTTCATATTTATTCAATGTTTATGCTGAGAAAATACTATGAGAAATTGGATTATATGAAGAATAAGATTTTTTAACTTTGTTAAAGTTCAAGTTATCACCTTGTTTAATCAAAATAAATTTGCTATCAAGTCAAAGTTATATTTGCCTATCCCCAGATTCTGAATATTTTTGACTATCTGAAAACTTCTTTGACACTAGTTTTAAGTTTTAAACATGAATGTAATCCATTTTGATTTACTATTTGTATAGTATGTGAGATAGCAAGACTATAATGATAAAGACAGCTAACCACAAGGTTGGAATTTTGGATGAAAATTGGCAACCCTCTATAATTAAATATGACTTAGCCATGGCTCACAATAAGACAAATCTGAAGTCATTCTAACTTCTAGGCAGAAGATATTGTTTGCACACCTTGTTGAATACAGAAAAAAGAAAATGATTATACTCTGGCCCCATGTTAAGGAACCCTGGTATTGTAGCTGGGCTGCTAACGGCAAGGTAAGCAGCTTGAACCTATCAGACTTTCAGCTCCCATAAAGATTGACAGCCTCAGAAACAAGGCTGCTATGAGTTGGAACCAACTCAACAACACACCTCCACCACCACCATATAATTTGTATCCTAAACACCTGACAAAAATAGAAAGAATGAACCACTCAAAGAAGCAAGAAAATATGACCTATAGTGAAGAGGGGAAAACCAAACAAAACACTCCATAAAAGGGGACTGTAGATGGCGTAAGGAGCGCTGGTAGTATAAGTGCTGGACTCCTAACCAGAAGGCTGGCAGTTCAAACCCACCAGCCACTTCAAAGGAGAAAAGCGAGGCTTTCTGCTTCTGTAAAGAATAACAGTCCAGCATTAACTAGTCAAGATTTGAAATTATGAAGAGAAGTTACATTAGAATTTGTGAAGGACTGATTCCAACTGTTGTTGAAGGAGACATTTTTTTCTATTTCCTGCCACAAAGCAAAAGTATGAAAATTAGCCTGTATTTTAGATCAAATTCTACTAACTAGATAAACCCTGAGCAGATTTTATAAAGCTATCTTATCCTTATCTTATTCAATTCTAAAATAGATACAATAACAATACAATAAGATCATTAAAGAAGACAATATTTCATAAAGCACTCAACACAGTCGTAGGCATACTTAGGTACTTAGGTAGGTACTTAGGTAATCTGAGCTCTTTCTCCCTGACACCTCCCCAGTGCAAACAGGACCATATGTGACATTTATAAGAACTTAAAAAGACATTGGGCTAAAAAATAACACAACATGAAAACTGCAATTTTAAGCAAATCCCTGTATTATACTATCACATCACCCCTGCAATTTAGACATAGCGAGGTTAAAGGAAATGATCTGTTTGAATTTGTGTATCTATTTGAGTTTCATGTCATTAATTCTTATTATGGTGTAGTTAAATTTTTCTCTAAGATTTACTTTGAGTACTTCCTGTCCTTGGGTTTCATACGAACACTTCAAGGCCGATAATGTGTTCTTAAGAAGAAAAAAAATGCAAATAATTTCTGAAATTCAATCTGATTTCTCAAGTGTATAATGTGTGGCAACACTATAGAGACCTTCACGTAGGGTTAAGAAGTAAGTGGACTAGAAGTAACATTTTATAAATTATTGGCAGTGCTAAGAAAATGATCTCTGTAAATCTCCCACTGTTTTCTAAATTTCCATAAATGCTTTGTTTGATTTGCCATATAAGAATTTCTCAAAGTCAAATAAATCCATTTGGAAACCTTGAGACTAAGCTAAGCCTCAAACTTTGAGAGAAGTCTTAAATGCTATCACTTTATTAAGAAAATGGTTGAAGTATTATTATTATTATTTGTTGTTGGCAAGTGCTGTTGAGTTGATTCTGACTCAGCGACCCTGTACAGGGTTTACTAGGAGCCACTGGTGGGTTTGAGCCACCAGTCTTGTGTTTCACAGTCCAGTGCTTGTCTAACAGCCCCACACCACAAGTGGTGCAGTATTATATTACTCAGTCAAAGATGTCTTTGGAGAAGAAAGTAATGCTATATTATTTAATTTTCTTATCAGCTTTGAGTTGAGAGAAGTAAAATTTGAACATATTAAAAGAATTTTGTTGGTTCACAAAACTCTAGAATGGTAAGGTTTGAACTGATACCTTAATTCCAGTGTAGTTATTTTCACTCTACAGCCTCCCCTGTGATCATAAACCTTTTGAAGTATAATTCTCATGATGCATTTGAGAATCTTTTTTTATTTATAATATTTCTCCCACACTGTTAAATGGCTGGACGACGGTCCACCCATGATTTTTTTGTTGTGTTTTTTAAGAGTGAAGGCAGATCACTAACACAAAAGTGACACATCTGTATTAGAATTCATAATCGGTGGACAAAATAAACATTTCCAACTATAATGGTGGTAGTAGTGGTTGTGTGCCTAGGAGTCGATTCCAACTCAGTGACCGATGTATAGCGTTTCTGAGGCTGTAAATCTTTACGGGAGCAGAAAGTCTCATCTTTCTCCCGTGGAACGCTGGTAGTTTCGAACTACTGACAGTGCGATTTAGCAGCCCAACTCATAACCACTATGCTAGCAGAGCTCCTTCCAACTATAATAAACAAATAAATGATTATGAACTGGGAATGAAAACGTTAAGTTTTGGAAAATAAAGAAGACATCGTTTTAACAAGGTAAATAGTGACAGAAACACTTAAAATCATCAGAAATCTAATGAAATGAATGTTAAAGTCAAATTAGGAAAAGTGTAGAGCTGTTGGTATAGCTCTGGTGGTGTGCTGTAAAATAAGCACTCGACCAAAATATCAGTTTGCACCGCAAGGTTGGCAGTTCAAACTCACCAGCCGCTCCTCAGAAACTCTTTACAGCGTCACTGTAAATCAGAAACGCCTCGATTGCACTTAACAACATTGGTCTCAATATTTCTACGGCTCACTTCAATAGAAATGTCCATGTCTCATCAGTAGCAAAGATAATCCTTAACTCTTTTTTAAAAAAATAAGGACTTGAAGAAGGGCTGGGTAAGAGTAAAGCTTTGTATTTAAAAACAAACAAAAACTCTCCTTGCTAGATAAGTCTTATACACACATTTGATATATACCTCCCTCTAGTTTGTGAGAGAAGCTTTGAAGAATTCATGAATGGTGACTCCAGTTGTTGTTGGTGGTGATCATGTGCCGTTGGTTCCGACTCCTAGCGACCCTGTAACAGGGTTTCCGAGGCTGTAAATCTTTACAGAAGCAGAGAACCTCATTTTTCTCCCGTGGAACAACAGCTGGTAGTTTCGAACTGCTGATTATGAGGTTCACAGCCCGATTTGTAACCACTACGCTACCAGAGCTCCTTTCACCCACATTAGACTGGTATAAAGAAATAATAATAACTGAAAATAACAGAAGGGCTAATAATGAAATGATAGTAGAAACATACAAACTAGTACAGAATAGAACACAGAATTCATTGTAATCACTTTAGTTTATTGACCTTTATTCCTACAAGAACTTTGCCTATATCCATCTACTGATATAATGGGGATGTGGACACAGAAAATATCTTAGATTATGGTATTAGAGCGTCATTAATTTATGGGTTTTGAATATCTTTTGAATGTTAGTACTAGAAGAGAGAAGCCAGATGAAAGTTAAAGGATTTATTGTAATGTTTTACAAATTCAATTTTGCAAAATACAAATAATCTCAAGGTGAAGAATGGGAAAAAAATTATGCCTATATTTTCATTCTTCCAGATCCAATTATATGTGACCTGGGATGGAGCCTGGTTCTCCTTATTTTATAGAAGTATTCCAGGTGATTTTCATATTCAGCCATAGTAGTTTTGAATGACCTCTCATTTTTCTTATTAATTTGGAGGTTATTTGAAAGAGGGGCCACCTACAAATATCCCACCACACCTCTCAGTGTCTTGCAAAGAGTATACACACAAAAATCTTTTTAATAATAAGATATATACTAGTTCCATTTGTTGTTATTGTTGTCATGTGCCATGGAGTCGGTTCCGACTCATAGCGACCCTGTACAGGGTTTCCGGGTCTGTAAATCTTTACCAGAGCAGAAAGCCTCATCTTTCTCCTATGGAACAGCTGGTAATTTCGAACTGCTGATTATGAGATTAGCAACCTGATTGGTAACCACTACACTACATAAATACCAACTTTTTGTGGGAGCAAGAAGCTTAGTGTAAATATTGAAATCAAGTAAGAGAACATCTGTGAAAAAAATATCTGTGTAGGGTCTGGTGTTTGAAATATAGCCCTAGGAAGATAAATAGTTCTCATATTATAGATATTTGTGGGCTGCTCTCTAACCAGTTCTCATGTGTTCTAGCTCCATAACCATATAATCCTAACATAGATTAAACTATGTTGCTAGAGGTAAACAAACTGCATGTGATATTATATTTGTGTTGCTGCAACACTTGGTTCATTCATTTTCTGATCAATCCTTTGGGATTTCATTTCCACAACATTTACCAAAGTAAATAATAGATTTTGTATCAGGTCACTTATTATATTTTTCTAGTCAGAATTTAGGAAGAAGTCAATCAAAACTTGAATTATAAATTGTTGCTGTTCTTATTGTATGCCATTGAGTCAGTTCCCATTCATAGCGACCCTGTATAGGGTTTCCAAGGAGTGGATGATGGATTTGAACTGCTGACCTTGTGTTTAGCAGTCCCATACTTATCCTACAGCACCACCCCAGGACAGTCTCTAACAGTAAATACTAGTTTTCTTTGCAGAGTAGTAATGTACACAGTATCTTTCCAAGCTTATGGTTGTGAAAAGTATGTTCATTTCTTTAGAAAAATTGTAATATATTCATCTTACAAACATCCAATCACAGTGTAAATTGATAGAAGTTTGTATCTCTTGAGAAGCCTAAGTATTGTAAATTGATATTTAAATATATTACTATATTTATATTCATCTAATACAGTATTTGTATAGATTTCTAGGATCCTTGTTGGCATAATGGGTTAAGTGTTGGGCTGCTAACCACAAGGTCAGCAGTTTAAACCTACCAAACTCTTTGAGAGAAAAATGAGGCTGTCATCTCTGAAAGATTTATAGTCTCAGAAACCCTTAGAAGCTGTTCTACTGTGCCCTAGATTACCATAAATCAGAATCAACTTGGTGATAATGGTTTTTGGTTTAGAATCCTGGTGTGTATGTATGAGTGTGTGTGTGATAAAGAAAGATATGCATAGCTTTAAAAATATTTCCTGACACTAATGTTTACTTTCATCTTTGTCTAGTGGGAAAGCATAATAAAGAGGTGTAGGAGCTCTGGTAGTGTAGTCGTTTCGAGTGGGGCTACCAACCTCAAGGTCAGCAGTTTGAAACTACCAGTGGTTCCGCAGAAGAAAGATGAGGTGTTCTGTGTCCGTGAAGATTTGCAGCCTCAGAATCCCTGTGAAGGTCACTACGAGTCGGAACCGACTCTGCGGTACAACAACAACAACCTAACTTACAATTCCAAAAAAGAATGAAGGAGCCATGTTGGTTTAGTATAGTTTATTTGTGTTGTTGTTTATTTATCTTCATTTCAGATATGCTCAGCTAGGGGAAGACATTCATATGTCTACTAGGCACAAAAATGTGTATTCTAAAGAGGCACACAAGAGTTAGAGATAACAAAGGTAAATAATATCATATAAAGAACCCGATAACAATAATAACAAACAATAATCACTGAGTTGATACATAGGTAGACATACAAGCTGAACAGAAGCAGAAAGAAGAATGGATCAACACATAAAGCTTATATATAAGGATATCTCTACATACATACAAGGGCACTTCAAAAAGTTCATGGTAAAATTCCATTCTATTCTCATTCAAGTTTTGTTTTTGTTGTTATGTGTCATCGAGGCATTTCCAACCCATTGTATGTACTGCAAATATATCCATATATACAGTAGCTCACACAGAGGCAATGCTATAAAAAATAGCCAAGAACCTTGAGGGAATCAATCCTAAATTTGAGAGCTTAGGACTATAGTCTAGGTCAACTGTCATGACATCATCCACAAAGACAGTGTTCTACATCCTACTTTGGTGATTAGAGAATGGGGTTGTAAAATCGTGTAAGTGGCTCTCTAAGAGGCAGTCATTTGTCTTTGCCCATCTGAAGCAAAGAGTGAAGAAAATCCAAGACTCAAGGAAATGATTAGTCCAAAGGACTAAGGGATCATGCTAACCACAGCCTTTGCTTCCCTAAGACCAAAAAAACTATTGGTAACTACCTCTGCTCAGAATCACAATAGAAGGTCCTGAACAAAGTGGGAGAAAAATGTAGAACAAAAATCAAAAACATAAAAAGACCAGACTTACTGTTCTGAGAGGGACCGGTGGATCTCTGAGACTATAGCCTATTGATCACCTTCAAACAGAATGAAATCAACCCCCGAGTATCACCTTTTAGTCAAACTAGAGATAGCTATAAAGTAGATAGTAGTTCTGTAAGATGGTAACCTTCAGAACAATCAACTTTATTGGATGAAAGAGCAGAAGATGACCAGAAAAAAAGCTCAGAAGGCAAGAAAAGGAACAGGGGAAAAGAAGGAATGGAAATAAGGAAGCCAGGAAGAAAGTGGGGGAAATGTTATAACAGATAAAGTAGGGAATTGTGAAGAAGTAGGGAAGATGCTTTTCCTCTGAGAACCATTCTTCTGCAAAGGGAATCAAGTATTACTATGAACTCTTTATCTTGCACACTCTATTTGTACCCTAACATACCCCAGCCTTTTTTTAGAGAGGAACTTTTAAAAATTTTTACATTATTGTTCTAGGTTTTCGATAGAGCCGTAGAAAGACAACAGCAGTATGCAACTTGTAGGATGTGCAGAGGGAATATAGAGGAAGGTTGGAAGGATAAAGATGAAAATGTAAATACAAGCAAATTCTAATAAAAATTAAATGTTGATGTGGCTATATTAATGACAGCAAATAAAAAGTTTTAAGGCAGAAAGTATTACTAGAGATAAAGAGGGAAATTACCTAAACTAAAAAAATTAATTTATGAAAAAAATATAGCAATTTAAACCAATATGTACTTAATATAGCAATGATTTTGAGGTTGGCCAAAGACTGGGCAGTGTTCCGCTCTGTTGTGCAGAGTCACTATGAGTCGGTGTTGGCTCAACGAATCTAACAACAATGTTATTGTTGTCAAGTACCATGGAGTCGGTCCGAATCATAGTGCCCTGCACAGGGTTTCCAAGGCTGTAAATCTTCTTTACGAGAGCAGAAAGCCTCATCTTTCTCCCACAGAACAGCTGGTAGTTTTGAACTGCCCCGACCTTGAGGTTAGCAGCCCGATTCATAACCACCACGCTACCAGAGCTCCATTAACAACAATAGTGCACTTAATAATATAAACTCCAAAGATATAAAGTAAACATGTATAGTTACTAGCATAAAATAGACAATTACACTAAAGTATTTCAAAGAGACATCCCTTTCAGAAATTGGTAGAACAGGCCAAGTTTCAACACCATAATTCAAATGAATCCATTCTTCTTTGGTCTTCCTTATTCATTGTCCAATTTTCACATGCATTTGAAGCAATCGAAAATACCAAGACTTGGGTCAGACATACCTTTGACCTTAAGGTGATATTTTCCTCTTTATTGCTTTAAAGAGGTCATTTAAAAATATAAAATAAATAAATAAACCTCTCTATTGAGAATTGAGTGAAAGTTTATAGACAAGATCATCAGTTTTGCATTCAACAAATCATGCACTACGTTTCATTTCAATGATTGCGATCTCCTCTCTGCAATAACAGTGATCTAGTTTCCTCCTAGTTTCCTGATCTAGTTTGGACATATTGTCCGGAGGAAACAGTCTCTGGAGAAGGATGTCATGCTGGGTAAGGTGGAGGGTCAGAGAAAAAGCGGAAGACCCCTAACGAGATGGATTGGCCAGGTGGCATCATTGATGGACTCAAGTGTGGCAGCGGTAGTGAGGTTGGCCCAGGATCAGACATTGTTTC
>NW_006408525.1:17111428-17119432 GCF_000296735.1 Chrysochloris asiatica
TTAGGTAAATGTTGCCCTTAAGAAGTCTTCTGCCTCTTGTAATGCATCATTTGATTTTTTGACTGCTATTTCCATGGGCTGCTTTAAAGATATGATAGGATCATGGATCCAAGCAAAACAAAGGCCTTTTCTCCATTTATCATGATGCTTTTTATTGGTCCAGTGTTAAGGGGTTTTTTGTTTGTTTACATTGAGGTACAACACACTGAAGGCTGTTGTCTTTGATTTTCATCAGTATATATTTTAAGTTCTCTTTGTTTTCAACAAGCAAGGTTGTATCATCTGCATATCACAGGTTGTTAATGAGTCTTCTTCCAATCCTGAAGTCATGCTTTTCTTCATTTAATCCAGTTTCTCATATTATTTGCTCAGCACACAATTTGAATAAGAATGTGAAAGAATACAACCCTGAGGCACACCTTTCCTGACTTTAAACCATTTAGTATTCCTTTCTTTCCTGTCATTTTAATGACATTTTGCTTTCTTCGTATATGAAATTCTTGATGTCATCCCACAATTCTTCTGATTTTCAATCACTAGTGTCCAGTGCATTAAATATGTTCTTGAGATGGTCTCTAAATTCAGCTGGGATATAGTCAAGGTCATATTTTGGCTTTCATAAACTTGTTTTCATTTTCCTCAGTTTTAGCCTTATGTTGTATATGAGCAATTGATGGTCTATAGTACATTCTGCCCCTTGCTTTGTTTTGACTGATGAGATTAAGCTTTTCCACTGGCTTTTTAAAAAATTATTATTGTTTTGTTGTTTCTCATGGATTTAGTCAATTTGATTCTTGCATATTCCATCTGGTGAGATCCATGTATATAGTCACCTTCCATGTTGTTTATAAAGGAATTTCAATTAATAAGTCATTGGTCTTCCAGATTTTTATCATGGGATCCCCAGCATTATTTCTATTAACAAGCATTTTTTCCAACAACTGGTCTTCTTCTTTGTTTCCAACTTTAGCATTTCAATCACCAGTAATTATCAATGTATCTTGATTGCAAATTTGATCAAGTTCAAACTAAAAACGTTCATAACATTTTTCAATTTCATCATCACTGGCTTTAGCAGCTGGTGTGTTAACATGAATAACACCGATATTTGCTGGTCTTCCTTAAAGGTGTATAGGTATTATCCTATCACAGACAATATTGCACTTCAATATTGGTCTTTAAATGCTGTTTTTGATGATGAATGTGACACCAGTCCTCTTCAGTTAGTCATTCTCAGCAGCGTAAGCCATATAATTGTCTGATTCCAAATGGCCAGTACCAGTCCATTACATCCCACTAATGCCTAGGATATTTATTTGTATGCATTCCATTTCATTTTTGACAGTTTTCAATTTTCCAAGATTAAAACTTAGGACATTATATGGTCTAACTATTAATGAATCTTTGCAGCTTTTTCTCCTCATTTTGAGTTGTGCCCCTTCAGCAAATGAAGGTTCCCAAAGTTTTACTCCATTTCCATCATTATGGTTCATTTTATTTTGTGGAGGCAGCTCTTCCCCAGTCATACCTTTCAACTTGAGGGGCTCACCGTCAGGCACTCTGTCCGACAATGTCCTGCTTCTTCTCAAAATGTTCTCATCTTCTGGTGCTCTATCTAACAATCTTCTGCCACTATCCAAAAGGCTTTCTGGGTCTGAACATCCAGAAGGAGTCTGCCTCTCCTAGCCTGCTCTTAGTCTGGAAACTCCTCTGAAAATGTCCACCGTAAATGGCCCTTCTTGTATTTCAAATACTGGTGGCAAAATTTTCAGCATCACAGCAACACACAAGCCACCATAGCATAGAAAACTGACAGATGAGTAATGGGAGAAGAGTTTTGGATGATACTAATTCCAGGGAAGACAGAGTGTAGAGAAATCAAATAACTAAGTAACCACAAAACATCAGTGACAGCATTAAGTAACCAGTACAAAACAGTTCTCTGAGTCTGTCTGCTCTTTCAGCATCTTCAGATAATAATGAATTTTCTTGTTTAATTTGCTCGATATGGGTTTTTGGATTTTGAAATGTAAAGAATATAGACTGATAAAATGTAAAGAATGCATGAAAAATGAATGCGTGAATTGTTCTATAGGCAAATGATTCATCCTACTAATGAAGAAAAAACTAAAGGAAATCAGTAACCATGGACTTTGGTACCATCTCTTAAAAAAATGTCAAAAGAGTTAAGTAATGAATAGATTTTGATAACTACAGAATTAGTTTTCTTTAGAAGAGGCCAAGGAGGAAACACAATTTATCACAATCAACCTATTTCACTTCAGCAATAGTTCTTTGTTGTTTTTGTCATTAATTGTCTTCAAGTCAGTGTCTTCAACTCATAGCAACCCTGTGTTGGGATTCAGAGGAGTGGCTGTCAGATTTGAACTGCAAACATTGCAGTTAGCAGTCTAGTGCTTATCCTAATATAGTGAAAATATTTCCATTATGATAGTTAACATTCTAACCAAAAGAAAATGGCATGACATCCTCATCTTTGAGTCTATTTAAAAGTGTATCACAAAGATTTTTCACAAAACGTGTAATATATTTTTAAACAACTCCTCATTAATTTTATGTATTTTGGCAAGAATTACATTAGTTACAACGCATATTTCCATAAAAGATTACAACATAGGACTCACAATAATCCCAAACTCCATCTAAAATGTATTTCAAACCCAAGGTTATAAATAAAAATAATTGTTTTGAAATATGAACAGAATTGTTCTGAACTATTTCCTGTGAAGTTGTCTTGCCCTTATTATCCTTAAAAGTGCCATATTACCATTAAAAAAGCTCTCATACTGTTCAAAAGGAAAGTCTGAGCTTTGAAATCGATGAAGTAGTCCCTTCTCACATAATAAAACTATTGGGAAAATGTATTTCTGCACAATACCAAAAATATTTTCCAAAAATGTATTTTTTTTAACTGTAAACCACTCAGATATATTTGAATTATGGTTCTGGAGAAGACTATTGAAATTACCATGGACTGTCAGAAGAACAAACGATTCTGTCTTTGAAGAAGTACAACCAGAATGCTCCTTAGAAGCGAGGAGGGTGACAGTTTGTCTCTTGTTCTTTGGACATATTGTCAGAAAAGCCAGTTCCAAGAGAAAAACATCATGCTAGGTAACAGAGAGGGACAGCGAAAAAAGAAAGACTCGTAACAAGATGGTTTGACACCGTGGCAGCAACAATGGACTCGAATATAACAATTGTGACCAGACAGAATTTCATTCTGCTTGCATAGAGTCACTGTGAGTCAGAACTGCCTAGACAATATCTGACAAGAACAACAAAAGACAACCTAAAAATGTTTGTGGGTAAGGAAACTGTAAAAGGTTACCAGTGCGTCATTACTCTCAGCCCAGCATCTAATGACTATCAGTAACTCTTCAAGTGTTCATTGCCTGCCTAGCATCTTGGTCTAGTATTATTCCTTAGCTATATGTGGTGCAAGCTTTTTGCTGTCCAACTGGTTCTGATGCATAGCGACCTTGTGTAGGGTTTCTGAGGCTGTAAATCTTCATGGGAACAGAAAGCTTCATCTATCTCTCCTAGAGTGTCTGGTGGACTCGAACTGCTGACCTTGTGGCTTAGCAGCCTAATGCGTAACCCACTATACCACCAGGTGTTCAAAGAAAGTAACTGGAAAAACAGCTACGTACTTATCTCTCCGATGGGGGAAAAATCAGTGAAATATTGCATTAACTTTGGTGATCATAGCAAGACTGACATGAACATATTACACATGTGTAGGTTATTTTTGTTCTTGTATACCTAGTAAATTGCTGCAATTTGATGAACTTGACCTATACTTATGGATTTTGTTGTTGTTGTTGTTGTTGTTAAGTACCATGGAGTTGGTTCCAACTCATAGCGACCCTGCACAGGGTTTCCAAGGCTGTAAATCTTTACAGGAGCAGAAAACCTCATGTTTCTCCCACAGAACAGCTGGTAGTTTCGAACTGCTGACCTTGAAGTTAGCAGCCTGATTCATAACCACTACACTACCAGAGCTCTGGTGTGGCACTGTGGGTTAATGCGCCAGACTGCAAAGCCATTTGAAATGCAAGGTCGATGGTTCAAGCTCACCAGCTGCTCCTTGGAAACCCTACACAGGGTTGCTATGGGTCGGAATCAACTTGACAACACTTAACAACAACAACAACAACAACATACCTAGTAATGTATTTAACAATCTTCCTTGGACACTCTTAACCCATTAAAATAGGACTTTAAAATGCAAATATTAGTGGAATAATTAAACACACACTTGATTTCTTTCTTTGATTCAAATAAATGTGCTATGAAGCAGTGTGTTTTGTTGCTTCTGTATATTTACAATATTATAAATCTGACTCAGAATAGAAGCCTGAGACAGGAACCCCTAGTAAAGTGATCAATGGCATGGTGGTAGTGGTGACGGCCACGTGCTGTCAAATCGATTCTGATGCATAGCAACCCTGTATAGGATTTCTGAGGCTGTAAACCTTTTGGGGAACAGAAAGCCTCTTCTTTCTCCTACAGAGCAGCTGGTGGGTTCAAACTTCTGACCTTGAGGTTAGCAGCCCAATAAGTATGCTGCCAGGGCATTTGAGGGAAAATAAAACCAAGTATTGAAGCTAAGTGTAAGAAATATTGAATTGAGAACAAGCAAGGAGGCATGAGTAAGGTGTAGAACACTAGTTCAGTGAGGTTTCCCCAAAATTGGCTTCTTTTTGATAGAATAAAAGCACACATTTTGGCTCTTTATCACAGACCATTATAATATTCTTTGTATAATACTACTTTGTACTAGGAGGGGTTCTTGATTTTCTATCTAGTATTACTAATTTCTAGCATTAACCAAAAATCAAATCAAACTCATTGCCTTGAAGATAATTCCAACTCATAACAACACTGTAGCACATAGAAGAACCACCTCATAAGATTTCCAAGGCTGTATAAAGCTTTACAAGGAGCTCTGGTAGTGTACACCCTCGGAAACCCTGTACAGGGTCGCTATGGGTCAGAACCGACTCGACGGCACTTAACAACAACAACAACTGGTAGTGTAGTGGTTACAAATTGGACTATGAACCTCAAGGTTGGCAGTTCAAAACTACCAGCTATTCCGCAGGAGAAAGATGAGGCTTTCTGCTCCCGTAAAGATTTACAGCCTCAGAAACCCTGTACAGGGTCGCTATGAGCCGGAACCGACTCCACAGCACTTAACAACAACATAAAGCTTTACAGAAGGGGCTAGGTGGATAGTGGGCTCTTCAAGAATGAAGACAGCTGCTAATGGCATTCAACTACTGAATCTTCACAAATAATGCTAAACTTACGTCTCATTTTCTATGTGATTATTTAATGCTTTATCTTATGTATTCACTGAGAAAGTATTAATGTCATTCCCCAGTTGTTAGATGTGCTTGAGTCAGTTCTGACTCACAGAGGCCCTATGCACTACAGAAATGTTGCTTGGTCCTACCCCATCAACACAACTGCTGATATGCTAGACCCCATTGCTGCTGCCACTGTGTCAAGCCATTTCTTTGAGAGTCTTCCTCTTTTTTACTCATCCTCCACATTACCAAACATGAAATCCTCTAGGAGCTGCTCCTTCCTGACAACATGGCCAATTCGCCACCGTCACCTCTAAGAAGTAATCTGCCTATACTTCTTCCAAGACAGATTTGATTTCTTTGTTCTTCTAGTCTTCAAAGCACCATAATTCAAATGCATTGATTTGTCCATAGTTTTCCTTATTTATAGTCCAACTTTCACATACATATGAGGCCATTGAAAATGAATGACTTGGGTCAGGCACACCTTAGTCCTCAAAGTGACATTTATGGCCTAGCCTCTGCCCTACTTCAACAATGTTACAAAGCTCTTGTAGGATACATAATTCCATCATAAGCCTCAATCAGAATGAATTAGGCTCTAACTCTGTGGGTCAGCAAGCCTAGCTTCCCCAATAAGTGCCTGAAGGCACACCACTCTGTAAGCAAGCCTCCTGCCCCACATCACTCAGCTGTACTAGTTCCGTAGACTGGGGAGTCCACTGCTCTAGCTCTTGCTGTGGCTCTTGGTTCGGCTCCTTTGACACTCCTCCATTGTCACAGTATTCTGCCCCTGGGCCCAGGAAGTTCAGTGCTTAGTGATCTCAGAGTACAGAGGACACATCGCACTTCTTGTTCTTTGGCTTTTGTTGTTGTTAAGTGCCGTCGAGTTGATTCCAACCCATAGTAACCCTGTATAGGGTTTCTAAGGAGCAGCTGGTAAGCTTGAACCGCATACCTTGCAGTTCAAACGGCTCTGCAGTCTGGAGCATTAACCCACAGCGCCACACCAGGACTCCATTAATGGTGGTGAAATCTCCCCTACTGTTTCTGAGATGGGTCATTTCAAACCCATGTTCGAGTTTCAAATTTTTACAATCACAATGAACTCTGTTAACCACTCATGACTGAATCATATGAAGATTTTCTCCTACTTTATCTTACCCAGACCCATCAGGGCAAAAAAAAAAAAAAAAAAAAAAAAAAATGTTGTTTGGTGAAAGTAACAAAGACTAGGAGTAGAAGAACCATAGAAAGCATTCACTGCACTGTTTGTCATAGCTTGTTATGCTACACACAGTCAAACATCTTTGATTAATAAATAAAGCACAAGTAAACATCTTTATGGAGTCCTGCTGTGGCACTGCAGGATAATGTGCTAGACCGCAAAGTCAGTTTCAGCTGTAAGGTCAGTGGTTCAAACCCTCCAGCTGCTCCTCAGAAACCCTATACAGGGTCATTATCAGTTAGAACTGACTCAATGGTACTTAACAACAACAACAACAAACATGGTTATGGTAGTCTCTGTTTTCATCCATGATGCATCTGATGCCAGTAATGCTATTCCCTCATTCCATGTCTTCTTCTGAATCTGGCTTGTATTTCAGGAAACTCCCTGCCCATATAGCTCACACACCATTTTTCACTTATCTTTAGTAGGTCTATCAATGTCTTCAACGTCAACTCTTAATGAGACTGATTTTCTCCAGTACTATTACAAATGCTTTCCATTTGAGGGGTTCATGTCCCAGCACTATATCAACGTTCCACTACTGTTCATAAGGTTTTCAGTTCTACACTCTGGTAGCATAATGGTTATGAGTCAGACTGCCAACATCAATGTCAACAGTTGGAAGCTACCAGCAGTTCCGTGGGAGAAAGATGAACTGTTCTGCTTCCGTAAAAATTTACAGCCTTGGAAACCCTGTGCAGGGTCACTATGAGTTGGAACCGACTCCACAGTACTTGGCAACAACAACAACCCTTTCAGGAGTGGTCCAGCTCTCCTTCTTAGCCTGTCTCAGTCAGGAAGCTTTTACTGCCACCATGAGCAATGCTGATGGTATTTAAAATACTGGTGGCATAGCTTCCAATGATCACAGCAACATGCAAGCCACCAAAATATGACAAATGGACAGAGAAGAGGTGAATAGTTCCCATTGTTTTGTTGTTGATAGGTATCATCCAGTTGGTTCAGACTCATAGCAACGCAATGAATAATGCCCTTCCTGTGCCATCCTTACAATTTCGGTTACTCTTGAGCCTATTACTGCTGCCACTGTGCCAATCCATCTCGATCACAATCATTCTCTTTTTCTCTGACACTCCAAGGACTTGTGCTACCTGTTAGCATGTCTGAAATATGAATGATGAAGTTTTATCATCCTGGAATCTAAAGAGCATTCTGGCTGTACTTGCTCCAAGACAGATTTGTTTGTTTTTCTGGCAGCACATTATCCTGCAGTGCCACACCAGGACTCCAAATGTTTACTTGTGTTTTCCTTATTAATCAAAGATAACTGACTGTGTGAATCAAACAACAAATAATAATACCTTCATTATTCTCCTACAACACCAAAACACAAATATACCAATTTTTCTTCACTGTCCAACTTTCACATGCATATGAAGCTATTGAAAATACCGTAGTTTGGGTCAGGAGCAACCT
>NW_006408525.1:17121147-17122532 GCF_000296735.1 Chrysochloris asiatica
AGTAGTGGAATAGTGTCAGAAATGTGGCAGAGGATGAAAACATTATAAATAGCACCAGAATATTGTCATATATAGTCCCAGAAGATGGGCCCCTCAGGTTGGAAGGCACTCAAAATGAAACTGGGAAATAGCTGCCTCCTCAAAGTAGAATTGACTGTGCTGATGTGAATGGAGTAAAGCTTTCTGGACCTTCATCTGATGATGGGGCACAATTCAAAATAAGGAGAAAGAGGTGCAAAAATCCATCAATAATTAACATAGAATGTACAATATATGAATCTAGGAAAACTGGAAGTTGTCAATAAAATGGAACCCATAAATATTGATTACTTAGACATTAGTGAGATGAAATTGACTGGTATAAGCATTTTGGTTTACTATGCCAGAAACTACAATCGCAAAGAGGATGGTATCACATTCATTGTCAAAAAGAACATTTCAAGATATTTCTTAGAAATACAGTGGTATCTCTAATAGGATAATATGCATATGCCTACAAGGAAGGGCATAACTCAAAATGAAGAAAAACAGCTGTAAACATCCACTGAAAATTGGAACAGAGAATGTATGAAGTATGAATCTGGGAAAATTGGAAGTTGTCAAAAATGAAATGGAATGCATAAACATCGATATCTTAGGCATTAGTGAGCTGAAACGGACTGATATTGGCCATTTTGAATCTAACAACAACATGGTTTAGTATGCTGGGAATGATAAATTGAAGAGGAATGGTGTTGCATTCACTGTCAAAAAGAACATATCCAGGTCAGTCATGAGGTACAATGCTGTCTGTGATAGGATAATATCCATGCACCTACAGGGAAGTCCATTTAATAGCACTATTATTCAAATTTATGCACCAACCACTAAATCCAGTTAGGATGAAATAGAAGAACTCTACCAACTTCTTCCATCTTAAATAGATCAAACATGCAATCAAGATGTATTGATCAGTACTGGTGATTGGAATGCAAAAGTTGGGAGCAAAAAGGAAGGATCAGTATGACCTTGGAAAATATGACCTTGGTGATAGAAATGATGCTGGAGATTGCATGATAGAATTCTACAAAAGCAATGATTTCTTCATTTCAAATACCTTCTTTAAACAACATAAGAGACGACTATATACACATGGACCTCACAGGATGGAATACATAGAAATCAAATTGAGTACATCTGAGGAAAGAAACAATGGAAAAACTCCATATCTTCAGCCAAAACAAGGCCAGGGGCAGATTGTGGAACAGATCATCAATACTCATATGCAAATTCAAACTAAAGCTTAAGAAAATGACAAGTCCATGAGAGCCAAAGTATGACCTTGAATATATCCCACCTGAATTTAGGGATCATCTAAAGAACAGATTTGATACATTAAACACTAA
>NW_006408525.1:17123703-17127067 GCF_000296735.1 Chrysochloris asiatica
CCTGCGATATGCAGATAATACAACCTTGCTTGCTGAAAGTGAAGAGGACTTAAAACATTTATTGATCAAAGAGCACAGCCCTTGGTATGGATTACATCTCAATGTAAAGAAAACAAAAATCCTCTCCACTAGACCAATAAAAAACATTCTCATCGATGGAGAAAAGATTGAAGTTGTCAAGAACGTCATTCTTCTTGGATCAACTATCAACACTCACTGAAGCAGCAGTCAAGAAATTAAATGACGTATTGCATTAGGCAAATCTGCAATTTTTGAAGTGTTGAAGAGCAAAGATGTCAGCTTGAGGACTAATGTGATCCTGACCCAAGCCATGGTATTTTCAATAACCTCATATGCATGAGGAAGCTGGACAGTGAATAAGGAAGACTGTAGAAGAATTGATGCTATTGAGTTATGGTGTTTTAGGGGAATATTGAAAGTGTCATGGGCTGCCAAAAGAACCAACAGATCTGTGATGGAAGAAGTGCAGCCAGGGTACTCCTTGGAGGCCAGGATAGCCAAACTTTGTCTCTCATACTTCGGACATACTGTCAGAAGGGACCAGTCTCTGGACAAGGATATCATGTTTGATAAGGTGGAGGGTCAGGGAAAAAGAGGAAGACTTCCAACAAGATGGATTGGCCAAGTGGCAGCATTGATGGGCTCAAGCGTGGCAACAATAGTGAGAATCGGGCAGAATTTTGTTCTGCTGTGCATAAGGTTGCTCTGAGTTGGTGCTGCCTCAATGGCACCTAACAACAACAACATGGAAGACCAGTTAATGCCATTATTATTTAAATTTACCCTCCAATGCTAAAGCCAGAGATGTTGAAATTGATTCTACTAAATTCTTTAGTATGAAATTGATCATGCATGCAATCAAGATGCATTGATAATTGCTGGTGATTGGAACACAAAAGTTAAAAACATAGAAGACGGATCATTAATTGGAAACTATGGCCTTGGCAAGATTAAGTATGCCAGAGACTACATGATAGAATTTTGTAAGCCCATTGACTTATTGTAAATACTATTTTAAATAACATAGAAGGTGACTACACACATGAACCTCACCAGATGGAATACACAGCAACCAAACAGACTGCATCTGTGGGAAGAAATGGTGGCACAGCTCAATATCATCAGCCAAAACTATGGTAGGTGCAGACTGTGGAACAGATTGCCATTTGCTCTTATGCAAGTTCAGGCTGAAGTTGAACAAAATTGAAACAAGTCCAGGAGAGCCAAAATATGACCTTGAACACATCACATCTCTACTTAGACACCATGTCAAGAACAGATTTGATGGATTAAACTAAAGACTGGAAGAGCTGTTGGATGACATCGAGAACATTATATAGGAAGAAAGCAAAGGGTCATTTAAAAAAAAAAAAAAACCAGCAAAGATACAAAAGACCAAAATGGATGTAAGGAGAGGTTATGTACATTGACTAGTTCCTCAGGACAAGTTTAAATGTGCTCCTATGGTATTTTATGACCAGTTGGAAATGATCGTCAGGATAATATCAGAGCACTTTTTTTGCTCACAGGCATATATAAGATCAACCTAGGTAAATGGCATCATTTCCAACATTATTTTGATATACTCTAGCTTTGTAGACACTAGTGAAATTAAATCATTGTCTGTAAACTGGTTGAACTTAGAAGATAGTTGATTACTTAGAGGCACTTATGCTCCTAGGCATTAACTGAGATACGGTTGGTTTTTTACACAGACACGGTGTAATAAAGTGGATATATTCATTAACTTTATGAAAATGAAAACCAAACCCATTGCCCTGACTCAAAGTTAGTCTATAGAACAGAGAATTCCACCACAGGGTTTTAAAAGCTACAATCTCTGTGTAAGCAGACTGCATGGACTTTTCCAGATGAGTGGCTGGTAGGTTGGAATGTATGACTTTCCCTTAGCAGCTAAGTGCCTAGCCACAGTGCCAGTAGACTCCTTAGCTATGGATCGGTGACAAATATTTTGGCCATTAAGGAGTCATTTTTTTTGTTTGTTTTTTGTTTTTTTTTTAAGATGTGGAAAATGAGTATAGTTTGATAGAATATGAAGCTAGAATTTCTACATAAGAGGAACAATGACTCTTTGTTGTGGAAAATATCATTGTGAAAAATGAGATCAATATGCTCTTGGTTTCAGAAAACACAAATGAGCAAACACCTGTAAAATCTAAGGACAGCATGAGTAACCAAGTTGAAATTTGAACACCAGAGAGGACATCCATTATTCAAATTGCTATCACTAGACAAGTATAAAATATATTTGATGTAAACATAATTTCTGAAAGGTAGCTAAGAATGTCTCTCTTCAAAGAAAAATGAAACACTATCCCCAGAGCTTTGGCACACACCAGTCTTCTATCATTACATTATCTGTGCTTACATATCAATTGATAGAATGAAAGCGAATATGAATACCTTTCTTTCCTGGAGAGACTATCTGCATTTAATAATGGTTTCATCATAGAAGTTTGAATAGCGGAAATTCTGATCTAAAGCAATGAATCCCCACACCGAATGTAATCTAAAGGAGCCCTAGTTGTGTAGTGGATTACAAACTGGGCTGCTAATCGTATGTTCAATAGTTCGAATTTACCAGCCCCTCCATGAAAGAAAGATGAGGCTTTCTGCTCCTCTAAAGATTTAGAGCCTTGGGAATCCTATACAGGCTTGCTGAGAGTTAGAACCAATTCAGTGGCACACAACTACCACCACCACCACCAACATAGACTAAATACGTCTGTTCTTCACTGAAGAAGAAAATACAGACATAATAAGTTATCAATAATAGCTCTCTAATTCACAAAAATATTGAGGCAGGATACAAACAAATCAAAAACACTATAACTGAAACAGAGAAATATGAAAACGGTCTTCAGGCATTGAAAATGGGATTAAAAAATCAAAACCAAACCTAGAACATCCATTGCCATCAAGCCAATTCCTATTCATAGCAATGCCATAAGACATAGTAGATCTGTCCCATAGGATTTCTGAGGCTGTAAATCTTCACAGAACCAAACTGTCTCATTGCTTCTATGGAGCGACTGCTGGGTTCCAACTGCCAACCAACTGGTTAATCCGCTGCACCACCAGGTCTCTTTGAAAATAGGTTAAAGCATGAAATTTCATGGGTGTGAAAAAAGGAAGAGGATTTGTGAGAAAATTTAAGCAGAAATGATGCATGATATGACAGGCTAAGTGGCTTAGCAGAACTGGTACTATAGTGGTTATGAGTAGGGCTGCAGTTTGAAACTACCAACCATTCCAGCTATTCCTCAGGAGAAAGATGAGACTTTCTTCTTCCATAAAGATTTATAGCCTCAGAAACCCTATG
>NW_006408525.1:17127167-17132012 GCF_000296735.1 Chrysochloris asiatica
CCTACAAAGTAACAATTTAATTCATGCATATTATTTTTAAACAAAACATTTCAAATCTATGGAAATGGTCCTAAGGCCATCCAGTAAATGTTGTTCATTGTGACTCATAGTGACAGGGTTTCCGAGGAGAAGCTGGTAGGTTTGAACCGCCGATCTTTTGGTTCACAGTCCAGTGCTTGTCCTACAGCGCCACACCAGGAATCAAGCAAATGGACAAACACTAACTAAAGAAAATCTACTAAATCTCAGTGAGAACATTTCAGCGACAATCCACTCCCTTTCATGTGTACCAAGTTTGTGTCATGGACTATCCAGCCCTATTATGACACTGTTTTGATGCTGTTCATAATGTTTTCAGTGGCCAGCCTTTCAGAAGTAGTCTTCCTGTCCTTATGTGTCTTAGTCTAGAAGTTCCACTGAAAGCTGTCCATCATGGGTGACCATGTTGGTATGTCAAATACTGGTGGCACAGCTTCCAGCATCACAGCAATACTCAAGTCACCACAATGTAATAGACTGACAGATACAAGGTGGACATGATCAGATACAGTGCCAGAAGATGAGCTTCACAGGTTGGAAGGCACTCCAAACAAGCTGGAAAGAACAGCCTCCTCAAAGTAGAGTTGACCATGATGACTCATGGACTAAACCTTTTAGGACCTTCATTTGCTGATGGGGCACAATTCAAAATGAGGACAAACAGCTGCAAACATCCATGAATAATTGGAACATGAAATGCATGAAATATGATTCTAGGAAAAGTGGAAGTTGTCAAACATGAAATGGAATACATAAACATAAATGTCCTAGGCATTAGTGAGCTGAAATGGACAGGTATTGGTCATATTGAATCTGACAATTACATGGTTTACTATGCCAGGGAACAACAAATTCATGAGGAATGGTATCCAATTCCTTGTTAAAAAAAAAAAAAATCAAGATCTATCTTGAAGTACAATGCTATCTGTGATAGAATAATATCAACACACCTACAAGGAAGACCAGCTAATACTATTATCCAAACTTATGCACCAACCACTGAAGCCAATGATAATGAAATTGAAGAATTCTACCAACTTATTCAGTCTGAAACTGATCAAATATATAATCAAGATGTATTGATAGATACTGGAGATTGGAATATCAAGGTTAGAATAAAAAGGAAAAACGAGTAGTTGGAAAATATGGCCATGGTGATAGAAATGATGCTAGATATCACATGACAGAATTTTGCAAAACCAATGACTTATTCATTGCAAATATCTTTTTTATACAATAACAACAACAACAACAAAAAAACTACTATACACATGGACTTCACCAGATGGAATACACAGGAATCATATTGACTACATCTGTGTGAAGAGATGGTGGAAAAGCTCAATATTATCAGTAAACACAAGGCTAGTGTCCAAATGCAAGAGACCATCCATTGCTCTTATGCAAGTTCAGGGTGATTTCTTATTGCCAAGTGTCATGAAGTCAGTTCCAACTCATAGTGACCGTAAGTTCAGTAGAATGAAACACTGCCAGTTCTTGCACCATCATCACATTTGCTGCTAAATTTGAACTCATTTTTGCTGCCATTGTGTCAATCTTGTGGATCTCTGCTTGTTCGCTGTCCCTCCACTTTACCAAGCATTATGTCCTTCTTCAGGGACTGGTCCTTCTTGTTAATATGTCAGTATGAGAGATTACTTTTGGCCATCTTGGCTTCTAAGGAGCATTCTGGTTGTACTTCCTCCAACACAGATTTGTTTGCTTTTCTGGCAGTTCATGACACCCATAATGCTCTTATCTAACACCATTACTCAAATTCATCAATTCTTCTCTGGTCTTCCAGATTCACTGTCCAGCTTTCACATGCATATGAGGCTATTGAAAATACCACGGCTTGAGTCAGGTGAACCTTAGTCCTCAAACTGGCATTGTTGCTTTTGAACACATTAAAGAGGTCTTGTGCAGCAGATTTGCCTAATACAATATGTCATTTTATTTCTTGACTGCTGCTTCCATGGGTGTTAATGGTGGATCCAAGCAAAATGAAGTTTTTGAAAGCTTAAAACTTTTGTCCATTTCTCATGATATTATTTATTGGTCTAGTTGTGAAGATTTTTGTTTTCTTTACTTTGAAGTACAACCTATACCAAAGGCTATGATCTATGATCTTCATCAAAAAGTATTTAAAATTATCTCTGCTTTCAGCAAGCAAGGTTGTATAATCTGTGTATCTCAAGTTGTCGATGAGTCTTCTGCTATTCCTATTGTCATGTTCTTCTTCATATAATTATACTTCTCAGATTAGTTGCTCAGCATACAGATTGAATACGTACGGTGAAAGAAAACAACTCTGGTGCACACCTTTCTTGATTTAAAACCATTCAGTGTCCCTTTGTTCTGTCTGAATGATTGTTGGTGTTGTTACGTGTCGTGGAGTCGGTTCCGACTCATAGCGACCCTGTATAGGGTTTCCGAGGCTGTAAGTCTTTACGGGAGCAGAAAGCCTCATCTTTCTCCTGTGGAACAGCTGGTAGTTTCGAACTGCTGACCTCGTGGTTCGCAGCCCAATTCATAGCCACTACGCTACCAGAGCCCTTTGTACCTGTTGGTATATGTACGGGTTCCTCATAAACACAAGAAAGTGTTCCGAAATACTAATTCTCCATGGTGTTGTCCATAGCTTGTGATGCACATAATCAAAAGTCTTTGTATAGTCAATAAAGCACAGGAGTCCTGGTGTGGCACTGTGGGATGATGCACTGGACCACAAAGTCAGTTTGAACCACAGTGTCAGAGGTTCAAATTCATCAGCTGCTCTTAGTAAACCCTATACAGGGCTACTATGTGTTGGAACTGCCTCAAAGGCAATTAGCAACAACAGCAAAACATTTTTCTGGTATTATCTGCTTTCAGTCAGCATCCACCTGACATCAGGTGTGATGCTCTGCATTCCACGCCCACACCTGAACCACTGGCAGTTCCCTATCAATGTACTGTGAATAAAATTAAAACATGTCCAGGAGAACTAAATATTACCTGGAACATATCGCACTTGAATTTAGAGGCCATTTCAAGATGAGGTTTGATGCATTAGATATTAATGACCAAAGAGAAGAAGAGTTGGGGATGACACCAAGACCTAAATACAAGAAGAAAGCAAAACATCATTAAAAGAAAAGACCAAAATGGATGTCAGAAGAAACTAAATCCTTGCTCTATAGTTTGGAGATGCTAACATGAAAGGAAGAAATTAGGACGTAAAAGAGCTGAACAGAAAAATGTCAAAGGGCAGTTTGAGAAGACAAAAGCAAGCATTATAATGAAACGTGGAAAGACCTGAAGTTAGAAAACCAAAAGGGAACAACATGTTCACCTCACCATTTTTCAAGCTGAAAGAACTAAAGAAAATATTCAAACCCCAACTTGCAATGTTGAAGAATTCTGTGGGCAAAATGGAGTCCTGGTATGGTCCTTCAGGATAATGCTCTGGGCTGCAAGGCCAGTTTGAATTGCAAGGTTGGCAGTTCAAACCCACCACCTGCTCCTCAGGAATCCTACACAAGATTGCTATGGGTTGGAACTAACTCAATGGCACTTAATAACAACAACAATGGGCAAAATATTGAATGATGAAGAAAGTATCAAAAGAAGATGGAAAGTATACAGAGTCACTGTACCAAAAATAAATGGTCAGATGCAGACCAGTCTAGAGTGGCTAAAGGAACAGAGGATATTTCTTGAAAGAAAGATCAGCAGGAAAAATAAAATAAAAATGGCAGTCTGATTAGCTACTACAAGAACAAGCAAGCTGTTTGCTGGGGAGCCATTTAAGCAAGCAATCAAGTACCTTCAGGACAAACCCCCTTCCAAGACTGAAACTCAAAGGGAACACACAGCAGATATGTAAGCTTGCTGGCAACCATGTTGGTGAATGGAAGTGGGGGAAAGGCAGCAATGAAGATATGAACTAAGTTCGATCACATTCCATAGACTCCCGTTGACCTTGAGATGAGAAAGAGAAGAGGAAGGACTGATTGGTCCAAAGTTGGTCTTGAGCCCATGAACAAGGACCTAGCCATGGAAGGTTAGAGTTGACAATGAAGTGTCCAGCTGATTTGAAGCGAGGGGATATGCAAAAGAATGTCCAAACTTGCAGATAGTACCCATTTGACCTAGCTTTGATGGCTTGATAACCAAAACTTAACTAGAGGAAGATAAAGAAATTTGATAAAGGAAGCAAGTGCATATTTCTACAGTTTGATGAACTTGACCTATACTTATGGATTTAGTAGCTCAAAATACCAACCAAGAGGGAAGGAGGCTTCACATTCAGGATCAAATCTGTCACCTCTCTACATAGGGTTAATAGGGATGGGCAACTTAAACATTGTCTACTTAACATGGGGGGTGAGGGGTGCCATATAAGCAAGAACTGGCTGGCTTACAAATTTTCAAGAGGGAGTTTAGTTTCAGAGTGTGTGGAGGAAAGTAGAATCCCCACTGAAGAGTTTTCCTTTTGTCTAGATGGGTATGGTGAAAGAAGATGAGGATAGGATTCATTTGATTCAATAGTGAGTAATAGTTGTCATACCTAACTGAGATTGTCATAACTGTAAAGGTAGAAGTTATGTAACATAAAGGGGGAAGTAGTTAATCTGACATTCCAGGAACAGAGGACTAAGAGAACCATCAAGAGAGAAGAGCATGAGCAGAATGTGGGACCCTAACCAGAGAAGCAGCAACATCAGAGATGGAGGCAGACGTGATGACATAGAGAGATTGAGCAGCTGAGGATTCTAGACTCACAGAAAGAGAAAGGTTATGTGCTTTTTTTTTTTTTTTTTT
>NW_006408525.1:17132112-17133155 GCF_000296735.1 Chrysochloris asiatica
AACATCCAAAAATCAGTTGGATTCCCCTTTACTAATAACGACAATGCTGAAAAGGATATTAGGAAAACAATAACATTTATAATAGCCATCCAAAGGATGAAATATCTAGGAATAAATGTAACCAGAGAAACAAGGGACCTAGACATAGAAAACTACAGAACACTACTACAAGAAACCCAAAGAGACTTACAAAAATGGAAGAATATACCATACTCCTAGATAGGAAGACTTAACATTGTGAAAATGTCCCTACTGCCCAAAGCAACTTACACATATAATGCAATCACAATCCAGATTCCAAAGATATTCTTCAAAGATACGGAAAAAACAATTACAAACTTTATATGGAAAGGAAAGAGACCCAGGATAAGCAAATCACTGCTTAAGAAGATGAACAAGGTGGGAAGCCTCTCATTCCCTGATTTCAAAATTTACTGCACAGCTAAAGTGGTCAAAACAGCCTGGTACTGGGATAATGAAAGACACATTGATCAACGGAACAGAATTGAGAATCCAGAAATTAATCTATCCACATACAGCCAACTGATTTTCGAGAAAGTACTTAAGTGTATTGCATGGGAAGGAGATGGTCTGTTCAACAGATGCTGCTGGCAGAATTGGAAAGTGATATGCAAAAGACTGAAACAAGAACTTTATCTCACGCCTTATACAAAAACCAACTCAGCATGAATTAAAGACCTAAATGTGAATCCCAGAATTACAAAGGCCATCAATGAACAAATAAGGACAAATGTGAGGGCTCTAATTCAGGGCACACACAGATGACCAAAAATTTTGAAAATTACACAAACAAAAGTATACAAAATAGATGATTGGGACATACTAAAAATTAAAAACTTGTGTGCAACAAAAGATTTCATCGATGGAGTAAAAAGGGAACCCACAGAATGGGAAAAAAACGTTTGCAATGACACATCAGACAAGGGACTAATTTCCAAAATATATAGGAATATACAACACCTCTAGAAGGAAAGGACAAATAACACAATTAAAGAATGGGCACAAGACACAAATAGACACTT
>NW_006408525.1:17133257-17139135 GCF_000296735.1 Chrysochloris asiatica
AATCATATTTCAGACATGTTATTAGCAGGGACCAGATCCTGGAGAAAGATATCATGCTTGGTAAAGTGGAGGGTCAGCAAAAAAGGAGAAGACCCTCACTGTTTGGCACAGTGGTGGCAGCAACAGGCTCAGGGAGAGTGGATTGGCACTGTGACAGCAGCGATGGACTAATTGTGACAACAATTGTAAGGACGGCAAGGACCAGGCAGTGTTTTGATCTGTTGTGCATTGGGTCACTATGAGTCGGAACTGACTTGATTCTACCCAAGAAAAACAACTGCCAATCTCTGTGCTTTAATTAATGAAGTTAGGTCATTTGCATTTAATGTGATCATTGATATACAAGTGTATCCCTACTGTAAGATAATCACTAAACTGGTAACCTAAAAGTGGCCAGTTCAAACCCACCAATTGCTCTTAGAAACCCTGTGCAGGGTCACTATGAGTCAGAAGGGACCCTAAGGCACACACAACAACAGAGCTGAAATGTGGCATTATATGCTTATTTCATATTTATTCTATCTGTTTTAGTTTCATCCTTGTCGTAAGTTATTGGAATAGTTTTTAAGTTTTCCATTTTGATAGATTTATACTGCCTTGGAATGTATCTTTTTGAGTGGCTTACTAAGTGGATTTTCTAGGTAGGTATTACATATTAAATATATAACCAGCTTACTGGTGTTGCTATTTTAATAGTTGGAGTGAAGTGTAAAATATTTATATTACTTTACTGTCCACCATTTATAATTGTTGCAAATATTTTTCTTGGATATATTTTGACCTACTTGCTATAATATTTACTTCCATTGTTATACACAATTTTGGAAGCTAAAAAGGAGACCCAAAAACTATATGTTTCCTTGTTGTTACAGATTGAATTGTTCTCCCAAAGATAGATTGAAGTCTTAATCCCTGTTCTGTGCATATGAACTTGTATGATAAAAGAGAACCTTTCTTTGAAGATATTAACAGGGAAGTCCTATCATCAAGAGTCCTAGTCCATCTGTATCCATTCTAAGTGATGTAAGAGAGTGAAACAGAAAGAGAGGAAGAGAGGTGACATGTGACAAGAGGCAGATGCATCTAAAGCAGCAAAGGAACACCAAAAATTGTTGGTAACAACCAGAAACTAGGAGAGAGGTATGAAACAGTTCTCTCAAAGCCTTCAGGAGAATTCAATGTGGCAAATATTCTGAATCTGAGCTTCTAGCTTCCAGAATTGAGACACCTAAATATCTGTTCTTTAAAGCCAACAACTTCTTGATACTGTGCTAGGGCAGCCCTAGGAAACTAAGAGAGCCAAATTTTGTTTACCATGTTTTTATTTCCTTCTTGATGTTCTCAGGTTCCCTTAGCCATTCTTTTTGAAAAAAACACTAGCAACACATTTTCTTGTTTTCCTTCTTCTAACTAAATCTTGATTTTCCATTCATTCCTGAATACTATTTTTTTTTTACCTCTTGGTCTAGGTACAAGTTACTCATGAACACAACTGAGTATTCTGGAATACACATTCTTCACAACATTATCCATGGCTATTGGCCTACATTCGATAATTTTGGCTATAGCTGAAATTGTTTTCCTGTAGCACTTCAAAAATATTGTGCTTCCTTATGGACTGTGTTTTCTGATAAGAAATCCTCTGCCAGTAAAATAGCTCTAGGTCCCCTCATCCCCACTTTTAAGTAATGTATCATTTCTTTCACATTGTTTTAAAGATTTTTCAGTTTTATTGATGATCTGTTCTGTAACCCTTCACTCAATTCAAAATAAAAACTAAAAATATTTATTATAAAAAGATAAAAAAATGATTTTTCAGTTTTAGTTTTCCAAAGTATTTTATGATGTCTTGGCATGAATTTCTTTAGATTTATCTTGTTTGGGATTTTCTCAGCTTGTTGAATCTATAAGTTTACATTTCTCTCAAATTTGATCATTTTTCAGCCTATGAGTATTTTTCAACTCTGTTTGCTTTCTCCTCTCCTTCTGAGATTCTAATGATAGATATTTTGTAATCCATGTCCCTGAGGGTCTGACTTGTTTTTTTGTTACTATTATTGTTATTGTTATTTGTCTACTATCCTTTTGTACTAACCTCCAGGGCAGTAGGTTTCCCCTCTGTCTCTTCTATTCTGCTGTTGAGCACATCCATCCATTTTGTGTTTGTGTTTTCATTTCTGATATTATATGTTTTACTTACGATGTTTCAATATTGTAATTTAGTCCTCTATATATCTTCTTTCCCCCCCCCTGAGGTTTACTATTTATTAATTTGTTTCAAGTATATATATACATACTCACTGAATCATTTTTATTATGGCTACTTTAAAAAAAAATTGTCGGATAGTCCTAAAATCTCTGTCATCTCAGCATGGGCATCCATTGAATTTTCTCAGCCTCTTATTGAATCTTAGACATTTTCATTTTAAGTTATGAGATTCTGAATCGTACTTAAACCTTCAGTCTTAGCTGCTTTGTCTGGTACCAATTCAACATAGGACATGCCCTCTTACTACCAAGTAGCGTTGTTGTTGTTAAGTGCCATGGAGTCCTCTCAGACTCACAGTGTTCCTGCATAGGAGGGTCACTGAGGAGCAGCTGCTAAGTTTGAATTGCGGACCTTTCAGCCCTGTGCTTATCCTATAGAACCACACCAAGACTCCACCAGGTGGAGAGAGAAGTTCAGTTTTCCCACTCTGCCTCTATTGGCAAGTATGAAACAGGGCTCCTCATCATTGCTAGACAAGGAGTGGAGTTCCGGCTCTCCACATGGTCTCCACTGATAATGCAGTGAGATGACCTTGCTACTGACAGGGCCACCTCCAACACTATCCTAATGTGGAACGAAAGAAAGCATTATTATTTTTATATGGGGGTCAAAGGCCAGGCTTCCCACACAGCCTGGTGACATTTTTCATGATGGACCTTGCTTATTACCTTCAGAGGATGGTGGCTGTCTGTGTGCCATGGAGTTGGTTACAACTCATAGCGACCCTGTAAAGGGTTTCCGAGGCTGCAAATCTTTACGGGAGCAGAAAGTGTCATCTTTCTCCCACAGAACAGCTGGTAGTTTCGAACTGCTGACCCTGCAGTTAGCATCCCGATTGGTAACCACTATGCTACCACAGCTCCTGGAATAGAAAAAAAGGACATCTACTCCATCTTCCTAAAAACTAAAGTCTTCATTTCATGAAGGTATTTTTTTTTTCAATTAAACATAGTTTTTTTCATTATATTTTATGGGTAAAATTTATTCATTATGTAATATGAGGGGTGGGAGTCAAAAAGGTTGTGAAAAAACTTCATTTCTCTTAATCCCGTTTTTCCATGAACTTCTTAAAGCTCTCTCTACTGTTTTCTTTTTACCATCATTATGTAAAGTTTTTATGAGGAAGATAAAAATGTGTTACTACACCTCCTGATATGGGGAGATATAATTAGGAATATAATTGACTGAGAGTCCCAGCCACTGCCCTCAGGATTTAGCACTGAATTCACACCAAGGTCACACTTCTTGTGGGCTATTCACAACCAGTGTCAGAATATCAACAGATGCCATCAAGTTAATTTTGAACCTTAGTGACCCTTTGTTGTTGTTAATTGCAGTGTAATCAGTTCCAACTCATAGAGACCCTGTATAGGGTTTCAGAGGAGCAATTGGTGAGTTTGAACCACCAACCTTTCAGTTCAAACCGACCTTGGGATTGACTGCTTATCCTACAGTGCCACACCAGGACCTCTTAAGAGAAAGTAAAACTGCTTCAATAGAACTGTCTAGGCTGTAATCTTTATGGCAGCAGATTACTAGGATGACTTGTTCCCACTGAGACACTGAGTAGGTTTGCACCCACAACCTTTTGGTGAGTGGTCAGGCACTTAGCCATCAAGCCAACCCAGGGCTCCTTCTCTGTCTTAATTATATTGAGACATTAATGTATGCCATCACTGCAAGATTCAAAAGGCTTTCCCATTGACCATTCCAAACCTTTATTGTATTTGTGCTGCAACATGAGACTTTTCTGCCAAATTTGCTTTTCTTCTCCTTTCCTTTTTACCTGCATCAAACCTGGACCACAGACACTGACGGCTCTCCCAGACTTCCCCAACTCCCTCCACTTTATCCTTCAAACAGTTTTGCCAATAAGTCTCTTTACTATTAGTCCTGTCTTGGTCTCTGGTTCTCCAAGGACAATAATTAACATAAGTTTTCTTTGAAATAGGACTTCCGGTTTAGAGGCAGGTAGTGAGAACTCCTGTGCTAAAGCCCCCCAAAAAGCAGAGAAAGACTGGTCCGCAGAATAGCTGTGGAGTTTTGGATTTTGTTTAAGGTTCCAGGCGCCAGTTTCCCAAGCCCACCTGTGGAGAAATCTGCCTGTGGACACAAAATACAGTGGGCTGAATCGATCCCCGCAGCCAGAGGTCCTGAAGTCGGAGGGCAGAGCCACAGTCATGTGGAGGCAGTGACACAGTACTAGAAGCCACTGAGCTACGCGTCTGGAGGGAGAGTTGTGACTGATTTTTCATCTTTCACTTTTCATTTTCCACTATCTTTCCTCTTCACTCTAATTGTGCCCTCACTGCCCAGCCAAGACACCTTCAGGCGGGCAGGAGCACACACCCAGCATTGAACCCACAGTTTTCCAAAGGCACAGAGAGGAAATCCGCAGGCTGTTTCTTGTGACACCTGACTCTGGGACCCAGCCCCAAAGTTGACCTGGGTGGGACCCTTTTTCCCTGTCTGCACAGCAAAGGACAGTCAATCACAATTTTATTTTTGTTTTTGATTGCTGTTTTCTGTCTCTGCTTTTATATTGTTTCTGTCTTTGGTCCTTTGGACTCACACTTTTCCCAAGGGCTGGAGGTTTCATTCCCTACCTTACCCAAGAAGAAACAGCAACTGTGCTCATATAGCCAAGCTACAAGCATACCCTGTAATACCCCACCCTCTGGACAAGAGCCAAAGACAGGTGCTAGGTATTACACATGAAAAAGAAAGCCTATCTCCAGATCATATCCACCAGGAAATGCTCAGTACGCTTAACAACAAAGCAACATACATCTATTAAGCATTAAAAACCCACATAACTGCTGAAAATGTCCAAGAAAACACAATTAAAGATTTCAACACATGTCCAAAAACAGAAAAAAGTAACTGAGACAAATGAGCTGGAAGCAGACACAGACTTTCCAGTAGAAGAGCAGGCTCTGAGTCTGCATGAGAAGGAATTCAGAAAATTAATATGGAAACAAATTCAAATGCTCTGAAAAAGGGTGAAGGAAAATAAGGAAGAAGTCAGGAAAGTGCTACAGGAGCAATCAAACTAGATAGATATGGCATTGGAAACAATCCAAAACCTGCAAAAAAGAAGTCCAGATGATTAATAATAAAATATCAGAAATGGACCATACACTGAAAGGGCAAAGGAATAGAATGGAAGCAATGGAAGCCAGAACCAGCAATCTGGAAGACAAATCTCTCAATACTGCTAAGGTAGAAGAGCAAGCAGAGAAAAGGATTAAAAAATCTGAAAATAATCTAAGATTCATGCTGGATAACATGAAGAGGAATAGCTTAAGAATTATTGGCATTCCAGAACAGGAAGAATAGAGAAGTCCACAAAGGAGATAGTGGACGAGCTTCTGGAAGAAAATTTCCCTAACAGAGATCCAGGTGGTGAGGAGGTTGAGTAGATTGCAGCATACAATAGACTGTCTTAAATGCAGGGAAACCTTAATAGACTATAGGGTAACCCCAAAGAAAATTAATACTTTACAACTTACCATGAAAATGAAGATCCAAGCAGAACAAGGAAACTTTAAAACTAAGAAGAAACTGACAAGAAGTAGCACAAAAATCATGAACTCAGCACAAAATGGC
>NW_006408525.1:17143488-17177247 GCF_000296735.1 Chrysochloris asiatica
CACATAACATGAATGAACCTTGAGGATATCATGCTGAGTGAAATCAGTCACTCACAAAAGGAGAAATAAGGCATAAGACCATTATTATAAAAGATTAAGAAAAAGCACCCACACTAAAAGGGAGGATTTTTTTTTTTAATCTTTTATTTTTTTGTTACTGGGGTGTATGGGCAGGGGTGAGGGGAGGGAGTAGAAGGTAGAGCACAGGCAAGGGAATAGACACAGAATAGTTTGTGTGCTGGTGGCGGGGAAAATACATTAGAAGGGGACGGGGAAAGGAAAAGCAAGGCATATGGGAGAATAGCTAGACAGGTTTACATGGGCTAAATCAAACAGAGGTAAATAATTATGTAAGCACAACTGTGGAACAACAGTGTTCATGGATATAAAGATTAGGCATGGTTTGAATGGGTAAAAGTGGGGAAATGATGTTAAGACGCTTGGCTGTCTACTGAATCTTGGTTTCCCTTGCCTACTATTGTAAAATAGACACTTGAAGGGGAGACAGAGGAATAGCCAGACATATCACCAGAGAAAGCTTGTAAGTCTGTCTTCAGCCTATAACTGACTGGAATACCTAACATTGGGCTAGATCTTGCTCAGTAAAGGAGGGTCCCTGCAGAGCCTTTGCGTTGTACAAGACCATAGGTGGAATCCGGATCTCAATCCAGAATCTTCTGAGGTGGGAAATTTCTACTTGAAAGGACAAGCAGACCAGAACGGAGCAGTTAGAAGAACAGACGATACTTCTTGAAAGAAAGACTAGCAGAAAAAATTTTAAAAAATAACAGCAGTCCAATTGACTTCTACAAGAACAAGCAAGTTGTTCCCCAGCAAGCCATCAAGGCAAGTGGTCAGGTCCACTCAAGGCAAAACCCCTTCCAAGACTGAAACTCAAATGGAATCCACTAGCAGGCATATGGTCCTGCTGCTGACCACGTTGGTCACCAATAAGGGGAAATGGGGGAAAAACAGCAATGAAGTTGTGATCTAAGTCCAACCACATTCAATAGATTCCTGTTAACCTTGATTGAGACCTGGTTAGCTAGCAGTATAAGACCTGGGGACTCCTGGGCCCAAGGGCAGGGACATGGCCCCAAAGGACTAGAATGGAGTGTGAAGCATCCAGCTGATATGAAGTAAGGGGAGATGCACAAGAACACCCACACTTGCAGATAGTACCCATTTGTCCTGGCATCAATGGCTGGATTATCAGAACAGGACTAGAGGAAAAACAAAAACAGTAACCTACTACAAGTGACAAACTTGATCTATGCTTGTGAATACAGTACGACAAAGGAGTGGACAAATCTTTACAATGAGGATCATTCCCACCCCTTTGGTACACAGGGTCCACAGCGATGGGGAACTTAGACATTGGCCACCCTAAATTGGGGTGACTACAAATGCAAGAAGTGACTGGCTTACAAGCTTTCAATATCGAACCTAGCTCCAGAGGTTACAGGGAAAGGTAGAACCTTCACTGAATTGTTTCCAACCTGTCTGGGTGGGGTTGATACAAGGTGAGGAGGAAAGGACTCCTGTAGTTTTCAATAGGGAAAGATTGCTATCAGGTGAGACAGCACATGTTGAAAAGGTATACTTAAATGTTTGGTAACAAAAGAAGGGGAGTGGCTGATTTTGTAGTCTAGGAGCAGAGATTCCTGCAACCATCAAGGGAGAAAAGAGAAGGGGAGACCCTGTCCCAGAGACAGTGACACTAGGGATGGAGCCAGAGATGATGAAGTGGACAGAAGGAGCAGTTGGGGACTCTGGAATCAGGGAGGGAGAGGGGCTGTGTGCTGGTGGTCAGAGGGCAGGTGTCGGGTGTATCCTTTGGTTGTTTGATGATGCATACAAAGGATTGTGATTATTGCAATGAAACAAAATATGATAGGATGAATGTAAAGATAATGTACACCCATGTAAAGTAACACATAATTCACAATAAAAACTAAAAAACAACAACTGTGAAAAAAATGAATCAGTTGAAAAAAAATTAAATAGATAAAAGGAGAAATATTGTGGGGATTTGGAAAATCACCTTGAATATTCTGAACACAAGTCTTAACTTCGAAGAAATTTGCTTTAGAGAATCCTGAAAACATGGAATACACAAATTTTCTTTAGTTAACATCAATGGCAGGATATTTTGGTTAAAAATGAAACAAAACAACAACAAAAATACAAAAAAAAACAAAATCTGTTCCACTGAATCAAGTCTGGCTCACAGTGTCCCTATTGGGCAGAGCAGGACTGCCCCTACTCTTGGTTTCCAAGGTTAAGCATCTTTATAAAAGCAAAAGCAGACAGCCACATCGTTCTTGCACAGAACAGTTGGTTGGTTCAAACCGCTGATCTTTTGGTTGGCAGCTGAGTGTTTAACCTCTGAGCCACCAAAGCACCTACATTTAGGTTCTAATATGGTTTTCCAAATGTCTCAAATTATTTGGAACTTCTCTCATCAAAAGATAGAGTCAAAACTATCTCCCCAGTGTATGGGATGACCTCAGTGGCTCATTTTTACTTAAAGGAATTAGGGAACGTGTCATTGGGGGACATTTTCTATTGCACCACTTGCCCCACTTCTCCCTGGTTCTTTCTCTCTTGAGGCTTGTGCCTTTGGAGTCATCATACAAGAAACAGTGCTGTGGGTTACTACGCTGGACTGCAAGGTCTGCGGTTCAAGTTCATCAGTAGCTCTTTGGAAACCGTACACATGGTCACTATGGGCCAGAACTGACTTGACGGCACTTAACAACAACAATATAACCACTATTCTTGAGACACCACTGAAGACCCCACATAGACATTTAAAGAGTGCTACAAGGAAATGAAGATGAAGACCCCCAACGAGATGGATTGGCACAGAGGCAGCAGCAATGGGCTCAAGCATAGCAATCATAGTGAGACTGGCACAGGACCAGGCTGGGTTTTATTCTGTTGTGCATAGGGTTGCTGTGAGTCAGTACCGACTCTATGGCACCTAACAACAACACAACAAAAACCAAGTCACGTTAAACCAAAAAAAGAATTGGTTGATGTTTATTTAATACACAACTTGAAAACTGAGGTAACATTTCCACTGAGGAGTCAAGTATGTTTCAAAGATTAAAGAACTTGCAAAAATACTTACACCACCTGTTACTGACATCGCATGGAAACACACCTAGCAGATTCACCCTATAATATACTAACAATTTACCCTAAAACATAGCTTCTAGTCTGACTTGAATTCTGGTGTGTCCCTGTAGCACAGGACTGCAAGGTTGATTTGAATTGCAAGGTCAGGGTTCAAACTCACCAGGGGTCTCCATGAGTGGAAACTGACACATCAGCACTTAACAAGTCTGACTTTGGAGTCTCTGCTTCTTGAAAGTGAATCACTATTGTTAAGTGTCAGTTGGTTTCAACTCACAGTGACTCTGTATGAGGTTTCTGGGACTGTAAATCCTTAGGTAAGCAGAAAGCCTCATTGTTCTTCCTCAGAGGCACTGGTGGGCTCGAACTGTCCACCTTGTGGTTAGCAGTCAGTGCTTATCCTACAGAGCCACAGTACTCAAATATAGTAACAGTTTATGCTAAAACATAGCTTCTAGTCTTACTTTGGAGTGTCTACTACTTGTAACTGACGACACACAGAAAATTCTTCAAAAGAACCCAAGGCCTAAGGCAAAACAATTTACTAAGCTATTTACAAGCCAAATAAATTGTTTGACCTAAAAGTTCCTTTAGAATTCCAGTTTCTTCAAGGTCAAAGATTCAAAAGAAGATCTCAGGAAAAGACCTGAGTTTGTCCCCCCAATTTCCAAGAATTCCAGAAATCTGGATTCCAGGAGAATTAAACTCTTGTTTCTCAAGAGAAATCAACTGAGTCCTAGGTTCCTCATCCCGCTTCTAAGACATCAGAAATTTGAGTAAGTGAGTACTCATGATTCCAGCTTTTGGCTTTCAAGTCAGTCCAGTTGATGTTGAGTGGATCAGAGACAAGAAGTACCCACCAAAGCAGCCCAGATTCTTGAGCAGAGAAATGTCATTGTTTTATGCCAGTAAGATTTAGAGTGGCTTGTTGTTATTGTTGTTGTTGTTAAGTGCCGTTGAGTCGGTTCCGACCCATAGCGACCCTCTACAGGGTTTCCGAGGGTGTAAATCTTTACGGGAGTAGAAAGCCTCATCGTTCTCCCGCAGAACAGCTGGTAGTTTCGAACCGCTGACCTTAAGGTTCGCAGCCCGATTCGTAACCGCTACGCTACCAGAGCTTGTTAGGCAATAATAAATTTAGGGGCTGGTTATACTTTCGGATGTCTATCTTTCCTTCTTTGATAATGAAATAAGCTAAAAAGGGTCTGCCTTCCAGAACTTAAAACAATTTATTCTCTTTAAACTAGCATGATTTCAAAAATGAATGAAGTAAGGTGTATATCTAGGGTTGGCAATGGGTTACCTTATTTCATTATCAAAGAATAATAAACATATTCCTTCCTTTTATATTCAAGCACCATAAGTGAAACTATTAAGAGAGAGTGAATTTAACCTGGAAAATAGATTTAACAAAGTCTCCATTTTTAAGAAATGTTTAGTCTAGTATTCAGGTTTGTTTCATATAGTATACATTTCACAAAAAGAATCAGAAACTATGGATCTGAAATTACACTACAGTCTTTAAGCAGATTGCAATCAATAATATGTGAGAAACTGTATTATCTCAATAGGAGATTGTAAGGTTCTAATGTAAAGAAAATGCCACACAGGAATCAAGCAAGTTCCATTACTGTATCAACCATACAATTATTTGCCCCCTGCAAGCCGATCATCAGAGCATGTGCCTTTTTGAGCAAAACAATGTTTAAAAGCAAACAAAGGAGACTGTTATTAACACTACTCTCTGGGCAGTTTCAAATACATCCAATTTGCATTTCTTCTTTTGTGAAATTGACAACATCTATGTTTGATCAGGTTTAAGAATTTAATTAATGCCAGCCTAACTAAGTTTTTATCCTACACATTTGAAATATTTCTTTACCTCCTCCTATCAAAATTTATTTAAAAACATAAGAAAACTGCAAATTAAATGTAACTTGCTAACTTGTCACATTCTCAGGAATGTGACTATATGGACAAAAAACCTATATTTTAAAAAAATGTTTTCTTCCCTGAGACCTATCCTTAGTGACAGAACCTAAATAAAAATATTCATATCCCCAACTGTACAAGCAGAATTCTAAATGCCATTGCATATCCCATCCAAGTATTGTTAGTGATGCTCTGAGTGACAGCCCACTGAAACAAGGCAAAAATAAGTCTAAGGAATTCCATGGATGCTGGATGCCTGCAATAGTAAAAACACTGAACTGACTTGGAAGTGTAAGTTTTTAAATGAATCTGATCATGCCTTTGTTGTCGTTAAGTGCCTTCAGGTCGGTTCTGACTCATTGTGACCCTATGTAGGGTTTCTGAGGAGCTTCTGATAGGTTTGAACCATCAACCTTGTGGTTAGCAGTCCAGTGTTTATGCTACAGTAGCAGAGCAGCATTCACATTTAACTTAGGTTTTATCATTTTCTTATACATAATTTTAATTCCCTTTATATAAAAATGGCAGAATTTATAATGAGATGCAAAACAGGTTATCACTGACACAGTTGCTTTGACTTCAGAAGTTCCAACAAACTGTCCCTTTTCTTTACTCTTCTCTCAATCCACTTTGTTTGCATTCTTACTCTTCTTCCTCAGCTGTTAGTATGTTTTATGTACCTTCTTTTATGTGTTTAAGAACAATAAGATGTAACCTACTCTCAAGATACAATTGATGAGTAAATAAACTTCTGGATATAAATATAATACGAAGTCAGAAATCAGATGAAAAATGAGGCTAAACTTAGAGAAGCTTAGGAAGAGGATGTAAATATTAGATCCGAACTTCTAGTCTAAATAAAAAAAGGACAAAAGAATTGGGGAAGGAAACAGATCAGTTAGAGTCTGAAGCAAAAGCAAAAGAATGACAGAGATGATATGTAGACAACAACTCAGCTGAAAGTCAGGAAGCCTTACGAAAGAAGAGATACTTGAGTGATACCTTGAATGAGGGATATGCAATTAATTACCTGAGGGTGAGACACATTCAAGTTTTACTGAATATCCATTCAACATGTTATCTGTTGCATTGAAACTCAATTACATTGAAGAAAAAAAAGGCCTTCTAAATATTAAGGCAGGAGGAGTTATTGCCCAGAGACCAGCGGTGGGGAGGGGTTGATAAAATAACTTAAATAACAGGTCTGGACATTATAGGCATTTTGACAGTCATACCAAGATGTGTAGAGTTGATGTAAGTGATAATGAGGAAATATTATACAGAAATAGAATACAGGTCTCAGTATGATTTCTAGAAGATGGATGCTATTTAACCTCGAAGACAGAAAAATGATAATGGAAAAAAAAAATCTCAGTGATTCCCTAAATAGAGCTCCCCAGAGCCACATAGCACATTTGAATTGTAATGCTGAAGTGTGTCTGATATGTCACTGAGTTGGGAATCGGATCCTACAATGCATGATACAAGCGTGCTCATTAGAAATGTCATTTTCCTTACCACAAAAAAACAGAAAAGATGTCATCTGGGAATTACAGATGAATTATGGTGTTGGCAAAGAATATTGAATATATCATGGACTGCCAGGAGAATTGAATGCATTTGTCTTGGAAGTAGTACAGCTGGAATCCTCCTTAGAAGTGTGGAGGGCAAGACTTCTTCTCATGTACTTTGGGCATATTATCAAGAGGGACCATGTTCTCAGGAAGAACTAGTCCCTGTAGAACATCATGTTTGGTAAAGTAGTGAGTCAATGAAAAAGAAATAGATACTCAACTAGCTGAATTGATGCAGTGGCTGCAACAATGGGTTCAAATACAGTAATGATGGCGAGGATGATGCAGCTATGATTGGAAGTGTTGTGTTCTGTTGTAAATAGAGTCTCTGTTAGTTGGAACCCAGTCAATGGCACCTAACACCAACACCAATCCCAAAGGAAAAGCCATGCTGCTCCCAGATTAAAGGCTAATGTGCTCAGAGATCTGGCTGATAATTCAAATAGGATTTGTAGGATATATCAATCTTTCGGCTATACAAGAATAGGAAACTTCCAAGGAAGTTACCCAAGCTATTTTATTTTACAATATTCTGAGTGTGCCACTCTGTAAAATGTCAACTGTGCTTCTCCATGCCCCAAAGCGTGCATATCGCCTACCTATTGTATAATAGATGGAAGCTCTCTCAGTCTGAAATAGCACTGCTCTGGTTTGTGGGTGAAACAGGAAGCTGTGACATGCTGTTTTAGATGTGTCAGAACAGTTCTGGTGGCGCTTGGCTGACACCTATTGGAAGGGTCATGATGCTATTCATGCTCCAATGGCCTAAATAACACACAGGTGCTAAGGAGTTGGCACCTAAGTGTTTCCATTTATATTCAGTCACAGGACTTTTTGTTTGTTTGTTACTGCAGTCCTGTCTCTCTAAGTGTTATGATGAGCGGAGAATTTGTATAAATTGAACTATAATAATTTTTTTTTAAAGTTAATTTATATTAAATTGCTCAAAGTGTCCAGGTAAGACTTAGAATGTGTTCGTGTAAGAGTTAAGTTTTCTTTAGCAGATAAATTTACTTTCTTTGCAAATTACTGAGACTATTAGCCATATCTGAAAAAGTTCACCCTCTCTAAGATACAAAACATGTCAGAAGGGCTTGGTCAACATTTCTGTTCAGATAAGCAATCAAGATGATCAAAGATACAGAATTCATTCATTATCAAGATGATCAAAGATATAGAATTCATTCATTAATTTATCCATTCACTCAACAAATGTGTATATCACAGTTCACCAACTAGTGACTTAAAAAGAAAACAAAACACAGCTATCAAGTCAATTCAAATTCAGGGCAACATTGTAGGACAGAATAGAATGACTCCTTTGGGTTTCAGAGACTAGAAATCTTTATGGGAGCAGATAGCCTCATTTTTCTTCCTTGGAGTGGCTGTTGGGTTTGACCTGCCAACCTTGTGGTTAGCAGCCTTATGTTTGTCCTACAGTGCCATCAGAGCTCCAACTGACTAGTGGGCTCTGTTTTCATGTTTAAATAGAAAAATTCCACGTAAAGATTTGTACTTCAGGGCCCTCTACTATAATTTGAGGCTGAGTGACACAGAGCCTGCATTCCTTGGAAACAGCAAATACTGACGCTCACCAAGGTATCCCCTAGAGTGAGGACATCCTGAACATTCATGTTTGCCCCATTCTCCAGCTCCACATTCCTCGTTCAATTAACAACACGTGGTCTTCAACTAGTTATGTATTTGATATTAAGCATGAGTTTTAAAGTGTTGTTGTTTCTAGAAAAAAAAATGCATCTTTGGGGTTGGAAAAGTAAATTCTGTTTGTTAGAGAAGAAGTGGTGTGTTTTCTATGTACCTGGGGGACGGTTGATGGTCACTGAAGTCACTGAGTCCACGTCTCTCCTCCTTTGGAAATGTTATCACGCGGGACCAATCGCTGGAGAAACATCATGCTTGGTAAAACAAAGGACCTTCACAAAAGTGGGCTCAAACATAGCAACGATGGTGGGGATTGTGAAGGAGCAGGCAGTGTTTTGTTCTGTTGCATGTAGGGTTGCTATGAGTCAAAAGCTACATGTAGACACCTAACAACGACAACAGTCCTTGTTGTTAGGTGTGGGCGAGTCTATTCTGACACGTGGAGATCCCGTCCATGGTTTCCAGTTTGTAAATCTTTACAGGAGCAGGAAGTCTTATCTTTCTCCCATGGAGCAGCTGATGGGTTTGAATTGTCAACTTGTGGTGAGCAGTCCAGTGCTTATTGTACAGCACCACCAGCGCCCTTACGATAGCTCAAACGGATCTCAATATTCTTTATCATCTTTCAACCAACCTGAAGGGCAGGGAAAAATAATACAAATTTATGTACTTTGTTTTTGCTGTTATCTAAAATCTTCTTGGTGTTCTAAAATCAAGGCACACTCTGTACTATACATATTTCCAGCTTTAAGCATGCTGAATTGTATATCATTACAGTTTTTTTTATTACTGTTTTATTCTATTTTATTGTTTGTTTCTCCTAGCTTGCATGCTATCTCTGCTCATTTAAATTCAGCACGAGTCATAAATTAATATTTATTTTATTAGAATTCTAGTAATAGATGCAATGACATTGAGTGTTTCCAAGGTGTTTTTTAAAGCTTCCTTCTGAGGAAGTACTTTGAGATAGTCTTTTCATAAAAAAATTTAAAAAGAGAGAGAGAAAACGAGAAAAGAAACCCTTCTCATTAATGAATTATTTTGCATATGAAACCCATACAGTCCTGATCTGGGAACCATAAAGATTATTGAGATAGGACTAATGCCGTAAGCTAAGATGATATTCAACTCTAGTGCCTATTTATTTTAACCAACCTTCAAACATTTTAGTATAATGTATCAAGTGGGACCATGCCTTAAACAGCATGAAGATTTTCCTTTTTTAATCCCAGCTAAATCTTCCGTTGTATAAATAAAAAGAAGGTGGAGCAACTCAATTAATTTAACAGCAAATCTGCTTGCATTTGGAAAACACAAAAGTTATCTATTGTTGATATTTTACACATCTTACTTTGATGGAGAACCCTGGTGCTATAAGATAAGCACTGGCCTGCGAACCACAAGATCCAGGGTTTGAGCCCACCAGCCGCTCATTGAGAAACCCTGCAGAGATGGGGAACCTTTTTACTGTCAAAATTTATACAGCATTCGCAGACCATACAAAGTTATCAATTTAAAATTTAGCTTACTATATTTGGTCAAACATTTAATTAACTCACCTCTAATGTGTCGACTTGACGTCCCTAACAACAACAAATGTGTTGGCAAGGAGCTCTGGTAGCGTAGTGGTTACGAGTCGGTCAGCAGTTCAAAACTACCAGTGGTTCCCTGGGAGAAAGATGAAGCTTTCTTCTCCCGTAAAGATTTACAGCCTTGGAAACCTTATACGGTGTCGCTATGGGTGGGAACAGCCTCGAGGGCACATAACAACAATATGTTGGCTGGTGTCCTGGTGTGATGCTGCGGGTTAATGTACTGGAGTGCAAAGTTGATTTGAACCTCAAGGTCGGTGGTTCAAGCTCACCAGGTGCTCCTCAGAAACTCTACATAGGGTCACTATGAGTCGGAACCAACTCGACTGCACTTAACAACAACAACAATGCGATGGTTGGAACTGCAGTTGCCTGGCAGGGAGAGACCAAATGATTTCTTGGGCCTTATATGGCTTATTTCGTCCTGGTGTGGCACTGTAGGATTCTATGCTGATATTAAGACACAATCTACCCTATAATTGCTATTTCCAGTCCCTCACAAGAACTCCATTGTTAACTGTGTTTCAAATGTGGGAAACAGATGGACTTCAGAGAGACTAAATCATTTTTTTTATGTCACAGAGCTAGCAAATGATAGAGCAAAAATTCAAACTCTCCACTGAAATTCAGGAGCTGCTCTCAGTTTGAAGCTACAGAGGAATTATTTTATAGATTTGTTACGTGCTGTATTATTCTGTTTTATTGTTTGTTTCTCCTAGTTTGAATGCTGGCTCTTCTAAATTTAAAATGCAGCAAGTTACAATCATAAATTTGAACATGCTAGATGGTTTGAAATTAGTAGACTTTGGAATAGATAAATTACAGCCCAGTCCATGGTCAAAATCCAATCCATCACCTATTAATGATGAGATTTTGTTATCAGCAACACTTAATAGGCAGGGAAATCCAGACTCTTGAAGTTCGTCTTCCAGGTGTCCATGTTATAACCTGACCTCAGATGTTCTGATTCTTGTGACAAAAAACTCTTGTGGGCGTGGTCCATCTTCAGGAATTCATGAGATTGCTAGACCAGGCAGACAGATTGTTGATTTACATCCAGGGATTTGTAAGCAGGATGATTTGCAGGGAGGAAAGAAATCTGTTCTAGGAGTAGGAACTTTAAATAAGAATACAGTCATTAAGACTGTGGGAGAGCTATTTTGGCTTCTCTGGGGAGAGGGAAACTGGGACATGCCATAGAATTATATATGGGGGGCTAGAACTGGAGGAGGGGCTTTTTCAAGATGGGAATAAAACTGTTTTGCAGCCAGCCATGTGGTGTGTCTGCCCGTGTCTACTGTGTTGGGTGCCTGATTTTGCAAAATCAAATAAAGAAAACCTCACTCTCGCTAAAATGAGTACAGATTGGATTACTTGAGCGTTTGTCGGTAAGGACAACATTTCTCACAATTCTGTAACCAACAGATTGACACAAAAGAAATGAGGGCTCTTATGACAGCACAGAATTGAGCTCAAAAAGAAAATGTATTAGGACAATTTAGTTGCTCTGAATGAACGTAAGGGCAGATGCGTGTTCAAACCCTAAGAAGCAAATGGAACCAGTTCTCAAATATCCGAGGAATTTGGACTCTTCTACTTGATAAAGCCAGTTTTAACCACAAGATTGGTAGTTCAAGCTCACCAGCCGCTCCTGGGAAACTCTGTATGGGGTCGCTATAGGTCAGAACCAACTCAAGACACTTAACAACAACAACAAACTTGATGTTCATGGACTCCTGGTATGGTGCTGTACGATCAGCAGTGGACAGCAAACCGTAAGATCGGTAATTCAAACCCACCAGCTGCTCCTTGGAAACCCGATTCAGGGTCGCTCTGAGTTGGAACGGACTTGATAACACTTAACAACAACAACTTGATGCACATAATTTTTTTTATGCTTGCTCTTTTTGTGGCCAGATTCTTTTATTCCTCCTCACTGTCTTTCCACGAGGGACAGAGTCAGACTGACTCTTTTTGCTTTCTTGTCTTACTTTCTCAAGTCTAGGGGTCGGCAAGGCTTTTCTGTAAAGAGACAGGTAGTAAATATTTTAGGCTTTGCAAGTCATGTTGTCTCTATGGTCCTTGCAACTGCACTTCACTTCCCTCGTAGAGCAAAGGGAGTTGTAGACAATAAATAAATAATTGGGTATAGCTATGTTTCAATGAAACTTGACTTCAAAAGTAGGTGATGGGTTGAATTTGGACCATGGACTGAGCTGTAATTTGTTGACTCCTGGCTGATTTCTTAAAAGTTGCTGGAACGTGACAGTATGTTTTGGTGACCCTGTGGTGCCTTTGTGGATTGAATACTCCAAGTACATAGTTTAATAAATCTATTTCTATTATATTACTAAGACTGCTACTATTAAAATCCAAGGTCAGGGATATTGTTCATTTCTCCCTACCATAGCTTGAATTTTCCTATTTCATGATCTATTCCTTGTAGCATTTTATGTTTGGTTCCAAATTTCATTCTACTTAGCACCTTTTTGGGTGGCAAGGGCCAAAAGCCCACATTAAAATCACATAGGCAAAAGGTGACCGGTTTAAAAAGTCCTGGTGTGGTGCTGTAAGATGAAGCACTAGAGCACAAGGTCAGTTTAAACCACAAGGTCGGTAGTTCAAACTCACCAACCACTCCTCGGAAACCCTATACAGTATCTATCACTATTTAAGTCAGAACTGACTCTGGCTCCTAACAACAACAACAAAATATTCCACCACATTTATAGTTGTGTTTCCTAACAAGGGTAAATATCATATACAAATATCCTCTGTCAGACCCATATGTTTGTGGGTAAACTCCCATTCTTCCTCCCATACCTGTTCAGCCTGTGTATCTGTCCAGGTATCTTGTTGTAACAGTGTTGTGTATATAATGTATTTCCCTTGATCCTCTTTAACGCTCTTGTTCCTCCCTGTGCCTTCACTTGTCTTCATCATTCTTGTGCCAACCTTCCTCATGTTGTATATCACCTTTCTCACCCAAGTTAACATGGCCTGCCATCTAACCAGTGAATTAGTTTCCCTTCCTTCCTCCCACCCTGGTAATTATCAAAGAATGTTTCTTTTAGCATAAAAACCTTTTCTTGAGTATTTGTAATAGTGGTCTCATGCTATATTTGTTCTTTTGTGATTGTGACTAATTTCACTTAGCATAATGTCATCCAGGTTCATCATGTTATAAGGTGTTTTGCAGAGTTATTATCACTCTTCAGTATTGCATAGTATTACATTAAATGTGTGTACCAAAGTTTATCCCTTCTTCTATCCATGGACTTTTAGGCTGTCTCTGTTTTTTGCTATTATAAATAGTGCTGTGATGACTATGAGTGTTCATATATCTACGCGTGTCGTGGGTCTTCTTTCTTTCCAACTTTTTGAGGAAGTGTCATACTGTTTTCCGTAGTGGTTGCCCCAGTTTACAGCCCCACTAGTAATGTAAGAGAGTCCCAGTCTCTCCACACCCATTGCCAGCATTTGTAATTTTCTGTTTTTTGAACCTTGCTATAAGTCCAGGTGAAATGATATCTCATTGTTGTTTTGCTTTGCATCCCTCTAATGGCTAATGACCACGGAGTCTTCATATGGTATTGGCGCCTTCTGAATGTCTTCTTTGGTGAAGTGTCTGTTTATGTCCTCTGCCCATCATTTTTGTAATTGTTCACTCAACCTCTTATGTTGGACCTCTTTTTCTGTCTTTATTTATAGTGATCTTATTCTATTAAGGAACTCTGGTGGTGTCGTTCATCATTGTTAAGTGCTGTTGAGTTTGTTCCGACTCATAACAACCCTATATAGAGTTTTCAAAGAGTGGTTGGTGAGTTTGAACCATAGACTTTGTGGCTCAATCTGAACTTGTGGTCAACTGCTTTATCCTGCAGAGCCACAACAGGATATTGTGATGTTGGTTGCAGTTTGGTGGTTGCGAATTCACTAGCTGCTTTGAGGGAGAAAGATGAAGCATTCTGCAACTGAAAAGATTTACAGCCTGGGAAACACTATACAGAACCAATTCAATGGCATATAACCACTACCACCTCATTCAATTTGTTGTTGTTGTTGTTAAGTGCTGTCGAGTCAGTTCTGACCCATAGCCCCCTGTATAGGGTTTCCGAGGAGCAGATGGTGAGCTTGGACCACTAACCTTGTGCTTCAAACTGACTTTGCAGTCCAGTGCATTTACCCACAATGCCACAGTTCATTCAATTTAGTAGCTTTAGATTTGATCTATCTGTCGATCAATCGATCGATTGATCCATAGATAGATCTACAGGCTGGGTTACGTTCTTCAACTATGTGTCTAAATTCTCACTTGACATCTAATAAGTGGCTCCAGCTTAACATGTCTAAAAACTGAGCTGGGGATGTTACTCCATGTGAAGTCTTCTTTATATCATTGAGTGGTATTGCCACTCAACCACAAGGTCTATGATTCAAACTCACCAGCCACTCCTTGAAAACTCTACACAGGCTCACTATGAGTCGGAACCAACTCAACAGCACTCAGTGACAATGAACACCACCACCAGGGTTCCTTAATAGAATAATATCACCATAAATAAAGACAGGAAAATAGGTCCAACATAAGAGGTTAAGTGAACAATTACAAAAACGGGCAGAGGACATGAACAGACACTGCACCAAAGAAGACATTCGGTTTCTCAGGCAATAACCTTGGGGTCATCCTTGATTATTCTCCACTTCCCTCACCTTATTCAAGTCTTTAAATGTCAGTCTTATTTTAAAATACTTCAGAAGCCAACCTGTCTAACTTGGCCTATGTTATTAGGTCTCCACTGACATCTGAAATCCATTCTTTTTTTCTTTGTCTGTTTTAAGCTTTTTATTGTGAATTAGTGAAAGTTTACAGAGCAGATCATCAGTTTTATATTTAACAAATCATATGCTTCATTTCAGAGCTCTGGTAGTGTAGTGGTTATGAATCAGGCTGCAAACCTCACGGTCAGCAGTTCGAAACTACCAGTTGTTCTGCGGGAGAAAGATGAGGCTTTCTGCTCCCATAAAGATTTACAGCCTCGGAAACCCTGTACAGGGTCGCTATGAGTCAGAATGGACTCCACGGCACATAACAACAATAACAATACTTCGTTTTATTACAATGCTTGCAATCTTTTCCATGTAAATACTCTTTCCAAGAGTATTTACCTCTCTTCACTTTAATTCTTGCACTCCTCTCTGTGTTTTCCACTACCTTCATCTTTCCTGAGTGACCATCCTCATACATAAAGGAGATAATGACCAGAAGACCCAAACCCACTGCCATCAAGTTGAGTCCGACCCTGTATAGGGTTCCCAAGGCTAAAAATATTTTAGGGAGAAGAAAGTCTCATCTTTCTTCATGGATCAACTGGTGGGTTTGAACTGCCAACCTTGTGGTTAGCAGCCCAGTGCTTACCCTACTGCAGCATCAGAGATAATGACAGTCCTATGTAAAAGCAACAACAACAACAACAACAAACAAAACCAACAGAATCCTTACAATTATCCATCTCAAAATCAAAGTCAAAGACATATAACATTATGTGTTCAAACTCCTTTTACCTTCTAACCTCATCGCCTTTTTTTTTTTTTCTTTTCATCATTCCTTATCTAGTTGTTCCTCGAACATGCCCACTCAGAGTCTTTACCGAAAGCAACGTTTCCTTTCCCTAAAGGCACTTTTCCTGTGCATCTGGGTAAATGAGGACTCTCATTTAATTCAAAATATTACTCAGAAATTCACTTCTTACCCAATCTTTCCTGCCCAATCTGCAACTTTGCTATAATTTCAATCCTGCCTTGTCATATTGTTACCCTTGTACTAGATTTATGTTAAGTTTGTAAGGAACAGGATCTGAGTCTGCCTTTTTCACTACTGTAATCCCAGTGCTGAAATACATTCTGGGCACATAGCAGGTACTCAGTAAATGTTTGTTAGTGAATCAATTAGGGGTCTTCCTTTTACTTTGCACTTCAGATTTAGGGCCATGATTCACTACTCTCTTCTGACACTACTAAATGTTGTCTGACTTTTTCTTTTCTATTTCCTTTGAATCTTCTCATGTGGTTAAGCCAGATAAATCAGTTAATAATAAATATCATTTTAAAATATAGCCTTCATAAAAGGCTGCATTTAAATTTGGGTGAATAATCAACTTGTGGGTTTCTTAGAATATGGCATTGTTGTTATTGTTAAGTGCTGTCAAGTGGATTCCCACTCAAGGAGTAGCTGTTGGGCTTGAACTGTTGACCATGCAGTATGCAGTCCAGTGCTTACTTGTGGCAAGTTTGGAATTGTCAACTGAAAAAATAACAACAACAACAAAAAAAAAAACAGACTATGATAGGGAAACATTATCCCTTCTCAGAATCCTGGAACATTGACAGTTAGCTACATGACTCTGAGTGAAATTGTCTCTGGTGATTTCTTCGATTTGTGGAGCATAGACGAATAGGAAATAGAATTGCTTCTTTGCAATGTTACATGATATGAAGCAAGTAAAAATATCTGATTTCTCAAGTATACTCAATTCATTGAACTACTACCTGCTTTTCAATAGTAAACAATGCATTGAATAAATGACTATCTCAATATTGGATCTGTTCTGTTTGTTGGAGCTGCATTTTATTTAGAAACCTATACTTAACGGATGCTTAATATAGTAGCCATATGAGTAAACACTATTTTTTAAAAATACCATTACAGATAACTGCCCTTCCTGGTATATATATATATACACACACTCCAAACCTGTCCCTTCTCTGGAAAAGAGACGATTGTGCAACATGAATGTGTATGCATGTGTACGTGTATTTCTGTACATAACAAGGTTTGAGAGCAGGCTTTCATTCATTTCTGTACCACAGTAAACTGGCATAGAACAAGCTCTCAATACAAGTTCGTATTGTTATTAAATGCTTTAGAGTTGATTTCCAACTCATAGTTAATATGTATTTGAGTATGAGAATATAAACTCTTCCTAAAGATAGGTAAGATATAAATAAAGAATAATTGTCTCTACCACAGTTACAGAAGAATCTTTGATTGTACCGGCCTATGGCTACAGTTGAGGTCAGAATAATGATATTTGGGTCCACTTATTATTTTCACAAACATTCTGCCTTGATGTTCTTGGAGATTGTTCTCATTGTCTACCAAGAGCTCCTGCCTCCCTAGTCCCTTCCTCCAGTCAGTTTAAGCATCCTCCACTGTAGTTTTGCCTATATGTTGGGGCAGTGGATATTGCTGGCTCAGGGGAAATACTGTTGATGAGGAGAAGAGGAGGTCCTTCCTGTGGTTTGTCCACTATCTGGAGCTGACTAGCAGAAGGATTTTGAAGGTAAGCCCAGCAGTGGAATAGTGGTACCCTGGTCATAGTATGGATCTTAATTTCCAAGTCTTTGGCTTGGCTGGTTGTGTGGGGAGTTGAGTAACTCCTCTGTCCCAGTAGACAGCCTTAAAATGGGATTTTAAGATGGTTACCTGGACCAGGTGATCTGTCAGTACAGCAAAGTTGTTCATGAACAGATGCTAGAATAACCCAGAAGGCATCTTTGGGAGTGGGACAGCCCTGTAGAAGTTAGGATGTGTCATCTGGGTTTGCTGAAGGGCAGGGAGGGTGCTGCACCAACCCAGAGTAATTTGGTGGCCTCGCATTTGGCCATGGTCAAAGGGATTGCATTTAGGACAACAATGACATCAGCAATGAGCTTAGTACAGCCTCATCTTAAGAGGTGGGGAAATGCTTCCTTAAATTTAGAGCATGGAATCAGGGAGGCCATGCTGAAGACGATTACCATATAGATCTAAGAGCTCCTCTCATGGATCTTTGTGACCCAGACTCCACACCTGGATCAAGGGAAGAGGGTATCTGGGCATCCCTGGTCATAGGAATGAATTTGTCCTACAGCATCAAGCTACGGGGAGTGAAAACTTGACTTTGGTTGTCACTCCCAGAAGACAACAGTGACTTGAACTAAAACTGAGACATCCCCTAATGATACAAAAATTAATAATATGTAGATAAGCAGCTGCAAGACCCAGATAGAGCTGTTTTAAAAACTTTGAAAGGTACAGGTAAGAACAAACCCTGAGCACCAAGGAGAAACCCCGAAGACTAATGAAGGAGTCGTGCCAACTTCCATGCCAACCTCATGGCTAGCTGTTTTATCTAGCAGGGTAGAGTTTCCCCCACACAGAGTTCCCTTTTGTGGTTAGAGGATAATACAAAGCAAGAAGACTGCCCACCCTGCAAATTATGCACTTACGGGGTAAAGCAATTGAGAGCCTGGCTATGCAATGCCAGAGTTAAGGAATTCATATAGCTTTCCCACCATGGGGAGAATCCTCCAAGGAGGAGCATTCAGATGGATTGAAGCTCACCCCATCTTACACCAAACTTCACTCTCATTTGTCACCAGGTGCCTATTTCAGCAGACCTGCTAGCAGTATGTAGATATCCTGCCACCACACTTGCAAAATTAAATTGGGCTGTGACATGCATCATTCTTTTGGTGTTAGAAGATGCTTTTTAGACAACAGTGTCACATCATCCTAAATAAGGACCATTTAATGCAGTTTCATATCACAGTGCTACTCCCTGGGGGGACTAAGACATATGCCCGGGGGCTTCAAAATGTTTGTGGAAAAATAGAATTAAAAGCTAATGGAAATTTTTGACAAACTTTTTGACACCCCCTTGTAGACTCAGGTATGTTTCAGATAATTATAAGCTATGAAAAAATATATAAAATTAAAATGATTTTAAAAACTAGACTTATGTTTTCAGACAAAATAAAGTAACAGATTTAGATTTGCCCTCCCGCCTGAAACAAACAACACTTGGAAATTGTCAATAACCAATAGTTTCAAGATACTGTACATGAAGTAGCTAAAGGAACATGATCCCTGGTAGACGGAAAACAAAACTAGGATTGCTCCAGTTTACTGCCTTAACAAAGTTTCCAAACTGCAGCTTTTAGAAGTGGTATGTAGGCACAAACTAGTGGGATCCTAAATAGAGTGATGGAGTTCTTGTCTAAGGAGGGTGGTGTAGTTGAGAGGGGAGATGTACACAGAGAGAACTGCATAGGGGTCTCCTTTCATAGTTAGCTGAGTATTAGGACACACATGCAGGAACTACCTGAAATGATTCAATGGAACAGAGCCCTGTGTTCATATATGGTAAGATTCCTTTATCTTAACCTTAAAATCAAAACCCAAGAAAATCAAACTGATTGCTAGTAACAATTCATTTAGCACAAAGATCCAATAATATTAAGAGTATTAAGAGTATTAAAACCATATTTATTCACAGTTCTCTCCCTAGGATACTAAAGTGCATTGTCTGGTCTAAACTAGATGCTTGGTAATGAATGAATGGTTGAACAAACCTCTTGCTATTAGATTAGAAAATTTCTTAAAAGATAGCATTTGTTTTTATAAAAGATTGTTGTTGTTATATGCTGAAAGATTTTATCTCATTTTATAGACACAAAAATTGTTAAAGTAGGTTCAAATATTATCTTATCAGACTCCTGGTGTGGCGCTCTAAGCTCTGCACTAGACTGCTAACTGAAAGGCTGGCAGATCAAACCCATCCACCACTCCTTGGAACACCCTAAAGAGGGTTGCTATGAGTCAGAATAGAGTCGGTAGCACTGGACAAAAACAACAAATTATCGTAGTTTTACAGATTAATAAACTGATGGTTTGAATTAATAAGCTGATGGTTTGAATCCACGAGGTCTATAGAGGACCAACTCTTAGCTTATCATAGACTACTGGCCTCTCTTCTTCTCTTCCTTTCGCCATTACTCTCCTGTTTCTCTTTCTCTTTCTCCAGTTTTCTCTTTCTACATAAAATGCATGTGCACATGCACACACTGTTGGATATTATCTATTTAGGGATACAAATAGTTTTCTCCTTATGTTGGTGTTGTTGTGTTGAGTAGATTCAATTCATAGTGACCCTGCACAGAGTTTCTGAGAGCTGCTGGTGGGTGTGAACTGTGGATCTCCCAGTTACCAGTCCAGTGCTTATCCTACAGTACCATACCAGAACTCCTCTCTGTTCATAGCTCTCTCTAGCCTCTCCTCTCCCCTGCCTCAGCTTTTGTATGCACAGACACTGATGCATACAGGCACATACACTATGTTCCCAGCTTGCCCCTTGATTTATGATACTCTTGATTCTATGGCCAAGATTAGGGTCAGAGTGAAGGTAAGAGTCCAAGCAGCATGGTCAACAGGACCTTACTTTCTAGCACTGCTGTAGAAAGGCATTCTTAGCTGCCTGTTTCCAGTATTCCCCTAGAGATCTGCTGTGGGACTGTGGGGGTGACTGAGAGGAGGATAGTAAGGAAAGAAACGCAAATAGGCTTTTATGTTTATTTGCATCTTGAGTCCCAGATGCCATTTATTCTTAGCAAATAAGCTCCTGTTGGACTTTTGTCAACTGACTTCCACCTCTTCTTTGGCCCTTTGAGTGAATGTGCTTTGGTTTGCTGGACATTTTGTGTGGGTTTATCTCATTAAATGATCAAAATATGTTCAGCATGCCATGCAGTTAAGGCGGTATGGTCAAGAATTGGGTCCATACTTTCAAAAAAATCTCCCCATTGATATATACATGAGTCAGAACAGACTTGACGGCACTTAACAACAACAAATGAGACTAAGGCACGTACCCTGCTGAGGGAACTTGGCTGCAGCCAACTGTTGATTGTAGAGACAGGTTTAACAGGTTTTGTTGGGAGTAAATCAGTGCAGGTAGGAACTGCAATCCTAGTCATAATAGTTTTTGACTTACACTCAGGATTTTATGGGAACTTGTAAAACATTTGTTTCCCATGATTTTTCACAAAGATTAAAGTAATTTTATGCCTGTCATAAATTATAATACTCAAAAGTTATTTAATAAATACATAGTGTTTGAAAGAAAATATTTATATTTCATAAATATCAATTTGCTAATTAGAAAATAACTAAAATAGGAGCCTGTAGGAAGTATTTTCATTGCTCTTTTGTTATTCGCAGAGTTAATTACACTTTAAAATCCATACTTTAGACATTATCAAACCATGGCACACAGTGGTTGTTGTTGCAAGTGCTGTCCAGTTGATTCTGACCCATGGTGACCCTTTATAGGGTTTCCAATGAGCAGCTGATGAGCTTGAACCACCGACCTTGAAGTTCAAATGACTTTGCAGTCTGGCGCATTATTAGCCCACAGCGCCACACCAGGACTCATGGCATTGATGGTCGATTCCTCCAATACATGGGTATCTTGTTGTTGTTGTTGTTAAGTGCCGTCGAGTCGGTTCCGACCCACAGTGACCCTGAGCAGGGTTTCCGAGGCTGTAAATCTTTACGGGAGCAGAAAGCCTCATCTTTCTCCCGCGGAGCAGCTGGTAGTTTTGAACTGCTGACTTTGCTGCTCGCAGTCCGATTCGTAGCCACTACCTACCAGAGCTCCTTTTGTGTATCTTAACAGTGTTCAATTTAGGCTAGTAAGTTTCATTATGAACTCAAGCTTCCTGTTTTCCTTTCTTATTTTTTAAAAATTAAATAAATTGTTGTGTTTTTATTCCTCCTTATAGTAAGCCATGTTTTCATTTTGTGACACCAACTAATTCAGTCAGTAGAGAGTACCTTAAATAGTAATTTGACAAGATGCACTGAAGTACGAAACAGGGTGACAGTGAGGTGGATGTATGTGCAATTAATTTCTTTCTCACAAAGACTCAGTGTCTCTTCTCCGTCCATGACTGGTTGGACAGCCATGTCTGCATTTGATCATTTATCTACATACAGAAGTTGCTATGACTGGTTCTGTCTGATCCATGTGGTATCGTGTAACCTTTGACATGCTTTAAACTAAATGCTTTCTAAGGTGGATGAGCAGGCTCTTGACAGGTTATATATTTAGCAATCTACAGAACTTCACTCATTAAAGGTTAGGGCTTTAAACTTACATTTTAACAATCCTTATGTATACATCAGAATCATTGGGGATTTATAAGACTCACCTGGGGACCTTGTTAAAATGTAAATTTTGATTCAGTACATCTGGGGTGGAAACACAAATTCTCACCAGAGGGCTCAAACTGGAATGAACCAGTTCAAAGCCCTGTTTAGGACTTTGTAGAAATTCTCTTTTTAGTGAATTTAAGATTCACTTTAAGATTCATGCCTGTTAATGCTAGATCTTCATAAGATGAAACAGCATATACATTAGAATTTCTTCAAGCTTTTCAGGCTAATGCTAATACACAGTTTTGTAGTTCCCTCAATATGTCATTAAGTTGATGTAGGAAGGAAGGAGGCTGTGTTTGTTAATACAATCAATTGAAAGATATATACAGAAAAGGACTATAATTGATGTATATTAATCATAATGCCTTGAGAATAGATTTGACGCCATGTAGTTAGAGAAAAATTCCTTTCCAAATCAGTTCTTCCAGGATGATGAAAACAACATTTTAAAAACATATAAAGGAGTTTTTGCAAGAAGGTGAAATAATGAATTATTAAAGGTACTGAAGCTTCTTGATAAAAATTTTATGGTAAGTGTACACTCTTCGTCTAACCTTGCCTTATAGCAATATGGATACATGAGTTCTGCTTATTACAAGTTGTAAATTGGTTTCCTCTTATTGTCTCATTTAAATGTTTTTTTTTTTTTTTTTTCCAGAATAGGCCTAGAGGTGCCAAATGGCTCCCAATTGTAAGCTACAGGCTTTTTTTCCCTCCCCAAGAAATACTGTACCCATTATAGTAACACTTTCCACTTCATTGTAAAGCACCTTGCACTTGCAGAGGTTATTATAGCTTTCTAAAACAATGTGCCACCAGTTATGAGTATGAGTGTAGAGAAGGAGTATCAGCACTGAGTATAATCGTAACTGAGAAACATCTAGAAGTACAGTATTTCTACTACATCAATGGGAAAAAGATGGGGGGGGGGGGACCCTACTAGTGTTGCATCGAATATAAAACTCACAGAGATGACTAGTGAATAGGCAGAATAATGACCCTATCCTTTTCTGCCCTTGAGTCCTCTTGGTCACAGACACAGTAAGAAGGGAGTGAAGAGAGAGGGAGACTTATGTCCTTTGGGTATACTAACATGCTGGTATCATGAAGCAACCATTATGATTTCCACTTTACTCCTAGCTACTATCTTCTGGTTTGGTGACTGCTGATCACAAGAATGTCTCTTATTGATGTATTCATTTCAGATGAATTATATAGCCTGACATCATCAGAAGGAGAATACCCCAAATCCTTAGGTTCCTGCTGAGTACCATTTGCCCTCACTCTGCTACTGCCCCAGCAAAAACACTTGGATTAAGGTGTTAACTCCGAACTGGATCAAAGTGATTCACTATCCCAGGAACTCTCTTTTAAGGAATTAAACAAGTTCCAGAGCTTTTTTTTTTTTTTTTTAACTGAGGCTGTTTTGTTCTTGTTGTGTGCCCTCAAGTCAATTTGACTCCATGTGATCTTCTACAGCAGAGTCAAATTGCCCCATAGCGTTTCCTAGTATAGAATCTTTACAGGCCTTTACCAGGATTTTTCTCTCTCAGAGCTGTTGGTGGGTTCAAACTGTAAACCCCACTGTTAGCAGCCTTGCAGCATACCCATGGCAAAGCACAGGTTTTTCAAATCTGGACACCAGGGTTTCATCACACTTTAATCACTTGCTATTGAAGTCAATTACTTCATCTCTTTTAAACCCCACCTATTTTTCTATGTGGACTTCTACAGAAATGATTAAATCAAAAAGGAAATGACTTAAGATAGGTGAATTGTAAAATACATGGCCTGCTATCAGTATGATTCTCAATCAATAATAATATATTCACTTTTGGATTCGTCTACCTTCTGGGGAATTGTACTCTTGCTCCATATATGAATTGGCACATATTAACTGTATTTTTGTAATTATACTGATTGGTCAGAGTGGTTACTAACCTTTTGTTTGCACTTCCTAGAATTATGTGGCTCAGTGTAAACTGAGGTTGTTTACCATGTAGAAAACACACCAGACATTCTGTTTTCCAGGAGCATCTGTATGTTGGGGTTTAGTTCCTAGTTTCTTAACCTTTCTCAATATTAATCATTAATAACATATTAAGTGGGGTCCTTTTGATCTCTAAAAATCAGATTTCCTAGATATTATCAAACATCTTAAGGCAATGAGATGATGGGCCTGGGGGCTCAGGACCATAGTCTTAGAGAACACCATAGTCAATCGGCATAACATAGTCCACAAAGACAATGTTCTACATCCTGCTTGGGTGAGTAGCATCTGGGATCTTGAAAGTTCATGAGTGGGTGTCTAAGATGCAGTTCTTCGTCTCTCCATGTATGGAACAAACAAGTATGATAAGAATTGAAGCAGCTTGGACTCAATTAGTCCAATGGACTAATGGAACATGTGAACATCAATCTCCACTGCTCTGAGACCAGAAGAACTAGATGGTGCCCGGCTACCAACAACAACTGCCCTGAAATGGATCACATTAAGAGGTACCAGATAGAATGTGAAAAAATGTGTAACAAAACTCAAATAATTTAATAATAATAATAATTTTTAAACAGATTTTTTTGGTCATAATGAGACTGGAAGAACATGAGACTATGGCCCTTGACCACCCTTCAAGTCTGGAAAAGGAACTCACATTTCTGGTTCAATTTTCAGCCAATCAGTAGATAGGTTTATCACAGCGGGGAAGGGCAACAACACTAGATAGGTATACTAGCTATAGAAATGGTCAGTCATTCAAAATCAAAGGGCAACATTTTTCTAAGGACAAAGTTGAAAAGGGATAGGAAGGTGGGTGGAATGCAAATAGGAACCACAGGGAGTTAGCAGGATAACTGTTGCTGCATGAAGGGAATTGTAAATATGGAGACGAAACAAAGTGTATGCTTTGTTGAATGTAAAGCTGTTGATCTTGTCTATAAACCTTTACTCAATTCACAGTAAAAAGCTTAAATCGAATCAAATGGTATCTGCTTGTATTTGCCTACCTGGAAAGAAATTGTCAGATCAGTGTATATTATTTCATCATCTTGTCTCATAGTAAAGTCTTCAGAGGACCATTTCTGATTGTAGAAAACTGTCATGTGGTCCCAATGCATTATCTCTTTCCCCCCAAATGGAGGATTGACATCACTGATTTAGCACAGTGGATCTCAAATATGAACACTCATAAGAAATGAAAGCTATTAATGTCTTGGCTCTATGGCCCAGGTACTCTTATTTGATTTGTTGTTTTATTTTACACACGTACTTTAAAAAATATCCATATGATTTTAATCTGTGGAAAATCACTGCTATAGGCTAAGTTATCTAGCAATTTTGAAAGTCACTTTTTTTTTTTATGTTTTTATTGTAAATTAAGTGATAGTTTACATGGGATAACATTAGCTTTACATTCATCCTATCATATTTCGTTTCATTGCAATGATTACAATCACCTCCATGCATCATCAAACAACCAAAGGGTACACCATGCAAGCCTGCCCCTTCCGATCATCCCCTCTCCCTCCCTGAGTCCAGAGTCCCCAGCTGCTCTATCTCACCACATCATCATCTCTGCTTCCATCCCTGGCGTCACTGCTTTTCTGGGTAGGATCTCACATTGTGCTCTTCTCCCTTGATGGTCCCAGGGACCTCCACTCCTGCACTGCAAAATTAACCACTCCCCTCCTTTTGTTACAAAATGTCTACCTTTACATCTTCAACACTCACAGACAGTCCTGATAGCAATTATTCACTATTGAACTTCAAGAGTCTTATCCCCATCTCCTTTCATCAGCCCAGTCCAGGCAGGTTGGAAACCATTCAGTGGAGATTCTACCTTCCCCTGCACCCTGTAGAACTAGGCTCCTTCTTGAAAGCTTGTAAGCCAGTCACTTCTTGCCTTTGTGTCCCCAACCCCCATTTTGGGTAGCCAATGTCGAAGTTGCCCATCTCTGACAAACCTGTGTACTAAAGTGGTGGGAATAATCCTCACTGTAAAGATTTGTTCCCTCTTTTGAGCTACTACATCCATAAGTATAAGTCAAGTGTATCAAATTGTAGTGGGTTACTCTTTTTTTCCTCTTCTTTCTTCCTCTAGTCAAGTTCTGATCATCTAGCCATGGAAACCAGGTCAAGTGGGTACTATCTGCAAATATGGGTGGTGTTGTGCATCTCTCCTCACTTCTTATCTGATGAATGCTTCACTTTCCACTCTAGGCCTCTGTGGCTATGTTTCTGTCCCTGGGCCCAGGAGTCCCCAGGTCACACTATACTGTTTGCCAAGCAGATCTCAACCCGGCTTGACAGGAGTCTATTGAATATGGTCAGACTTGAAAGTCACTTTTATGGTAATTAGATTACAGTGGTTTCTCTCTCTATAAAACCACACATCCAATTGTGTATCTCCACATTCCTGGTTAGGAGCCCTGGTATGGTAGTGGGTTATGAGCTGGGCTACTAACTGCGAGATCAGTAGTTCAAATCTACCAGGCACTCCACAGGGAAAAGATGAAACTTCTGCTCCCATAAAGGTTTATAGCCTTGGAAACCCTAAACAGGGTCAAGTTGGAATCCACTTGGTGGCACACAACTGGCACCACTACTGTACCCCTGGTTTATGTGCTCTAAGAGGAGGAAGTTCAAGTTCAAGCTCTTCTTGTTTCTCTCCAGCCTCATTTTATGATATTTTCTTGGTTTTGACTTACTTTTCCAATAATACCAAACTAATGGTACAGCTATAGTGCCCCTTAGAAGTAAGGAAGGCAAAATTTTGTCTCTCGTACTTTGCATGTATTATTATGAGGGATCAGCACTTGGGGAATGACATCATACTGGTAAAGTGAAGCATCAGTGAAAAAGATGAAGACGCCCAATGAAATGGATTGACACAGTGGCAGCTGCAAACGTAACAACAATTGTGAGGCTGACTCAGCAGTGGACAGTGTTTTGTTGTGTTGTGTTGTGTGCAGGGTCACTATGAGTTGGAGCTATTTTGACAGAACCTAACAGCACCCATTTATAGTACGCATACATGTTGTTGTTGTTGTTGTTGTTATATGCTGCTGAGTTGGTTCTGACACATAATTACCCCGTGTAGGGATTCTAAGGAACAACTGGTGGGTTTGAACCATTGACCTTGTGGTTCACACCATCCTTGGATTCAGTGCTTATTCTACTGTGCCATACCAGGACTTCACACATATATACATAATGTCATTTAAAAATGTTTGTGAAATGGGATATTCATATTTTTTGTTCCATAATTTCATTGCAAATACCAAAATAAAATTTATTCAACCAAGTGGTCCTTCCTGTTATTAAATTTCCCATTATATGCACAGTAAATTGAACTCATTGCAAAAATCCAAGGTCTTTCTTTGCTTGTAACAAGCTGATATACTTTTCATTCATGTTGAACTAAAACATAATGCTTCAAATACAAATTGTGTCAGTGACAAACACAAAACAAAGACAACCATTTTTCTTATGCTTTTATTGAGGGTCTCCTCTTATTCGTCCAAACCAAAACCATATCCACTGCTGTTAAACTGATGCCAACATAAAGCAGTCCTGTGGGACACAGTAGAACTTTTTTATAGGGTTTCTAAGACTGTAAATCTTTACAGAAGCAGACTGCCACTTCTTTTTACCATGAAGTGACTGGTAGGTTCAAACTAGTGACCTTTCAGTTAGCAGCCAAATGCTTAACCACTGAGCCACTAAAGCTCTCTCTTCATGTTAGTCAGAAGGCTGGAAATGATGATTGGAAGATACAATTTCCATATATGTAGCAGGAAGATTTTTTGTTGAATAGGAAAAATTCCACATACAGTGTAATGATAATTAAACAAAGACTTCACTGTTTTGCCAGCCACATCACCAAAAATAATTTGAAATTCTAATTAAGTATTAATTATTCTGCATGAAACATTTTCATGACATATGTTGTTTCACCTCAAAGAACAATTACTAAACTAGCCACAATACAGGGTGAGGTGGGGATGAGAGATAGACTGAAAAATCTGACTGCTTTTCTCCTTCATCTGAAAACCATTGAAACTAATCCTAGACTTCTGTGATCCTTGTGACTAGGCCCTCCCATGCGTGATCACAGTCCACACTATATAGACTATTCCACGGACTCCCACAAAAATGATACAAGCTGTCTTTGAAAAAGTACATCGAGAATGCCCCTTGGAGGTCAGGAGGATGGTGAGATTTCACCTCACATACTTTGGACATGTTATCTATAATGACAAGTCCATGAAGAAAGACATCATGATTGGTAAAGTCGAGTGACAAGGAGGAAGACCATCAGTGAGACAGACTGACCCAGGGGTTGCAAAAACAGGCTCAATCAAAGGAATCATTGTAAGGATGGTGCACAACTGGGCAGCATTTTGTTTTGTTATATCTGGGGATGCTATGAGTCTGATTCAACAGCATCCAACAACGACAAGAACCAGCCAAGGAAATCTCTTTGTCCTGTCCCATGGTGCTTAACACAAAATACGAAAGGCATTTAGTCAACTTTGGTGTATATTTTAAGGGCTAAGCTACTCATTTTACCCTGTTGTTATGTACATAGAGGGAAACTATTAGTATATTCAAGTTGCTTTCTACTTTATGATGGTCATAAAAACCTGGATCAAAAGTAGGTTTATATGATATCTCTTGCTATAGTCTAGAGAAACCCTTTTTCTTGCATTCTCATCTCTCTGAGCTCCTCCTGATTCTCTCTGCCACTGTCAGATTCTACTTCAATGTTCCCATTTCAGAAATCCCTTTGGAGAAGGGGAAACTCTTTTGGCTCTAATGAGTGCACTGAAATTGTTTTTCCAACGATGATTAAGGCAGTCAGACTTTATATGGGTAGTGGTAATTGCTCCCCACACTGCTTTAGCAAGGAACAGAGCTGTTGGGAACAGCAAATACTGCAGTGTTACATAAGGACTTATTAGTCTCCTTTGTTCCTCTGCTTGCTGGCTCCCAGGCTGTGATGGGCTACAACATGTACCTATGGGAGAACCTTGATGTCATTTAAGGATACGCCACAAAACAGGCTTTAGAAAAGAAACAAAACATAGCCTAGAAGTGGAGAGAAGAAACTGACTGCAAAGAAAGGCAAGAGATATCATGTGATGCAGTTGCCAAATGTGCCAAATGTTACCCTTTCATGACAAATCAAATTGTTAGCTGATTTATATTCCTAACTAATTCAATTTGGCTATAAGTTTCTCTTCAACAACCTACCTCCAACCACCTGAGTTCCTGGTCAGCAGGTTTTTCTTTCCATTGAAGAATTTTGTCTAACCCAGTCACTCTGGAATCATTAGGAGAATGGCTTTGAGTGTGTATATTTGTGTGTATGGACACGTGGTATGGTGCTATGGCTTAATGCGCCAGACTGCAAAGCCATTTGAACTGCAATGTTGGTGGTTCAAGCTCACCAGCTGATCCCTAGAAACCCTATACAGGGTCGGAATCGACTCAACGGCATTTCACAACAACACAACAAATATGTGTTCACACTTAAAAAAAAAAATGGTATCACAAAGAAATGTACGATGGATGTATTCTACATCAGCCTGTGTGTAGAATAGTGTAATTGATTGTTTTGACACTAATACTGGGGAGAAGTCAGGAGATTTTAGTTTCCCTTTCCTGACCTCCTTCAATTCACACACACACACACTGAAATGTATATCAGGGAAGCTTCTACCTGTGTAGAGAAGTGTATATTTTGGGCAACCCCATTTACCGAACACTGTACCCCCTGCCACGAGGCAGTAATACAAAGAAGACCCTTGCCTTGGTGAATTTGGTTCATCAAGTTTTCTTGTCTTTTAATTGTTTTTCTACTTTCATAAGTGTTTTCCTTCTTTGAGGGAATAAGTCTGAGTTAGCTTCCCAAGACTAATGGACTTACTTAGGAATCAGTATTTCCAAGGTAGGGGAAAGTGGTATTCCCATACATGCTCTGTTTTGAGCAGGGTGTGATTTCACCAGAACACTGAAAGAAGTGTGACCTATTTTGTATTCCTTGCTGGTAAGGTGTTAATTTGAATATATCATTTCTTAATATAAGTGGCCATTTCAGAGTGAGGTGAGACTTTAAAAAGAGAATAAGAATGAAAAGAGGAATGGAAAGAAATAATTACTATTGAGCACATACTATGTGCTGTATATGCTTGTAAGCTTTCTAGATTTTTTAACTCATTCAATCCTCACAAATGTTCTGGAAGATACTTTGCATTGATTCCCATCTAAATAAAAAGAGTTAAAGAATCGGATAAGTAGTTCAACTGAAGTCCTGTAAGTATTAGAAGGTCTATGTGGGATATGAACTTAAAGGCAAGAGACTTCTCAGTTAAAGATGGGGAGAATGAGGAGAAACATATGGAGGGGAAAAGAATCAAAGCCCAGAGTTCAGATTCTATCTCTCCCAGCAAGCTCTCTTTCTAATCCATCATCTTTACTTGTTGTTAAGTGCCCTAGTAGGATTTCCTACAGCCACAAATGGATCTGAACCACCGACCTTACAGTTAACAGTCCAGTGCTTACTTACCCAACAGTACCAAATAGAACTCCATCATCTCTACTAGGGCTATTAAATGCTTGAAAAAACTGTAAGAAACTATGGAAAGGATATGAAAGGGAAAACGGTGGTGAAAATAGCACAAGCCACAAACAATCTGCAGGATTGTGGTTCATTTTCTTTTTCTCTATTCATAATTGCATACGCTGAACAAATAAACTTTAAGAGATTTCAGTCACAAGTATAATGCCCCTGATAATGCTTCTATGTAGCCTTTATTCTTCCTTTACATTGCTTCTGTCACCTGCTGAGTGTTATTAGATGATACACACTATCTGACATGTAACTTTGCCCTTGATGAAATGATGCTATTATATATTCTCTTGAGAGCTTGAAAAACTAGATATAGATTTATTATGCCATTGCTTCTGGCCTTACTTGGAGATATCTGCCTAAGTAGACTATAACTTTGCTCTGGAGATTTTTTTCTTTTTTAAGGGAAATATGTTGTTGTTGTTGTCAGGTGCCATCGAGTCTGAATCGACTCATAGTGACCCCATGTACAGCAGAACGAAACAGTGTCCGATCCTGGGCCAACCTCACTATCGCTGCCACACTTGAGTCCATCAATGATGCCATCTGGCCAATCCATCTCGCCAGGGGGCTTCCTCTTTTTCTCTGACCCTCAACCTTACCCAGCATGACATCCTTCTCCAGCGACTGTTCCCTCCGGACAATATGTCCAAAGTATGAGAGACGAAGCTTAGCCATCCAGGCCTCCAAGGAGCACTCTGGCTGCACTTCTTCCAAAACAGATCTATTGGTTCTTTTGGCAGTCCATGGCACTTTTAGGATTCTCCTCCAACACCACAACTAAATATAGATAGCAGAAAAGATCATCTCATTTTATTTTTTCATTTTTTAGCATATTGAAGAATATAGGAGTGAAAAAGTCCTTCAAGATGAGAAAAACTCAAACAATTGTTCATTTATTTATTTACTTTTCATTTTTCCATCGCCGACTGTAAGTTATCATATAAATAAAATGATCTACCTTTACATCTTTGGGTCCCAGACCTGTTTTAAAAAGTAGATAGCATCTGAAGTTGTTACAAGGGTGATGTTGTAATGTTATGAAATATCTGTTGAACACCAATTATATTGTGGTCATTGGACTGGACTCTAAGGTATGTTGTTGTTGCTGAGTGCCATAGTTGATTCCAACTTATAGTGACCCTCTAGAGGATAGTAGAAATGCCTGAATAGTGTTTTTTAAGTTGTACATCTTTATAAAAGGAGAACACTAGTTTTTGTTTTTTTCTGTCATGGAGCTGCTATCGGTTTATTCAAACTGCTTTCCTATAAGCAGCCAAACACTTCACCATCGTGACACCAGCACTTTTTCGCTAAGATAGTAAGGATGAATACATATTGATGAATGATACATTACAGTACCATGTGATACATGTTATAATTGTTCTGGAAACATCGAAGGATCAACTACTATTGGTAATAGCAGACAGAAAAATCCCTGAGAAGGAATAATTGTGTTGCAAGCATGTCAGGAAGACAGGTAGATTATAGAGTAGAGCATTCTGTACAAGTGGAACACCATGGAAAAAGGCACACTCCTGATGTGTTACAGGAAAGTGTGATCAGTAGCATGGAAGCACATGGTATTTGTGAAGTGTGTCGGAAGGACCGAGCCAGAGTGGAACATCATAAATGGTTTGGTTGTTGTTGTTGTTGTTGCAACCCTGTATAGGGTTTCCAAGGAGCAACTGGTAAGCTTGAACTGCCGACCTTGCAGTTCAAACGGCTTTGCAGTATGGAGCATTAACTCACAGCATCACACCAGGACTCCATAAATGGTCTTAGGAGTTTATATTTCATCTTATAGGTGAAAAGTAGTCAATGGGCCAGTTTAAAGCAAGCAAGTGTTATAGTTTTGTGTCTTTGGGTTTCTGCTCACATTTCCAACTGCTTAAATTCATGTCAGAGTCCATATAAGAAAGGATTTCATTAGTATAGACATCGGACTGCATACCAGCACCACCACCAACTCTCTATTGTTTTCAAGTGTGGTGTCTATCCTCATCCAATCTGTTGTTGTCGTGGTGCCAGGATCTCGTAGCACTAGGATGGCAAATTATGTGATACAGCAATTCATTACAAGGAAAAGCTATCACCATTGTATCAATTCTGACTCATAGCAACCATATGTGGTAGTGATGGTTAAGTGCCGTCAAGTTGGTTCCAACTCACAGCGACCCTGTCTAGGGTTTCTGAAGAGAGACTTGTGGGTTTGAATCACTGACCTTTTGGATCAAACTGACCTCTGGTCCAGCGCATTATACTGTAGAGCCATACCAGGATTCCAATAGCAAACCTATAGGTTCTCCAACGTTATAATCTTTGTAGAAGCAGACTGCCAAGTCTTTCTCCAAATAGTGGTTGCTGGGTTTGAGCCACCAACCTCTCAGTTAGAATCAGAGCACTTAACCACTATGCCACCAGGAATCTCTTTCTCAAAAGGTGGGGGGGTCAAAAATAAGGATGACAAACAAGAAATAAATAGGGAAACCTGGACTGTCCCATATAAGGTGATTAGTTTTTCTTTTTGAATTATTTCCAATGCTATATCTGTCTTATTTGATTGTTCTCCCTGTAACACTTTTCTGACTTCTTCCTTATTTTTCTCAATCACTTTTTGGCGTATTTGGATGCACCTCGATATCATTCTCCTAAATTCCTTCTCAGGCAGTTCCAAAGCCTGTCCTTCATCCAATGGGAAGTCTAAGTCTACCGCCAACTCATTTGTCTCAGTTACTCTATCTTGTTTCTGGACATGTGTCGATATCGTCAGTTGTTTCTTGGGCATCTTCAATAATTAGATGTGTTTTCAATAATTAGATGAATGTATGTTGATGTATTATTAAGCTTTCTGAGTGCCTCCAGGTAGATGTGATCAGGAGATGGGTTTCTCTTTTCACTTTCTTATTACTCAACTCAGAGTAACTGTAGCAGGTGTTGACTGTCTATCTGGTGTTTAGAAGCTGGCATTGGCTCTTTCCTGGATGGTGGGATCTTATAAGGTGTTACTGTAGCTTGGCTTATGACCACAATTGCTGTCTCTTCTTGGGTAATGTAGGTAGAGAAAGATCCCCGGGAATGCGGGAATGTAAAAGGGGACCAAAAAACAAAACAACAATAGCAAAAATTACCAGATTGGATACTGCAGTCTATACTTACAGAAAAGAAAAAAAAAAAAAGATATATAT
>NW_006408525.1:17177347-17187088 GCF_000296735.1 Chrysochloris asiatica
GTATGACTTTAATGCCCCTCTCTCAGCTTCTTGCCTTCAAGGCTGCCTGAGAAATTTCAAGATGTTACCGTTGCTCCTTATGACATAACTCAGGATTTAATTTTAGGCCTGTTTCCTTTTTAGTCTGTCTCTCTCCCTCTCCACAGCTCCGTTCAGGACTTTCACCTAGTGAGAAACAAAATGGCTGGCTGGAGCCATTCTGGGAGACTGTTCCATTTCAAACAGTCTCTTCCCCCTTCTTAGATTCTGCATGCAGTGGTATTTGCTGAGCATATCCATGTGCATGCTTAGTAGAACCCTCTGGTAGTGGGGGTGGGGTGGGAAGTATCCACTTGCTCAGGCACCCCCTCTAGTCACCAAAGCGGAAGTGCACAGACAGCAAGAGATCAATGAACAGAAAAAACATGTCCACACCTTTATCTCCCAGCTTTGGCCAGATATCTGTGGTGTGAGCACTCCTCCGATCCTTCACCTGCTCTGTCACACCCAAGATGGCCACTCTGGGAGCAGCTGGCAGCTGCTGATAAGAAAATACCACCTTTCTTACTTTTACTACAAATTCCATTATCAGCAAGCCTTCGAACTTTCTTAATATTCCTTTATATGTAGTTCAGAGTTCTAAGACAGTCCTCTGAACCTACTTCATCAGGTATTCTGTGCTATTGCTGACTGAGGTCTGCACCACACTTCTCCCTAATCCACCATTAAGCTGGTTAGCTTTTCTTTTAATCTTACAATTTTGTTCATGTCAACTGAGGGAGAGATTGGAAACAGCATGGCCTCCCAAACAACTGAAGCACTTGATAAGACATAGAGAGAGCCTAAATCATAGCAATGACCTGGATAGGAAGGAAAATAAGGATTCATATAAAAAGTTTGATGCAGAATGGATCAGATATGGTGACAAACTATGTAAGAGAGGAGGAAGACAGGATTGGATTGGGCTCATTGCCATGGTGTGCGGCACCGGTTTCCTGTATTCACGGAAGACTTTGTTAGTGGATCTTTGCATTACTTTTCTGTTAGAACTAGATAGAGTCTCACAATCTTTATCAATACATGGCACTAGGTAACCACTACTACACTCAAGCTGGGTAAGTGGTTGAAGATCAGATCTGTCAACATGGTGTGGTTTCATTAGTTGAAACTGAGTAGTAAGTAGGTGAGATTTCCATGTGAGGATGCTTAGGATATTTACAAGAACTGTATAATGAGCATGGTCATTACCAGTCCTTACTAGGGGCTCAGCACCATTATTTTTACATTGAAAATATGAGAATTCAAATGCCAGAATCTAAACTATCTGTAGGGAGAAACTGAATGTGGTCATTGTTTGAAAGTTTATAAATTCTGTGGCATAAATAATTGTTGAATAAATAATAGCATTGGCCAATGATAATATAATGGATTCTACTTGATCTTAATCTACTAGCTAAATTTTACCTTCTCTGTAACATATTAATTATGTGCACTTTCAGTCTAACTCAGTTGTCTTCTTTTTTTTCTCCACTTCTCCCCCCTTTTGCTTTCTTTTTCCTTCATTCTTTCCCTCTTTCTCCTTCCCCTTTCTTCTTCCTCCTTCTTGATTCATTGCAACCCTATATAGAGTTTCCGAGGGACAGCTGGTGGATTTGAACTGCTGAGCTTTTGATTAGCAGTTCAGTGCCTCTCCTACAGTGCCATAACAGGACTCTAAATTGCCATGGTTAACTAGTGTTATTAGTAGTGTGTGATGCTTACATGTAATCATTTTTCTAAGTAAGATCACTGCAGTGATTAACTGCATGGTGTGTTATTTATATTAAAAACACAATGACTGCTTTACCTGCTGTATAGTGTTGGCATCTCCTACAAAGTAATCCTCATATAGTTTGTGATGTTGTTGTTGTTAAGTGTCATTGAGTCAGTTCTGATCCATAGTGACCCTGTATAGGGTTTTAGAGGAGCAGCTAGTGAGCTTGAACCACTGACATTGCGGTTCAAGTTGGCTTTGCAGTCTGGTGCATTGACCCACAGCAACACACTAGGACTCCCATACAGTTAGTGATAGTCTGCTTAAAAATTATTCTTAAATGTGTTCTACAATCCATGAAGAATAAGAGTCAAATGATTCCTTTATATGTTCTATAATCTAACCCAGCATGAAGCCAAGAATTACTTAGCCAGTGATGCATTTATTTGCTGAAGAATCTTGTACGCTGATTTGTACTTAAGTGTGTGGCACTGTGGGTTAATGCGCCAGACTGCAAAGCTGTTTGAACTGCAAGGTCGGCAGTTCAAGCTCACCAGCTACTCCTCGGAAACCCTATACAAGGTCGCTATGGGTCGGAACCGACTCGATGGCACATCACAACAACAACAATATTGCTATTAAATAGAGCATAGTTAGAGACATTGTTCAAGATACCAACCACCTCATCACTCATGGTGTTTCTTTTCTGGACCGATGGAAGACATTTATTTTTTAGACCACAGAACTCCAAAAAGCTTCTCTAACAAAATCAGTAAGGTCTTTAAATTTCATTTTAGTATTTTTTCAGAGTTGTACATGCATTAATAGTAGGAATTGATAATTCTGCCAGGCATGTTAAGAAAATGAGTAATCCTTGATTGATCCTTCACCGTATACCTAGTCCTTGGCGGTATGACAGTCAGTACTTTCAACTGATGCTTTGGTCCTTATATTCTTATCTGAAATTATTTTCAGTTTTAATCAGATTCTATTCATTTTTTTAAACTAGAAGCTGAAATTTTAGATTATTTATAACCAGCTTTCAGTTCCCACCCTCTGCATGCCCAATTTAATTTTGCTGTAATTTTGGTTAGATCTATATTTAGTGTTTACATTATTATGATTATGTAAATGTTTTCCACAGCTGAAACATGTGGAAATTTTCTTCGTGTTCTACAGTATCTCCTTCTTTTTGGACATAATATATGTTTATTAATTTATAAAACTTTATAAATTAGTTCTGCACTTAACCTTGTATTTTATGTACTCAATTTATGTCCACACTCTCCTAAAGACATGTAAGTAGGTAAGATTAGGTAAGGAGCGCTGGTAGAGTAGTGGTTAGGTAAGGAGCGCTGGTAGAGTAGTGGTTACCAATCAGGCTGGTAACCTCAAGGTCGGCAGTTCAAAACTACTAGCCGTTCCATGGAAGAAAGATGAGGCTTTCTGCTCCCATAAAGGTTTACAGCCTTGGAAACCCTGTACTATGAGTCAGAGCTGACTCCACGGTACTTAACAACAATAAATTAGGTATTCTATTCATTTCATTTTCTTGGTAGGCTCTTTTTCAAAGATCTTCATATGACTTGCTCCAATCTCTGTCTAGTAGCTCCCCATCCAAACATTTTCTGTTTCATCCTCTCTAAAGACAAATCTTCCTGTGATTTGGTGGAGGGGCAAGAGGAGAGACAGGGTAAGAAGAGCTGTCAATCTGAAGGGATTTGAGTAGGGTGGTTGGAATACACCAACTTCATAAACATACTTTCACATACTCCTGCTCCCACCCCCATCACTAGTTTTATTTGACTGCCTATTTGGGAGGGGAGCAGGGGGCTTCAGCAGAAGAATCAGACGCTTATTGGCTTGCCTTGCTGTTACTGTGGAGTCCTGGTGTGGCACTGTGGGCTAATGTGTCAGACTGCAAAGTTGCTTGAACTGCAAGGTCAGTGGTTCAAGCTCACCAACTGCTCCTTGGAAACCCTCTACAGGGTCGCTATGGGTCGGAATTGAATCGACAGCACAACAACAACGGTTGCATTAGGCTTTGGTGGTGGTGGTATTGGTGGTGGTGGTGGTGGTGGTGAGCCGTACAGTCATAGCGACTCTGGGGAGGGTTTCCAAGGTTATAAATCTTTACTGGAGCAGAAAGCCTCATCTTTCTCCTGTGGAACAGTTGATAGTTTCGAACTTCTGATCTTGAGATGAGCAGCCTCAGTCGTAACCACTATATTACTAGAACATCTTGCATTAGGCTTTGGTTTCTGGTTATGTGCCGTGGAGTAGGTTCCAACTCATAGAGACCCTGTACAGGGTTTCTGAGGCTGTAAATCTTTACAGGAGCAGAAAGCCTCATCTTTCTCCCGTGAAACAGCTGGTAGTTTCTAACTGCTGACTTTGAGGTTCGTAGCCTGATTCATAACCACAGGCTTTAGCTTTCATTAATATTAACAGTTGTCTGTCTTCCATCTGCTTTCCAAATTCCAAATTGTTCATCTCTTCTCCAGTTTACTTTGACTGTGTGGAGTTGCTCATCTACTGAATTCAGAGAGGGAGCTAAGATGAAGAAGTACTTTCAACCTACTGTCTTTAATTGGAAGTTACTGGTAACATTTTACTTTATGGATCACTTGAAACTTGCAACATCTTGTTTTTATCTTTATGCTTGCAACTCAAAATATATTGGGTTAATTTATAGCCCTACCTAGGTAAATGTAGAAGGTCTGATGGCATGAATTTTATTTTTATTATTATTATTATTATTACTTGTTTTTCTGAACTTGGTTGATATATTTTATCCACATTTTTCTGTTCTCTCTTTTAAGAAACATTTGTTTTAATGCTACTTTTAATTCATTATATTTATTTGGATTTGTTTAAAATTCTTTGGGAAAATGGAGACCAGTAAGAAGGGAGATAGTTAGTAGACAAGAAAGTTATACTTACCCTAATGCATCACGTCAATCACAGCCCACATCTTTTTTTACAGATTAAAGTGCGACATTTCTGAAGGGATGTAAAATTCTATCATGTTTGGCATGGTTTCTAATACTTACAAAGACATTTCTTCTTAGTATTTTGAAACAAGAATAATAAATTGGATTTCGGTGGAACTGAACAGCAGAGCACATACAATGCGTTGCTGTCAAGTCTTCAAGTGTCTCCAGGATGCCTAAGATTCCATTCTGGTTGACACAACTCATCGGATCTAATGCTGATGTGGCTACTCAGCTTGACTCATTATTATTTCACTTCTATTCCTGATCTTTTCTTTATACATATCACCTTATTAGGTGCTTTTTACGACCTTGCTCTGAGACTCTTTAAAATGGTGATATTCCATTAAGTAGCCTAACAGATGTTATTAAAGTTAACTAGTGGTTCAGAAGAACTCAACCAAGTTGAAAGCATAGTTATTATCTATCTTAGTCATTTCCCATCTCAGATTTCTTTGAGCAATTTCCTTACTATTCTTTCAAGATACATGTTCAAGAATAGTGAGCTGATGTGAAAAGCCAATCAGTTGTGATATGAAAAGTCAGTCATAATTCTAAGTGGTTAAACTACGATTAACATTTACCTTCATGCTAAACTTGAATCCTAATCTTCCTTTAACTGCACCCTTAATATCCATTCACCTCAAACAGGGAAAGAAAATATGTTTCAACTTACAAAATTCTGATAGGTATTGTTCGATCATGGAACTCTTTCCCCAAAGTCTTTCTTAACAAAGTAGGTTACAGTTCCAAGATCAACTAGTAATGTCCCTCCTGAGATATGAAAAGGAAATAGCGACAAGGACACCTGTCTGAATTTTTATCCTTTCCTCTTCTGATGTTGTTGTTGGGAGCCATTGAGTCCGTTCCTACTCCTAGCGACCCCATGCACAATAGAATGAAATACTACCTAGTCCTATGCCATCCTCACAATTGCTACACTTGTGCCCATTGTAGCTGCCACGTGCCACTCTGTCTTGCTGGGGGTCTTCCTCTTTTGTGCTAACCCTCAACTTTATCAAGTATGATATCCTTCTCCAAGGACTGGTCTCTCCTGATAATATGTCTGAAGTATGACAGATGAAATGTTGTTACCCTGGCCTCTATGGAGCATCTGTCACTTCTTACAACACAGAATTGTTTGCTTTTCTGGAAGTCCATGGTACTTAACCATATTCTTCTCCAACACTATAACACAAATGCATCAATTCTTCTACCGTCTCCCTTATTCATTGTCCAATTTTCACACGCCTATGAGACTCTTGAAAATGCCATGTCTTGGGTCAGGCACACCTTAGTCTTCAAACTGATTTCCTTACTCTTGAACATTTTAAAGAGGTCTTGTGCAACAGATTTGCCTAATGTGATATGCTGTTTGATTTTTTGGTTGCTGCTTCCATAGGTGTTGATTGTGGATCTAAGCAAAATGAACTTTTTGACAACTTCAATCTTTTTTCTACTTACGTGATATTATTTATTTGTCCAGGAGCTCTGGTAGCATAGTGGATTATTCACTAGACTGCTAACCACAGGGTCAGCAATTTGAATCTACCAGTTGCTCTTTGGAAAAGATGAAGTGTTCTGCTTTCATAAAGTGTTATAGCCTCAGAAACCCTATACCGGGTTGCTATGAGTTAGAATTGACTTGGTAGCATGCAACTACCACCACCATTTATTTATCCAGCGGTGAGAATTTTTGTTTTCTTTACATTAAGGTGCAACCCATAATGAAGGCTGCTGTCTTTGATCTTCATCAATAAGTATTTTAAGTCCTCTTTGCTTCCAGCAAGCAAGGTTGTATTCTTTGCATATTGTAGGTTGGTCAACGGATCTTCCTCCAATCATTATACTGTGTTCTTCTTCATGTAATCCAGTGTCTCAGATTATTTGCTCAGTATACAGATGAAATTAGTATAATGAAAGAATACAATTCTGGCATACACCTTTCACAATTTAAAACCTTTCAGTATCCCTTGTCCTATTCTAATAACTGCCTGTTGTTCTATGTACAGATTACTCAGGAGCACAATTAAGTGTTCTGGAATACCCTTTCTTCACAATGGTATCCATAGCTTGTCATGATCCACACAGTTGTAAACCTTTGCATTCTCAGTAAAGCATAAGTAAATATCTTTCTGGTATTTTCTGATTTCAGCCAAGCTCCATCTGGCATCAACAATGATATCCTTCCTGCCACGTCTTCTTGTGAGTCAGAGTTGTGTTTCTGGCAGTTTCCTGTTGATGTACTGTTGTAGGCATTTAAAAATTATCTTCAGCAAAATGTAACTTGCATATGATATTAATTGTATTGCTTGATGATTTCTGCATTCCATTGGGTCACCGTCTTTGGACTGGACACGAACATGGGTCTCTTCCGATTGGTTGGTAGATGACTTCAAAACTTGTTGGCATAGATGAGTAAGCACCCCCAGTGCTGTATCCATGTGTTGAAAGCTTTCAGTTTATATTCTGTCAATTCCTGGAGACTCTTCTTCACCAATGTCTTCAGTGCACCTTGAACCTCTTTTTTACTACCATCAATCTTTCTGTCATATTCAACCCCTTGAGATGTTTGAACATTGACCATTTCCTCCTGGTCTGATATAATTCCCTGAAAGTAAGCACTGCGGATAGATGACAAATGAGAGAACTAGAAAAAAAAAAAAAAAATAGCATTCTCATCTCAATTATAATAAAGAGTTTGGGACTTGAGTTCCTTACTAGAGTCTGAGCTTCCTTCCAGAGTGGGATTGTAGGCATCTTTTAGGAAGGAAGAAGACAGAGAGAGACTTTATTCCTCAAACTTGTCAGAATGACACTATTTCTGTTTCTCTAGAGAATTCTGAGTAGGACAGAAGACAAATCATCAGAGCATGCCCAGTGTCTGTCTTCACTGCTTCATCATTTGTCACATATTGGGTATTTTTACTAATGTATAACTGAACAGGGTTGGATATGAAAAAACAGCCACATATAGCATATATTATGAGGAGAGTGTGGGATTTTCTTTCTTAAGTTCTACAGATAAGGTGACACTGAGATAGCCAGTTGGGTAACAAGAAGCATTTCCTTGGTAATTATCCTGTTACACCTCTACATTCATCTTTGCTGTGTAATCACCAATCATTCTGAGTTACCTGCATGCTTCTGAAGTGAGACACACATGTCATGCACCTTCACAGATTTCTTGGATTCGAACTTACACTTTTTTACAGGTTATGTTGTGTCCCCTCAAAAGATATGTTAAAGCCCTAAGCCTTGGAACCTCAGAATGCACGTGTGGGGATGTAATTAGTTAAAATGAAGCCATACTGGATTAGGGTAGCTCCTAAATTCAATGACTGCTGTCTTTATAAGAAAATTAAATCAGGACACAGAGACACAGAGAGGGAAGGGGGCAGAGATGGTAACAATGGAGGCAGAGATTAGAGTAATGTAACTGCAGGTCAAGAAACATTAAGGATTACTTACAACCAACAGAAGCTACACAAGGGCCTAGAAGAAACTTTCCCTCAGAACCCCAAGAAGGAACCAACACTGCTGCCACCTTGGTTTCAGACTTTAGCTCCCAGAACTGTGAGAATGAATTTCATTTGTTTTAAGTCATGCAGTTGGCGGTTATATGTTATGACACCCTAGAAAGCAAATGTACTATTCTCTGCTTAGGGCATCCTTCATGCATCATCTGGTCAACCCTATTCATCCTCTAAGGCTCATCCAGAATATCAAGCTCCTAAAATATGTCTTCTATGCCTTTTGTCTGAGAACAATAATCTTCTCTTTGATCCATTACACCTATATTGTTCATTAAACTATAAGGTTCTTGAAGGCAGCATCTTTGTCTCATGTATCCATGAAAGTTGAATTTAATACTTGACAAAAAGAATCACTAAAAAAAAAAAGGAAAAATGTTTATTGAATTAAATAGAAACTTAGCTATAAAACACATTGCTATGGAAAATTGAATCTAGTTACTATAGTAAAACTGCAGGCCGAAAGCATATAAAGTGGAGGCATATATTTGGTCATCAGGTCAAATAGATAAATCTGTGAATGTATACCTTAAAGTAGCTGTCTCACCACATCTCTCATGCCTTTAAAGGAGATAATTGCTTAAACAATAGTAGGCAACATAATGGAGAAATGTTCCACACTTTGGATTCCATTTGTACTTTGGTAGTTGAAGATAAACCACTGGAAAAAATGGTGGTAATGATAATAAAATCATTGAGCCTAAAATGACTTGGGTGTACGACTGCAAAAGCCAGGGGGGCTTTTCCTCCAACGATATAAGTAAATGGAAAGATACTTGATATTCTAATCTATGGTACCCCTTACCTTTAGAAGAATTGCAATCCTCTGTAAACAAAGTAGCACAATGATTGAAGTATAAAGCTTTTAAAAGAAATGATAGCCACATTTTAATGATTAATATAATTTTTTCATACTGCGTGCTATGTCCTCTGACTTCAAAATTGCTCCTCTTTTTACACTCCATTATTCAGTGGTGCAGGATCAGAGAATACTTTTAATATAAGCATATCTTTTACTGTTTACATTTTTTCTTTCCTTTAAGTACTATTATGGGATATAAAAATGCACTGCAGTCCCTTTATAGCAATATAAATGCTGTGGGTTAAATTGTCCAAATGGTGCATGTCTCAACTACTTTATATGAAGCATATGCTGTTTGTTCACATAGAATATAGAACAAGGTAAATATTAGCCCAAATGTTTCATTGTGGAAGATGACAATTTAATTTTTATTCAAACTGAGATAAATAGTTTTAAGGATACCTTATTTCCTTGTGACTTAAAGCAGAAATCATTGTTTTTTTAGAAGATAATTTAGCTTACAGGATCATCATATATTTAAGTTAATATGTAGTAAAAAAGATATACTAAAATTATTAGCTAGGACAAAGTTAAGAAAATATTTTGATTAGACATTGAAAATGAAGTTTAGTCTTTTGGTCTTAATAAAATACAAGCTTCTTCTTATCAGGTGCCATCGAG
>NW_006408525.1:17187365-17190292 GCF_000296735.1 Chrysochloris asiatica
TATCTATCTATCTATCTATCTATCTATCTATCTTTATAGCTATCTATTTTTAAAAACTGTCTATCTGTCTGTCTGTCTATCAAGAGAGCTGACTAATTTGCTTCATAAGGGTCTTTGCAGCAACAGGAAGAGCTAAGAGCCAGTGACATGGAATTTTTAAGACTGTGGAGAAATTGCAGTCAGAACCAATGAGAAAAGTGAAAGGAGCAGAGAGAGGAGAAGGGCTTGGTGAGGATTTGGAGTCCTGGTGTGGCACTGGAGGATAAGCACGGGACTGATAATCACAAAGTTGGTAGTTCAAACCTACCAGTCATTCCTTGGTAACTCTATACAGGGTTATTCTGAGTTGGAACCTACTCAATAGCACTTATAACAACAACAACTAGAAAGAGAATCTGAAGAGAGTAAGGCTGATCAATGGCATTTAGAACTGAGCTTGCTTCTTATGCATGATGCCAGTCTTTTCTGCCCCCATGTGAAATTATCAGCAAACCGAATACCACTGGGTACAGCTCTGGGAGTGAGTGGATTCTTTATATGAACTGTGAAAAGCATTTAGTTCTATTCAATGTTGGTATAAGTGAAAACATAAAGGCCCTGCTAAATCAACCCTCAGGATGACAAAATTAACACAATTGTTTTCTCATGTATTCAATCAATACCTGTTGAAGATATACTCTGTGTGGGCAGTTCATTGTCCTGCCATGAGGATGTATTCATAAGCAAGATATCATCCTTGACCTTAAGGAGCTCCCACATGACATGTAGCTTTGAGGAAACAAAACTGAATAAATAGATTCCAAAAAGAATGATAAAGGCTGATACAGTCATAGGTTCCTTATGTCCCAAGCACACATAGCTCATGCATTGATCCCGATTTGAAGGTCCTTCTCAATGTCTGGGGGGAAAATAAATAAAGGCTACCTTGTTTATGTGATATGATTTTGAAATGAGTCAAATGAATCACTGACTATGAATAGATCCCAAATTATGTATTATTAAATTTTCATGTATAGAAGCACATCATAGGAAGAACATGGGCATTAATTGTTCTACTTATGATTCCTGAGCTCCTGAATTTCTATAATTAATGGTACTTCCCAAATTCAACTAAAATGATAATCACTTATTTAAAGAATGTTGTTGTCGTTGTTGTTGTTGAGTGCCATTGAGTAAATTCTAACCTGTAGAGACCCTGTACAGGGTTTCCAAGGAGCAGCTGGTGAGCTTGAACCACCGACCTTGTGGTTCAAACCGACTTTGCAGTCCAACACATTAGCCCACAGCGTCACACCAGGGCTCCAGTAAAAATGTTACCAAATGCAAATCATTGGGCTGCTTGTCTTATGAAATGTGGAGAAGAACACTGATGGAAGGCGGTATCACTACTTCATCATTACTGCCGCACACACACTTTTTCCAAAGTTCTAGGTACTACGGATGCTGTTTGCATAGATGAAAGTTTTTGTAATAATTATAAATGAAGACAAGGTGGCATGATATTATGTGATACTTTACGTACACATAATTATACTCAGTGATACTTTACAGCCCATTTAAAAGTTTTATGTGTTAATATCATTTCTAAATGCTGACTTTCAGAAAACTGGCTGCATAAAATATTGGTGCTTTGCTCCCTCTGCATCTGATTCTGAATTAATGTACTTCAGAAGTACATTTGGAAGGCAGGACTGCATCTTTATTTTTCACATGCGTTAATTCATTAAACAGCTCAAATAAATGGATACTATGCATCAAATATAAAACCATTTTCTCCTGAGTATGTATGATCATTACTGGTGTGGAGCTTTCTTACAGTAAAAGTATTCTGTGATGATGGGAACACAGCAACCTTGGGTAGTCATGACCTTCTGTGGAAGAGAAGTCAAACACAGAATTGTTGGATAGTATAAGACACTGTAAAACGATGCTGGTAGCATAGAAACATGTTTTGATTTGGTTGTAGTTTTTGTTATTTTTGCCTCTCTTCGTGTCAACTTAACCAGATTCTCCAAATGCTTAGCATTTTCCAGGCTGACAGATCTACAGTGCAACCTAATAAAACAGTTGCTGGTCTATCAGTCTTTCATTTCAGTAATAATTTCATAACTCCAGTCCAGTCAAACCAACCCTTTCTCATGTAAGAGATAATCTGGGTTCCTCACATTCTTAAATGTCTGTCAGAGCCAGGTTGATTCTCTGATCTCCCTTCCTGTGGTTCTTTCTCTGTGGCAACATGTTTAATGAGCTATTTGTTTATTCCTTCTCTGCCATAGCAACTCCATTGAGTATGGTAGAGGTAACCTCCGTGCATGTATTCACAGACAGTCTATCAGTCAACGGTTAGTGGAACCCTATTACTCTCCACAGTGTGATTGGCTAAATCACTCAGCACCTGGGCTTAGCTACTTTGTTATGGTTTTCCCAGAAAATCTCCCTTGTGACAACCTTGGAGTAAGTGCTCCAATTCAGATGTAAAATTTTACTGCAAAACCTAAAATATTTTTAGGAATCTCTTCTGACGAAATAATTGTACAAATATGCAGTTATCCCGTGGAAGTAGCCAGAAGCATATACTCCATAATGGTCTTCTTTAGATTTAGAAATAATTGGAAAGATCCTGGTTGTTCAATTTTGCTGTTAAATGTTGTCAAGTGAGTTCCAACTCATATCAATTCTTTATAGGGTTTTTGAGGAGTGACTGGGAGTTTGAACTGCTGACCTTGCAATTCAAACGAACTTGCGGTCCAGTGTTTATCTTACAGTGCCACAGTAGGACTAAAATGATCCAATAAATCAAGTGGCAAATATATGATACTCCATTCTGACATTTAAAAAATAATAATTATGTATGTTGTTGTTGTTGTTATGTGCTGTGGAGTCGGTTCCGACTCATAGCGACCCTGTACAGGGTTTCCGAGGCTATA
>NW_006408525.1:17190557-17197485 GCF_000296735.1 Chrysochloris asiatica
TATTAAATATATACATTTAAGAAACAAATGTTGCTAGTGTCTGTATGTAAGAGGTGCGTATATGTAACATATACTTCTATAGTAAACCAAAAGTACAAGTTTGTTATATGCAGTCGCAGTCCTGGGTTACAAATATTCACCTTGTGAGATAACTCCTATTTGCCTCTTACTGTTATGTAAATTTGCACTCATTTTGAAAGCATTTAACCAGCCCTGTGGTAGTTATTAAGTGGCAGCTCTGACTCACAAGAACCCTGCATGGGGTTTCCAAGAAGCAGCTGTGGGCTTGAACCATCAACCTTCATGTTAGCAGTCCAGTGCTTATCTTACAGTGCCATGTCAGGACTCGAACCAATCCCTACTGGCAACTAGTTCTTTATCTCAATAGTCTTCACCTGCTGCACATGCACATTTTAAATCATGGAAAAGTCTTCTAGCCTTTCCTTGTACTTGAAAACAGAATCCAAACCCAGTGCCATTCATTCCCACTTAGAACGATCCTGTATAGGGTTTCCAGGGCTGCCATTGTTGTTGTTGTTGTTGTTGTTTGTTTTGTTATTGCTAAGTGTCATATCAACCTTGTATAGCATTTCCCAGATGCGACTGATAGGCTTGAACAACTGAATCGTGTGGTTAGCAGTCTAGCACTAGCCTACAGCATACCACACAGAAATGGAAACCTCATCTTTCTCCTACTGTGTGGCTGTGTGTCGTTGTTGTTGTTGTTGTTAAGTGCCATTGAGTCAATTCCAACCAATAGCAAGTGCTCCTGTATAGGGTATCCAAGGAGCAGCTGGTGAGCTTGAACCACCGACCTTACAGTTCAAATGACATTGCAGTCTGACGCATTAGCCCACAGCACTACACCAGGACTTCACCTAGTTCAAGTTACTTACAAGTTCTTAAAGACAAAAGCAAATGTCGTTTGTAACTCTGGGACGGCTTATATATGTCAGTATACATGCAAGTTTATATATCTACCACTTGTCCGTCAATTTGTAATAGTGTGGTGTCTTGTATGATGTTGTAATGCTGGGAAGCTGTGCTACTGATATTTCAAATACTTCAAAAACTCATGATGGACACATTTCAGCAGAGCTTCCAGACTAAGAAGAAGGAAGAAACTGACCACTTCTGAAAACTTAGCCACCAAAGACTTTATGAGTAGCAGTGGAACATTGCTATATAATGGTATAACATAGCAGAAGATGATCCCCTCAGGTTGGAAGACACTCAAAATACAGTTGACCCCATGGCTGCAACAATGGGCTCAAACATAACAATTGTGAGGATGGCATAGAACAAGGCAGTGATTTGTTCTGTTGTACGTAGTCATTAGGAGTTGAAACCAGCTCAATGGCATCTAACAACAACTTTTATATACATTTACATAATATATACGGGTATATATATTATGTAAATATTTGTAGATAGGTAAAACAAAAACAGTGCAGCCATAGATCTCATCAAAGACTTACTGCTGCAAAGAATCTAATTAAAATTGGATGCTTCAGTTTTGCAGCTGTATCTATTATTTACGATTAAGGCTGTGATCTGATTTGAAACAGAGCTCAAGATATCCTCCCACTCTCAGGTCAGCGACAGACCAGCACTGGCAACTGGAAAGAAGAATGCAGTCAACAATTCGTTCTATGTTTTTTCTGGGTTCTGCATTTAGGTTACAAACCTTAGCCTCTGACAGACACATGTTATTTCTATCTATCTAGTTGCAGAAGGGGAATTCCTCTTTCTAATTTGAATGGTAGGTGATTATTGAATGTAGAAGAAATAATGGTTTCTGGAGTGCCAAACCTTGCATCCCTTGTGGTATGTGTGCTTGGACAGATGGCCTTGTAGTCTTCTTTAATAAGCTTCTCAAACAAGCATTAGAAAGTGAAAAGAAAATTGCATATTGGGTTTCTTCAAAATTCTCGCAATTTGTTCTATGTCAGAGTCTATAGGGCAAAACACTGTGAGTAATAGAACTCTATTCACTCAAGATGAAAGCAGGAATACAGTTTTGTCTATGAACTATAATACTGTTCCTTAGATAGCTAAGGAACACATTCTTTGTTAGACATGGAATTCAGAAAGATAATGTTAATTCAATATTACTCACAAATAAAAGGAGAATAATCCATTATGTCCTCATTGTATGCCAGAAGGAGAGACACTGCACAGGAAGCTAATGTATATGTAAAGCCAACTATGGACTTGCCATTGAAAATAAAGTAATTACTTACCTTCACTGAACCATTGAAGAGAAGGTTTCTGTCATTATTGACTATTTTGTTTTTAAACTCACAAAGGTAAAGGGACTGGGTTTATTTAACTTTGAACTAATTTTGAGTATAGGTAGACAATGACAATAGAATGAACAATTCAACTAATTTAAACAAAAATAAACTCTGGATGATGAGAAACTGGTTAAATGACAGTAATGTTTGCCTTCAACAGATTGACTTATAATATAGATAACAGTGGTTCTCCCTTTCAATATGCAATGGCACAGAATTTCACAAGTCTTCTCATTAGGGAGAAAAGGTGCTCTGGTAGTGTAGTGGTTACGAATTGGGCTGCGAACCTTATTCAAAACTACCTGCTGTTCCGCAGGAGAAAGATGAGGCTTTCTACTCCCGTAAAGATTTACAGCCTCAGGGTCGCTATGGGTCAGAACCGACTCGACGGCACTTAACAACAACAACTTATTAGGGAGAAAGAAAAAACAACTGTCATACTTTATATAGCCACCACTTGTCTGTCGCTAGGTAGGACAACATACTTTGCTTTATTTAATGTTATGAACACATGAAATAGGCACCATCAGTCTGTTATTCCCATGAGGAGACTGAGGTTCATGGAGTTTAAGTTATTGACCAAGGTTATTCATTCAGTAAATGGAAGGAGCACAAACAAACTCAATTCTATAAACTATGAAGCCTGTTCTCTTTGGATCCTGTGTTGCAACTCAGGGTCCCAGTAAAGATAATATATAGGGAAGTAGATAAGGACATATACATATAGGGATGGTACAACAGGAAATAAAAGTTAACATAAAGGCTAGTGTCTCAGTAGCTGGGCCAGGACTTTCTACAAGTCTGAGTGTTTAGGGTTGACTTTAGGATCTGGGCAAGGAAGTGGTAGTTAACACTTGTCATTGATCAATTTGTTTTGCACTCACTTTTGTTGTCTAATTGTCTATCATTATATTGCAGAAGAAAAATAAGACTTTCTGCTCCCACAAAGATTTACAGGAGCCCAAACAGAAACGCTATACAGGGTAGCTGTGAATCAGAACCAATTTGATGGCACTTAACAGCAATAACAACCATTATATTATCGCCACTATCAAATTTTAACTTCCTAAGAATTCTTTCTATTTTTGGACTCTTCCTTTGTATAGTTTATTTGTTTAAATGTGTGTTACGCTTTATCTCCACCACCCATATGTCAGTTTGTCGTACTGTGGTAGCTTGTGTTTTGCGATAATGCTAGAAACTATACATCTTTTAAGTACCGCCAGAGTCACCCAGGGTGGAAAGGTTTCAGTGGAGCTTCCAGACTAAGACTAGGAAGAAAGGCTGTGGATCATGATAGGATATTGTAAAACGCAGGGCTTGAAAATTAGTACCCTGGGTTGGAACACAATAGACATACACTATGGCTACAACAATGGACTCAAGCACACCTGAAGTCAGGACCTGACAACATTTCCCTCTATTGTCCATGGACTCTCCATGAGTTGTAGTCGACTCAACAGCAACTAACAATAAAACTATATTTTATTGGAGAACAAGCAAGATGGTGGGTAGGGTGAAAGTGCAGTGAGAAGCTCCATCAACAACAACACAGAATACCAGACCAAGAAGGCTCAGAGGATGGTCCCAGAACTCTGAACCACATATGAAGGAATATTTAGAAAGTTGGAGGCTTACAGCCAGTGGGATTTGTAGCAGAAGCAAGAAATCCAGTGCTTTCTAATTCAAGACACTCAGCTGCTCCCAGAGCTACCATCTTGGGCAAGACTAAGCGGGGAAAGGATCAGAGCAGCCACAGATGCCTGACAGAACTGTGGAAATAAAGGTGTGGATATTCTTTTTTTTTTTTTTTTTAATCTGTTAATTGGTCTCTCACTGTCTGTGCACCTCCATTCTGGTGACTAGAGGGGGTGCTGGAGATAGTGGACACTCCACCCCCACCTCAGGAGGGTTCTACTGCGCATGCACATCGATCTCCTCAAAATTTAAAAGGACAGTTTCCATTTAAAAACAAACAGCAGTACAAAATGGCCACAGGTGTACCTGAACTGTTTATTTCTGGGAGAAAGGCCTGAACAGGTGTTATGGAGTGGGACAGGCAGACTAAAAAGAAAATAGGACAAAAATTAAATACTGAGTTACATTATAACTACCAACAGTGGCATCTTGAAATTTCTCAGGAAGAAGATTGAAAAAGGAAGCCTATCTCCTGATCACATCTACCTGGAGGCAATAATAAAACATAAAAAATACCAAAATACACACCCATTTAAGTATTAAGGCCACAGCTAACTATTGAATATGCCTGAAAACAGAAACAGATAAACATATCAGTACATGTCCAGAAACAAGATGAAGTGTCTGAGACAAATGAGTTGGAGGTAGACCTACACTCCATACTGGAAGGAGGGCAGGCTTTGGAAATACCTGAGAAGGAATTCAGAAAAAATAATTATAAATGTATCAAAACACTTTACAATGGAATTGAGAAAAATAAGGAAGAATTCAGGCAAGTGCTACAGAAACAATTAAATAAGATAGATACAGCATTGGAAACAGTTCAAATCGTACAGAAAGAGGTCCAAGTGATTAAGAATAGAATATCAGAAATGGACAATACACTGAAATGGCAAAGGAGTAGAATTGAAGATATGGAAGCCAGAACAAGTGAGCTGGAAGATAAATCTCTCAATACTATTAAGATAGAAGAACAAGCAGAAAAAAGGATAAAAAAAAAATCTGAAGAAGGTATAAGATTCATGCTGGACAGCATAAAGTGGAATAATTTAAGAATTACAGGCATTATGGAAAAGGAAGAATCACACAAGTCCACCTAGGGGATAGTTGAAGAGCTGCTGGAAGAAAATGTCCCTAACATCCTGAAAAGCAAAAAGATAAGCACTCGACGAACCCCAGCAAGGATATAGCCTAAAAGAAAATCACCAAGACATATAATAATCAAGCTCACCAAAATCAAAGATAAGGACAGAATCCTGAAAGCAGCTAGGGAAGAGAAACATAACATACAAAGGCAAGCAAATCAGATTAAGCTCAGATCTCTCAACAGAAACCATGCAGGCAAGAAGGCAATGGGCAGACATATATAAAACCCTGAAAGCAAAACATCTGCCAACCAAGAATCCTCTACCCAGCAAAGCTGCCAATCAAATATGACAGTGTAGTCGAAACATTCCAGGATAAACAGAAGCTAAGGGATTTTGCCAAACCAACCCTGCAATGAAAAACATCCTAAAGGGGGTTCTGTGGACTGTGAACCAACAAGAACAGACAACAACTAGAGATTTACGTATGTGGTAGCATCATCCAGAACACAGGTGACAAATGGAAGAGTCAAAGACAGAATAAAACTATAAGAATAAATTCAGAGGATCTGGGAGGTCAGTCTATGATCAAAACAATTACAATGTGAAAGAAGGTAAATACAGAGGAACAGAGATTAGGTGGTGAGAAGGTCAGGTAGATTACAGGATAAAATAGATTGTCTTAAATGGAAGGAACAATTAACGGAATATAAGGTAACCACAAAGATGGGTTGGGGTGGGGGTTTACGGGGAGGTGGAGGGAGGCGATGGTAGAGTGCAGGGTAAGGGCAGACACATCATAGTTTTGGTGTTGAGGAGGGCAATATAAGAAGGGGGAGGAGGTGGAAGAAAAAGGTAGCACAGGATTGCATGAGCTAACTGGGACCAAAGTAAATAGAAATGCATGCTTAACCTTGGAACGACAGGGCTCTGTGATACAGGGATCTAGGCATAGTTTAAAGAGGGGAAATAATACTAAGATGCTTGACTGTCTTGTGAATATCGGTTTCCCTTGCCTACCATTGTAAAATAGACACTTGAGTGGGATAGAAAGGAATGTTGGGAAACATGATTACAGAAAACTTGTAAGACTGTCTTCAGCCTATAACTGATTGGAATGCCTGAAAGGGGTTCTAGAACTTGCCCAGTGAAATAGGCCTCTTGCAGAACCTTTGCAGAGTATAGGACTAAGGTTTGTAAGTAAGGACTAAGGAACAGTTAAAGCGACAGAAGATACATCTTCAAAGAAAGATCATCAGGACAAACCCCAAACAAAAATGTCAGTATAACTGGCTACCACAAGAATAAGCGAGCTATTTACCGGGAAGCCATCAAGGCAAGCAATCAAGTTCCTTCAGGACAAACTACCCTCTAAGACTGAAACTCAAATGGAGCACATGAGTAGTCATGTAAGCTTGCTGAGGACCACATTGGTCTACTGGTGAGTGGAAGTGGGGAAAAGGCAGCAATGAAGAAATGGGCTGAGTTCAACCATGGTCCATTGACTCCCGTTGACCTGGAGATGAGAGAGAAAAAAAGGAGGGGCTGGTTGGTCCAAAGTGTGTTGAGGCCTGGGGACTCCTGATCCCATGGGCAAGAACATAGCCACAGAGGGCTAGAGCTGAGAATGAAGCATCCAGCTGATATGAAGTGAGGGGAGATTTATACGAACACCCAAACTTGTAGATAGTACCCATTTGACCTAGCCTTGATGACCTGATAATCAGAATTTGGCTGTTGTTGTTGTTGTTGTTAAGTGCCACCGAGTCGGGTCCGACCCATAGCGACCCTGTACAGGGTTTCCGAGGGTGTAAATCCTTACGGGAGTAGAAAGCCTCATCTTTCTCC
>NW_006408525.1:17209666-17216612 GCF_000296735.1 Chrysochloris asiatica
GCTGGGTAAGGTGGAGGGTCAGAGAAAAAGAGGAAGACCCCCAACGAGATGGATTGGCCAGGTGGCATCATTGATGGACTCAAGTGTGGCAGCGGTACTGAGGTTGGCCCAGAATCGGACATTGTTTCGTTCTGCTGTGCATGGGGTCGCTATGAGTCAGTTCCGACTCGATGGCACCTGACAACAACTACAACAACAATAACAATTATGCTCATGAGGAGCCTCTACACAGACAACGAGGCAGTTGTTTGAACAGAACAAGTTGTCACTGAATACTTTAAAATAGGAAAGGTGGTTGTCAGGGTTGTATTCTTTCACCATACTTATTCAATCTGTAGGCTGAGCATATCATCTGAGAAACTGGAGTATATGAAGAAGAACAGGGCATCAATATTGGAGGAAGACTCATTAACAACCTGTGATATGAAGATGATATAACCTTGCTTGCTGAAAGTGAAGAGGACTTAAAATACTTATTGATGAAGATCAAAGAACACAGCCTTCAGTATGGGTTGCATCTCAGTGTAAAGAAAACAAAAGTCCTCACCAGTGGTGATAAACTAGAAAAGACTAAAGTTGTCAAAGACTTCATTTTTTTGGATCCACTATCAACACTGTCAGAAGCAGCTGTCAAGAAGTCAAACAATGTATTATTGCATTAGGCAAATCTGCTGCACAAGATCTCTTTAAAGTGTTGACGTGCAAAGACATCGGTTAAGGATTAAGGCATGCCTGATTCATTCCATGATATTTTCAACAGCCTCATATGCATGTGAAAGTTGGACAATGAATAAGGAAGACCCTAGAAGAATTGGTGCAATTGAGTTATGGTGTTGGAGAACAATATTAAAGGCAGCATAGATTGCTATAAGAACAAACAAACATGTTGGAAGAAGTACAGCTATAATGCTCCTTGTTAGCTATAACAGTGAGACTTGGCCTCTCATACTTTGGACATAATATTGGGATGGACCAGTCCCTGGAGAAACATATCATGCATGGTTGATAAAGGGGAGGGTTAGTGACAAAGATTAAGATTCCCAACAAAATGAATTGGCACAGTAGCAGCAGCAATAGGCTCAAGCTTACCAATGATTGTTAGGATGGCGGAGGACAGGGCAGCATTTATGAATTTTACAAATAAAAACCAAGGCACCTTATAACAATAGCAATTGTTTGTTTTTAAAAAAATACTTCAGGGGATATATTTGGTTTAAAGTTGAAAGATTTCTCTAGGGTAAAAATTTTTGGCATATATCCAACCTCTCAGCTCAAGAGCTCCAAAAACTCTGAATGCCATGGGAATTTAGAATTCTCTTCCACACTTTTCTCTCTTTGATAAGGATTCTTCTGTAGAAACTTTGACCAAATTTTATACAAAATTGTTAATAACATGCCAGGAAACAAAATGAAATAAGATCATACGTTGCATCTCTTGTGGCCAAGAATTTAGGACTTGGGATCAATGCTTCTATGTCATCTGTGCTTCTTTATGTTTCTTCTGAAAAGATCTTACTCTTTATTGTTATGTGTAGCTTTCATGGGGATTAAGAGGTGGATAGAGGTAACTCTGAATTAGACTGTGGAGGGACTCCAACCATTATATAAAACTTTGTATATCTCTACACATTTGAAATGACTTTAAGCATCATATTGTCTGTTTTAATTATGTCAGCAGATATCATGAAACAAACTTGTTTTCTCAAAATTCAGCAAATTATCCTGGTCTCTGTCCTTACATGTTGCTCAGATTACTCTGAGATCCCAAAGAGGTTGCATGTATTTGTTATTTGGGGGTAGAGTGAAGCTGGAATGGCCATTCACAAAAAAATACACATTGAAAGAGTAAGAAGATTTGATATGTCAGATACAAAAAAAAAAAAAAAAAGTTTAACTCTATAAGAAGGAACAACTTATGGGAGACCAAAACATAGAGCTATAAAATAGACAATTTTGTTATAGAAGACAAAGCACTAAAATTGCTGTAAGGAATCGATGTGTATTTCTTTGATAATTTTTAGCAGTGTGTATTTGGATAGGCAATTTAACCTCAGTGATTCTCAGTTTCATCAGCTATAGAATGGAGATATCAGTTAGCTCATAGATGGCTATGTGGACTAGATGCCATAACTGATGAAATATTAAATAAAGTTCTCAGTACATAGAAACACTCAACACTAGAATTTGTTTGTTCACTGGATTGTTTCTTTTTGTTCTTATATGTGATTTCAGAGTGTAAAGGGAATAAATGACAAAATACAAGTAACCAACTTTTCTTTATGTTTTGTTTTTGTTTTTTGTTTCTGTGGTTTTTTTTGTTTTTTTTTGGTGGGAGGTGATTTTTTTTTTTTTTTTGGTGGGAGGTGATTCTTTAGGAAATGCAAGTGTGACACTGTAAGATAAGCATTGGACTGCTAACTACAAGGTCAGAGGTTCAAACCCACCAACTCCTGCATGGAAACTCTATACAGGCTTGTTATGAGTTGGAACCAACTCCTTGGCACTCAACTACAACAAGGAAATGCAAATATTTAGGTTTTTCCTTTTTCATGCCAAAATAATTGCCTAGATTCCTGAATTCACCTTGCAGATGTAATCCTTCCCAAGTTCTTTCTTTTAATTGTTGGTTCCTGCTAAAAGGCCATGTTCAACAACATCCCAGTTGCTCATACGTTCCAAAATAAGCTAAATTATTTGGAGTTAAAAATGGAAAGAAAATAAAATTAGGTTTAATTGGACAAAATCAAGCTGGAAAAGCTAGAGCTATGCTTCCGCAGTTGCAATTCTTTTCATACTTTAGAACAGTCACAGCCAAACTATTTTGGGGATAAAAATAAATAGTCATGGAATCAATCACTTTTCATACCCAGATTACTCCCAGAAAACAGATTTGCTTCTACTCTTTGATGTACTTAGGAGAAAAATATTTTATGCCACTGTAGGTTAATACAACCAGGATTAATAAAATAGCAGTGTATACATGGTAACACTCTCTTCTCCACTCAGAAAACATGGACACTACTGTCAATTAAAGTACAAAATCATCAGAAAAGATGCCTTTAGTGTGATTCCCAAATCTAGCAAGCCTTACAGCTCTGTGACCTAAGTGAATTATCCTGTGTGATAAAATCAGCAATGCCTTCTTTAAATTATGGATATAGAATGTGCAAGCTGAAAGTGGGAATTGTTCTAGAAACCATTTGTTAACATAAATTAGCAGGGGAGGAGGTACTGGATGAAGAGATGTGAAGACATGCTATATAGTTGTAGGAAGTAGTTTGTCAGTGAGGCAAATTGAAGAAGAAACATTATTTTTTGTTAGCTGGGGAGAAGAAGAGGCTAAAACAGGTAATTTATGTCACTAATTTATGTGCAGCTTCAGTCCTAACTAGGAAAAATTCCTGAGAGCCAGATATCTTCCTCCATTCCCCAATGCAAGACCACTGGAGATAAGCTTGTCCAAGCATAAAACATCTCATTCAGAGATTTAGAAAAAAAAAAAAAAAAGGAAAGATACAGGATTTACGAGGGTGCTAGAAAAGTGTTCAGTAGTAGAAAAAAGTACCCCAGTTATTCTCCGAGGAAATGGATAATAGGAAGAAACAGTTGAACATCTTTTGAAGCTCTAGAGGTGTGAACTCTAAGCTGAACTTGCTGAAGACTTTCTTAGAACCACACAACAGAACTGGACTACACCATTAAAACTGTCCCTGATGCTAAAAGAAAAAAGGGGAAAAAAAATCTAGAGATAATTCAGCGGTGTGTGCAAAACAGGGTAAGCATAAAAAATAGAATCGGAAATGTTGGCTCCAGAAATACACTCCCAGAGTTATTCCTGTCATCCACACCTGCTAGAGGTATGGGTCAAAAAACAGGATCTCTGTGTTCTCAGCTTATGATGTTGATGACTAGTGATGGGAGCCTGGGGAGTGATAAATGAAATTTACAAATAAAACACACAAATTCAGAAAAAAAATGATTAAAACTTAACATTTTTACTTATCACATTTGCAGTAGAAATGTTTATAACACATTCTATTGTTAGCAAGAGAATGTAAGAGTATAAACAGCCACCCAAAATTACAGGCAGAGACACAAAATCATACAACTCTTCTGAGGGAAATTTTTCCATATCTACCAAAACTAAACATCCACCAACTTTTTGACCCCAGCCTTCCACTTTAGGACTTTATTCTATACATATACACACACAAATGAAAGAATGACTCTCTAAGTCTATTCATTTTTACACTGTTTGTAATAGCAAAAGGTTGATTATAAACACCAACTGATCCTCTACAATGAACTGAATTTTTTACTGTACTTTGCTAAGATGGAATACTGAAGAGCCATTAAAAAGAATTAGTCATCTCTATGAGAAATGATGTGAAACCACCTCTAAAACATATTAAATGTAAAAAACAACGTGTAGACTATCCATCTGTTGTTTATTTACACAACAAATACATGTACACATCCAAGGAACATATATAATTTGAATGAAGAATGAATACTTTCACTGAAAGAATACTCAGTGACACTTGATGGGAAACTACTGTCAGGAAAGAAATTGGGTGGGTAGAGAGCAAAAGTAGGAACACTTCATCATATATATTTTTTGCAGAATTGGAATTTTGTTTCATGTACATGTATAACCCTTCGAAATTTATTTTTAAAAGAATTAGCTTTTATTGACTTATAGATTTATTGGTTTATTCTCTACATCTTCTTTTAAGAAAAAGAACTCCCTGAGTATATTAAGAAGATGATGAGAGAAGGACATTTACCAATTAAATAGGATTAAACATTAAGCATGCAATAGTCTCTCTTTTTTTTGCAGTGCAAAAATAATTGGTGTGTTTTGAACTTTCAGGTTCACTGTTTACATCAATCTGATATGAAGACAAGTAATAAGTTAGGAAAGGAATGAAAGTGAGAGGCATTCTTAATGCCTAGAAAGTCCTAAATGTGAAGTTTGAATGTACTACTGCTTCCACAAATATTCAACTTATTCCAGATAATGAAAGAAACCTGGTCAAGGAGGGTGAAGTAACTGTTAATTGCATTTCACGCAGCTTGACTAAATTTTCAGTACTATTTTACATCTTTCGAAGTTATCTTTGTTTAGCCCCATTAGCCCAAACATATATAATTAGTCTCTGCATTCCTGGACATTAGTCACTTCTTTTTCCTGGCCTATTTGCTTTCTTGCTTTTTTTTTTTTGTTTTGTTTTTGTCTTGGTCTCTTTCTCCCTTTCACACACAGTGTACTCCAATCCCTGGATTTGGCCTAGAATATCAAGAAATTTTCAGACCCATGGAATCTTCATGCTCCTGAGCCAGAAGCAGGGCTGGAGATTTCTGAAGGACAATCCTAGGATTCTGTGAGCAATCTGCTTTATTCCTTCAATTCTTAGATTTTCCTTCTCTAGTTTATTTCAGTGCAAGATAGTACAAAGATGAGCCAAATTTTGTTTTGGTAAAAATCCCCTTGCAATTTATAGACTATTTGTAACACATAATCATTATTCCTTGCATTTAAATTTCATGCCAGCCTTTTCCCTCTTCGTAAGAAAGTCTGGGTAAAAAAGAAAAGAGACAAGAAGGAACCTCAAAGCCTCTAACATCTCAAGGGAATTGGTCTACAGACTCCCTAATGTTTAATGAATTGGAGCCTCCTGGGTTTCCTTCTGTGTTGGCCTTGCTAATTATATTTTGGTTTCTGCTGTCTACCTGTAGGACTTCATTAACTATTAAATGATGGCATTTTGTTAAGCATTTAAGGGGAGTGGGTCAGGGAGGATGATTTTTCTTTCTATTCTTTCATATAAGACACATACGTAAATTTGTCCTCAAGCAGAACCTAATGAATACAAACCATTGGGACATTAGTTTTGTTTCCTTTTCACTGTGTGGGTAAAATTCAAACACATGATTATTTAAAAATAAAACAGCCTAGTTATCTTTGGAGTGTTTTTATACATCTTAAACTATGTATGTATGCAGGCTTTGAATACCCTTGAGGGTAAATTTCATCACATCTTCAAATATCAAAACAACTATCAATGTTTTAAGAATTTCCAAGCAAATGAAGAATCATGGAAGTGAGCAAAATCCCATAGAAGTTAAGTACATTCCTGAGCATTAAAGTTTGAAAATGCTATGTTAGATCCTATACTCTTACCTCCTGTCTCTATAGATGAGACAATCAGAACACAAAGGCACAACTAAAAAGAGAGACAAACCAGTAATACAGCTAAGTCTCCCTATTCCCACTTAACACTTCTCTTGTAACATATTCCTAGCTAATAGTGATCAAAATGAGGGTATCAGGTGTGTTAAACATGCTTAAACTCATGTATTTATTTCAAAGTACATTAATCGCTGTCTGTAGTTCTTACTCTAAATATTGCTAAAAATTTGGGAAGGGCAACTGCATTTTTGACTCAGGTTGAAACAGTTAGCATAATCAAGTTCATGATAATCACTCCAGAGGAATTTTTCTGTGTGGTCTAGGCATGTTTTTTCATTTATATAAATCACCGTCTCATCTATAGCCCAAATCATGCTACCTTGATAATGGGAAATAGTCCTTCCTGGTGTCCATTTGTTTCTGCCAAACGACCTTCATGACAAATAATTTAACTAGTACAGCACATCAAATTAAGTGAAAATTATTTCTTTCAGAGCTCTAATGCTTTTGATGGGGTCAGTGTGATTATTGGCAACGTATAAGAACAGAGGAAATGTTTTACCCTGAAATACAGGGCTTTATTCAAATACAAAATTCTGGGAAGGGAAGGGGTCCAAAACTTTTCTGTTCTTTACCAATAAACAAGTAAGCCCTAGTACTCTGGTAGCGTAGTGGTTACGAATCGGGCTGCTAACCTCAAGGTCAGCAGTTCGAAACTACCAGCCGTTCAGTGGGAGAAAGATGAGACTTTCT
>NW_006408525.1:17216712-17225191 GCF_000296735.1 Chrysochloris asiatica
AGTTAATCTTACAGTCCAGAAACAGAGGACCCTAGGACCATCAAGGGAGAAGAGCACAAGTGGAATGCAGGACCCTATCCAGAGAAGCAGTGACACCAGAAATGGAGGCAGAGATGGGGACATGGAGATGGGGAGCAGCTGAGGACTCTAAATTCATGGGAAGAGAGGGACTAAGAGATAGTGGCCAGGAGGCAGACTTGCAGAATGTGCCCTTTGGTGGTGTAAGTTATTATATACGCCTGAGTCTTAAAAAAAAAAAGCTCAAGTGAATACAGAGAAATACTGTTATCGGATGATACTTGGAGGGGATTGTAATCATTGTGATGAAACCAGTTGCATGATTTGTTGAATGTGAAACAGATGAGCTGCCCTGTAAGCTTTCACTCAATCCATAATAAAAACTTAAAGGAAAAAAAAAAAGGGGGTGCAAATGGCTCGGACTGCTTACCACAAATGATACTGAAATGACCAACAAGCATATTACAAGATGTTCAAAATAAATGTAAATATATAAAATTTGTCTGACAAAATTATATTGTTGTTGCTGTGGTTAAGTACCATCTAGTTGGTTCCAATTCATAGTGACTATATGTAGAACAAAACACTGTCCATTCCTGTGCCATGCCCACAATGGTTGTTATATTTGAGTTCAGTGTTGTTGCCAATGTGTCAGTCCATCTCCTTGGGATGTTCCTCTTTGTTGTTGACCCCAACTTTGTCAAGCATACTGTCCTTCTCCAGTGACTGATCTCTCCTGACAACATGTCTAAAGAATGAGAGACGAAGTCTCACCATCCTATCTTCTAAAGAGCATTTCCGTAAACTCCCTTGTTTTCCTGGAGTTAAGAAGAGGTAGTCACTTGGCTATGTGGGAGGAAGTAACACATCTTGGGATCTAGTCATTGGTGGCTCAATGGTAGAATTTTCACCTTTCAGGTGGGCCAGCCAGGTTTGATTCCTAGCCAGTGGATTTCAAGCACAGCTACTACATCTGTCAGTGGCAGCTTGCATGTTGCTATAATGCTGAACAGATTTCAGTGGAGATTCCAGAATAAGACACATTTCAAAGAAAGGCTGGATGATCTTTCAAAAGTTAGCCAATGAAAACTTTATGATCATAACGGTTCATTCTGTAATCAATCATGGGGCTGTTGTAGAACTCAACAATATTTTGTTGTCTATGACTTGGTAGTACCTAAGAACCTCAAGGAGCCCTGGTGGCATATTATGTTATGCCTTGGGCTCTAATCACAAAGTCAGCAATTTGAATCCACCAACTGCACTAAGGGAGAAAGGTGAGGCAATTTGTACAGCCTTGTAAAAACCTTGTATGGGGTTTCAATACAGGGTCTCTATGAGTTGGAACTGTCTTAATGATACACAATCATCACCACCATCAAGAACCTCAATAAATTCTCTATATAAAACAATTTGCTGTCAGTTCTTCTATTTTAGTCTTGTCTCACATTTACGTCTCAGAGGTTCTTGATGCCTTCTATTTGCTGAGACTTCCTGAGATTCTGCAGTGTAACTCAGCTGGATTTTTCCATTGTGTTTTTCTTCTCTCTTCTCTATCTTACAGTTAGGGGTATCTGCCTGAAACTTCTCCATCTACTCTTGACATCTTTTAATGGAGATAAGTTACCTCTAACAAAAAGTGATTTTCCTTTTTCCTGGACAAACAGCTAGATGATATTTCCCAAGTATGCAATTAAGTTCTGGTGACAAAATTCAAGGGAGGTGATGTAAGGACCATGTCCAGGCATGGACCATGGTAGTCACTTATGTGTAATTTTGTTATTTTTCATCATCCTATGGAGAATTGCCAGTCAGTCAAGAAAAACCTCAGGACGGTTGGTAAAGGAGGAGTAAATTTCTGTTAAGTATGCCACTTAGAAATTTGAATTTATTTTTATAGCAGTTAGCGTGGCTTTGACAATTTACATTTCTCACAAGTTGTGGTCTCTTATTCATTTCCTTCATACTTGTGAATTTTATACTTAACTTCTGTACTGTCATTGAGTGGCCCATTGGGAGGAAGAGAAAGTAAATGTCCATATATGATTAACCATCTTCCACCCTTGTATTGTTGTTACATTTACTCAACACATGGCCTTTATATTTTACCTCCTTGTTTTGGCACAAAGCTAATACCTTAGATTTTAATGTAAACCTTAGATTTTTTAGTCTGCTAACACTTTCAGTATAATCTCTTGAATGGTTGTTATCAATCTGTTCATTTGTCTAACTTCTCATGACCATAGAGCAGAGCTAGTTAGTTTCCAGAATTCTAGCTATGAGTCAAATTATATTAACTTTCAGCTTAATTTAGACTAATTACATGTTTGTAATTCCGTGTGTTGAAAAGAGAGCTGAGAGAGTGGAGTTTTATCACCAAGATCATATTAAGGTAATCTAATTCAGGCAACATAAAAATTATGATTAATTTTTTTTTTTTCCCTTGGGAGGATGACTCAGTGTCTGATATTAAGTCAAATTGCCGTTTTTACTTCTTTTCATAGGAGAGCTTGAAGGATGTATTCCCTTGATTTCTGTGGGTGCATAACTTCATTTTCCAATACTCATAGAAGAAAGACCACATAATATCATTAGGGGATCATATTGTATGCTGTTCATCTCCTCTCAAAGGATTTTTTTTAAAGAGTGATTATTAACTCTTGAAAGGCTTATTTCTCATGTTAGGAATAACTGATCTAAATAAAGTTATATTCTTTAAAATGATTGTTGCATTTTGTTTCTCAAGGATTAATAAAAAGAATACTAGGTTTCTGGGCTCCATGCAGTGGGACCAACTGAATGAGGCCTCTTGAGAAGAGTGAAGTGTGTTGAACATTGCCTCTCCTCTTTTCTACCTGGGATTAGTTTAGTAACATAGACCAATTATTTGCTCTCTATGGGATAGTTTGTTTGTAGCCTGGCAAAGTGGAAACCTTCAAAAGGCTTCAGGTCCAATCTGAATTTCCTATTCCAGTTTCGTTAGTTTTTTGCAAGCAAATACTTCAACCCCATTTTGACTTTGTGTTTATTGTCTTTTTAAATAGAACATATGAGCTTAGAGTCTTCTATCAGTGTTTCCAGCAAATGAATGAGAAGAGATGAAGAAATCTGATTTTACTCAGACGCCACGTTTTCTCATGCTAAAGTCTTGATATAGAATTCCTAAAGTTACTTAGTTTCCTAAAGTAACTTTTTCCTCCCACTAAACTAAAAACCTATTGTTTTTTTAAAAACCAGAGGTTAAGTTTTCTGGGTTTAAAAAAAGGATAGGTTTTTAGTTAATGAAAACAAACAAACAAACAAACTTATATACAAAGTCATTGACAAAGTAAAGGATTTCTATTGGCTATATGAAAGGACCACTTAACTCTAGAGCAGCAAGAACCCTAAATGATTGTTACAGTTTACCTTGCTCATCTCCCAGGTAGAAAAACAGTTTCATATATTTGATTGAAAGTTCAGTCATGGGTAACTGCTCCATGAACATCGGTAGTAGATTGAACTCCCTCCCTATTGCATCGGTTAGCTCTAAAATAATAGAAAAGAAATACCTGGATTTCCAACCAACAAGAACCTGATTGTTACAAAAGTATTTTGATCTCCACTGTCAGCCTCATGTTAAGTCGTGCAATCAACTGATACTTTAAATAGACCAAAACTTAGATCACCTTTGAAACATAAATAATACACCATGTAAGTAATTCCTCTCTGAAATGTCTTCTGGGAAGAGAAACTTACAAAACAGTAAGTTTCCTGAGAGCCTGAGAGAGGAGAACATGAATTCTATGTGGGTGTGAAAAAGAGGAAGACCCCCAATGAGATAGATTAGCCAAGTGGCAGTGTTGATGGGCCCAAGTGTGGCAACAGTAGTGAAGTTGGCCTAGGATTGGGCAGTGTCTTGTTCTGCTGTGCATAAGGTTGCTATGGGTCAGTACCGACTCGATGGCACCTAACAACAATCTGTTAAAAAAAAAAAAAAAAAGATGTTCATGAAAAATCAAGAAATAAATAGCATTGTTATTCAGTTATGTGAATCATTTCAAAGGAAGGAAAAAGAACATCGTGAAGAAACGAGAAAAACAAAGAGAGGTAATGAGGACAATGGTGTCCTGGTGTAGCATCAGAACTGGAATACTAACCACAGGTTGGCAGTTAAACCCCACCAGCCAGTCCATGGAAACCCTATGAGTTGGAATCAACTCGATGACATTTAACAACAATAACAACAATGAGGACAAAGCAGTGGAGGTGGTGACAATACAGATAATGGTGACAGTAGCAGCTCAGCTGTTAAGACAATATGTTGGAGTGATGATAGAAATTGTAGCATACAGTGGTAATAGGAAGAGCATGTATGGGATGGTAGTATCAATGGCATGGAAGGAACTAACTCAACTCCAAAACTTAGATGGATATACACGAGCTTAGTGCCTCCTATCAGTGTGTTCAGCAAACAATTCTAACGTGTATTCAATTCTAACTAATTGATACAGACTTGGGGCTACATGTTACATGAACTCTTCTGTTGTGGGTGGGTGTTAACTGAAGGTGTCAAACTGCTGTATACAGTATGATATAAATTAATGGTCTAGAAGATGATCTGTAAACTGTCTAGTTCAAGATTTGTTGTTTTGTAGCAAGACTTAGCATTACTCCACATTTGAAATTGATTTCCTTTCAGAAATTCTTGTTTCTCAAATCAGTAATGTGAGTAAGCCTATGGTGCCACTTTGATAATGTATAAAATGCCTGTTTCCATTCTTCAAATGGCACATAAAAGGTAACAGTAAACAGTGGATTATTTCTGACATGTTTGACGTCCTTTCTGACTGTGGGCTCGTTACCAAAGGAAAAATAGTTCAAATGAGTGTTTAGATTCTTTGGGGAGTATTTATTTGACTGCCATCAGTGCTCAGTTGCCTTGGGCTGTGGTCAACATAAACAAGAAATCCAAAGGCTCTCTGTTGTGTGTAGACATGGACACAAATATTTAAAGCCCGCTTTCTCTCCAAAGAATTGTTAAAAGAGGCAGCCAACTAACATGTGCACTTCCATCTGTGTACTGGATGCTGGCTTACATCATTCAACTTTTATAAACATTTTGTAATATAAACATCCTAATATTATGTATTGCATTTATTTTGGTGAAAATATACATAACAAAACATGTGTCAGCACAAGGATTACTATAAGTCCAATTCAGTGACATGGCAGCATTCATAATCAAAAAGAACATATCAAGATCTGTATTGAAGTACAATTCTGTACTTTTTAATAGACTAATATCCATAGACCTACAAGGAAGACCAGTTAATACCACTATTATACAGATTTACACACTGATCACTAAAGTCAGTGATAAAAGAAATTTAAGAATTCTATCAACTTCTTCAGTCTGAAATTGATCAAACATGCAATCAAGATGCATTGATAACTACTGGCGATTGGAATGCAAAGGCTGGAAACAAAGGGGAAGGATCAGTAATTGGAAAATATGGCCTTGGTGATAGAAATTATGCTGGAGATCCCATGATAGAATTTTGGAAGACCAATAATTTCCTCATTGCAAATCCTTTTTTTTAAACAACATAATAGGCAACTATACACATGGACCTCATGAGATGGGATACACAGAAATCAAATTGACTACATATGTGGAAATAAATGGATTTAGAAGAAGATGTGGAATGAAGAATATCATTGCTAATGTCAAATGGATTTTAACTGAAAACAGAGAATACCTGAAAGATGTTTACCTGTGTTTTGTTGACTATACAATGGTTTTTGATTGTGTGGATCATGACAAGCTATTGATAACATTACAGAGAATGAGTATTCTGGAACACTTAATTGTGCTCATGAGGAATCTGTACATATATCAAGAGGACGCTTTTCAAACAGAACAAGACAACACTGAGAGGTTTAAAATTAGCAAAGTTGTGTGCCAGGGCTGTATTCTTTCACCATACTTATTTGGTCTATATGCTGAGCACATAATCTGAGAAGCTGGATTATATGAAGAAAAACGTGGCATCAAAATTGGAGGAAGACTCATTAACAACTTGTGATATTCAGAAGATATACCACCATTATGTACCGTGGAGGCAGTTTCAACTCATAGTGACCTTGTTTGGGCTTTCTGAGGCTGTAAATCTTTATGGGAGCAAAAAGCCTCATCTTTTTTCCCATGGAACAGCTAGTAGTTTCAACCTGCTGACTATAAGATTAGCAGCCCAACTCGTAACCACTGCCCAACCAGAATGGTTAAACACACACCAATTCAACAAATTCTACATGTCTGTGACACTGATTCTGTTCTTTGAATTGTGTAACATTCTTACCCTTCTTTTCCAAAATGTTCCACCCTCATTAACATGAATTCACTGCCCCCTAAATTTCTTATGTGAGCTTTTTACTTGCGATTGTCAATTTAATCCTATATAGGCAATTTTTCAAAAGAGCATTAATAGTGTATACAACTAATATCATAAAACAAAATGTGTATAAATTGATGGGAAACTAATCTGCTCTGTAGAATTTCACCCAAACCTCAATAAAATGTTAAAAAAAAAAAAAAAAGAAAGAAAGAGAATTATGTTCAAGGCAACATTCTTTACTAAATAACATAATGCTCAATTTAAAAATACATTAGTGGTTTTTTTTGTGTGTGTGTGTTTGTGTGTATATGCAATTTAACAATTTCAGGGTATATTAACCCTCAATAACGCTAGGAGCTATAATGCTAATAGTCTGGAAGCAATGGGGATTTGGAATTTGTGCTCAATAAAATTTTGCAAGCCCAATGTCTAATTCATTGTAAATACTCATTTTTAAACAACACACAAAAGGACCATACACATTGACCTCACCAGAAGAAATACACAGGAATCATATTTACTACATCTGTGTAAAGAGACAGAGGAAATGCTCCATATCATCAGTCAAAACAAGCCCGGGGCAGATTTTGGAACAGATCATTTATTGCTCATATCAAGTTCAGGGTGGAACTAAAAAAAAATAACACAAGTCCAGGAGAGACAAAATTTGACCTTGAACATGTCCCACCTGAATTTAGAGATCATCTCAAGAACAGATATGAGGCGTTAGACATTAATGACAGACGACCAGAAGAATTGTGGGGTGACATCAAGAACATCATACAGGAAGAAAAGAAAAGATCATTAAAAAGACAAGTAAGTAGGAAGAGACCAAAATGGATGTCAGAAGAGACTCTGAAACTTGCTCTCTAGAGTAAAAATATTAAAGAAAATGGAAAAAAATGAGGACATAAAAGAGCTGAACAGAAAAATTTAAAGGTAGCTCGAGAAGACAAAATTAAGTATTACAATGAAATATGCAAAGACCTGGAGTTAAAAACCAAACTGGAAGAACATGCCCAGCATTTCTCAAGCTGAAAGAACTAAAGAAAAAATTCAAGCATCAATTTGTAATACTGAAGGATTCTAATGGCAAATATTGACTGATGCAGAAAGCATTAAAAGGAGCTAGAAAGACTACACAGAGTCACTGTATCAAAAAGAAATGGTTGATGTGCAATCATTTCAAGAGATTACATATGATAAAGAGCCAATAGTACTGAAAGAAGAAGTCCAAGGTGCATTGAAGGCATTGGCAAAGAACAAGGCTCAGAGTTGTTGGAATACATATTGAAATATTTCAACAAACTGCTGCAGCACTGAAGGCAATCACTGTGCCAAGAAATTTGGAAGACAGCTACCTGGCCAACTGACTGGAAGAGATGTATTTCTGTGCCCATTCCAAAGAAAGATTGCTCAACTCTGGAATGCAGAAGTCATTGGACAATATCATTAATATAACATGCAAATAAAACTTTGCTAAAATCATTTTTCCAATAACTGCAACAATACATTGACAGGGAGCTGCCAGAGGTTCAAGGCTGATTCAGATGAGGACATGGAATGAGAGATATCATTACTGACATCATATGGATCTTGGCTGAAATCAGAGAATAACAGAAAGATGTTTGTTGTTGTTTTTCTGACTCATAGCAACCCTATGTACAACAGAGCAAGGGCCCACCTGGTCCTGTGCCATCCTCACAACTACTGCTATGCTTGAGCCCATTGTTGCTGTCACTATGCTAGTCCATCTCTTTGGGGGTCTCCCTCTTTTTCACTCTCCTTCCACTTTGCCAAGCATGGTGTCCTTCTGGATAACCTGGCGCTGCCTTATAATATGTCACAGTATGAAAGACAAAGAAAGATGTTTACCTATGCTTTATTGGCTATGCAAAGGCTTTCAATTTGTGTGGATCATGACAAGCTACGGACAACATTGTGGGGAATGAGAATTTTGGAGCACTTAATTATGTTTGGAAGACAACTATCTGGCCTACTGATTGGAAAAGATCAATATTTGTGCCCATTCCAAAGAGAGGTGACCCAACAGAATGCGGAAATCATCGGACAATCTCTTTGAT
>NW_006408525.1:17232943-17234530 GCF_000296735.1 Chrysochloris asiatica
CATGGTCAGTATGAGATGGAAGTGACTTGATAGCACTTAACACCACCACCAATGCCTACTATTATTATAATTCATATATTAAGTTTTAAAATTCATAGTTGTGCTGACTTTAAATTATAGTTAATTCATTAATCAATGAAATAAGTTAGTAAAAACAAATTAATTGATATCAAGCTAGGGATTTTTGAGTTGTTGGCAACACAAATGTAAGTAAACATTTTATCTGTCCTCCAGGAACTTAAATTCCAGCTAATAGGAATAATATCCTTTACAGATCTTTACAGTTAATAAAACGTGTCAACACGGATGATTTCATAAATGAAGTAATTTGTAAAGATTACTTCATTTATGAAATTAGGATTTCATAAATGAATATGTAGTTAGGGTATGTTATTTATAAGGAGAAAACTTTGAAAACAAGAATTAATTAGTTGTGTTGTTGTTGTTGTTACTAAGTGCCCTCCAACTACTTCTGATTCATATACAGCAACCCTGTGTAGTGTCTCTGAGAAGTGGTTATTGGATTTGAACCTCTAAACTTGGGTTTGCTGTTGTTTTTGTTATGTGTCATCAAGTCAGTTCTGACTCATAGTGAACCTGTATAAGATTTCCAAGGAGTGGCTGGTGGGTTTGAAAGTCAATATTGTGGTTAGCTGCTACTGCTCTGTGCCGTCAAGTCCATTCCAACTTATAGGGACCCTCTATAGTGCTTTCCAGGCTGTAAGAGGAACACAAAAAGATCATTATCCTAGGCATTAGTGAGCTGAAATGGACTGCTATTGGCCATTTGCAATCTGACAATCATATAGTTTCCAATGTTGGCAATGACAAATTGAAGAGGAATGGCATCACATTCGTTATCAAAAAGAACATTTCAAGACCTATCTTGAAGTATATTGCTGTCTGTGATAGGATACTATCCATAGGCCTACAAGGAAGACCAGTTAATACCTCTGTTATTTAAATATGCACACCAACCACTAAAGCCAGTGGTGATGAAATTGAAGAATTCTACTAATTTCTTCAGTCTGAAACTGATCAATCAAGACCTATTGATAATTACTGGTGATTGGAATGCAAAGGCTGGAAACAAAGAGGAAGGATCACTATTTGGAAAATATGGCCTTGGTGATAGAAATGATGCTGGAGATCACACGATAGAATTTTGAAAGACAAATGACTGGCATTGCAAATAATTTTTCTTAAACAACATAAAAACAGACGACATGGACCTCACCGGATGGAATATAAAGAAATCAATTTGACTATCGATGAGAGGAGAAGGTGGAAAAGCTCCTCAATGGGTCCAGGAGCAGATTGTGGAAAAGACCATCAATTGCTCTTATGCAAATTCAGGCTGAAGCTGAAGAAAATGAAAAGTACAAGAGAGGCAAAATTTGACCTTGAATAGATCCCACCTGAGTATAGAGATCATCTCAAGGGATGATTTGATTCATTGTACACTAGTGACTGAAGAACATCCCACAAGAAGAAAGCAAAAGGTCATTGAGAACAAGAAAGAAGGAAAAGACCAAGCTGAATGTCAGAAGAGACTCTGAAACTTGTTCTCCAGCATTGAGATGCTAA
>NW_006408525.1:17261163-17273322 GCF_000296735.1 Chrysochloris asiatica
TGGAAGCTCATCTGAAACCTGTCTACCATGGGTGACCCAGCTGGTATTTAAAATACTGGTGGCATAGCTTTCAGAATCACAGCAACACACAAGCCACCACAGTATGACAAACTTACAGACAAGTGGTGGCCATTTGGTTTTAAGTGGAAACTGCCACATTAAATTTCAAGGATATCTGTGCGCATGCATAGTAGAACCCACCAGTGGAGGGTGTGGGGTGTCTGTTCGCTCAGGAATCCCCTCTAGACAGCGAGAGACCAATGAACAGATACAAAAAAAAAAAAAAAAAGAATGTCCACATCTTTATCTCCATAGTTCTATCAGGCATGCGTGGCTGTCCTGATCCTTCTCCTACTTGGTCCCTCCCAAGATGGCAGCAATGTTCTAGCACCATCCCCTGAACCTGCTTGGTCCAGTATTCTGTGTTGTTGCTGATGGATCTCCTTACTGCACATCTACCCGGTCTGCCATCTTGTTGAGTCCAACAAGAACTGCAGTGTAGAGATGCTAAACTGACATAAAGAACAAGGACGTTAAAAATCTGAACAGAAATTTTCAAAGGGCAGCTTGTGAAGACAAAGTAAAGCATTATAATGAAAATTGCAAAGACCTGGAGCTAAAAAAACCAAAAGGAAAAATCATATATAGCATTTCTCAAGCTGAAAGAACTCAAGAAAAAAAATCAAATCTCAGTTGCAATATTAAAAGATTGTATGGGCAAAATGTTGAATGATGCAGAAAGCATCAAAAGAAAATGGAAGTATACAGAGTCACTGTACCAAAAATTAATAGTATATGATCAAGAATCCATTGTACTGAAGAAAGAAGTCCAAGCTGAACTGAAGTCATTGGTAATAAACAAGGCTCAAATTATTAATAAAATACAAACTGAAATCGTTCAACAAACAGATGCAATACTGCAGATGCTTACCCCTTCATGCCAAGAAATTTGGAAGGCAACTACCAGGCCAACTGATTGGAAGAGATCCATATTTGAGATCCCATTTCAAAGAAATGTGATCCAAAGGAATGTGGAAATCATCAAACAATATCATTAGTATCACGTGCAAGTAAAATTTTGCTGAAGATACTTTAAAAATGGCTACAGCAGTACATCAACAGAGAACTGCCAGAAATTCAAGCCAGATTCAGAAGAAGATATGGAACTAGGGATCTATTGCTGGCATCAGATGGGTCTTAGCTGAAAGCAGAGAATACCAGAAATATGTTTAATTGTACTTGAGTGATTATGCAAAGGCTTTTTGTACGTGGATCATGACAAGCTATGGGTAACATTATGAAGAATGGGTATTCCAGAACACTTCATTGTGCTCATGTGGAACCTGTACACAGACCAAGAGACAGTCATTTGAAGAGAACAAGGGGGCAATACATAGTTTAAAATCAGGTAAGCTTTGTTTCAGGGTTATTTTCTTTCACCATACTTACTCAATTTCTATGCTGAACAAATAATCCAAGAAGATGGTTTATATGAAAAAGAACATGGCATCAGGATTGGAGGAAGACTCATTAGTCTTGAGATATGAAGATGGTACAACCTTGCTTGCTGGAAGCCAACAGGGCTTAAAATACTTACTGATGAGGATCAAAGACCACCGCCTTCAGTATAGATTGCACCTTAACATAAAGAAAACAAAAATCCTCACAACTGAACCAATGAATAATATCATGATAAACGGAGAAAGGGCTGAAGTTATCAAACACTTCATACTGCTTGGATCTGCAATCAACACACATGCATGCAACAGCCAAGAAATCACATGACATATTGTATTGGGCAAATCTGCTGCACAATATCACTTTAAAATGTTCAAGAGCAAAGATGTCAGTTTGAAGATTAAGGTCTGCCTGACCCAAGCTATGATATTTTCAATAGCCTCATATGCTTGTGAAATTTGGACAGTAAATAAGGAACACTGTAGAAGAATTGATCCATTTGAGCTATGGTGGTGAAGAAGAATATTGAAGGTACCATGGACTTTCAAAAGAACAATAAGGTCTGTGTTTGAAGTATAGCCATAATGCTCCTTAGGAGCCAGGGAAGTGAGACTTTGTTTCTTATACTTTGGTCATGTTCTGTAAAGGGACCCGTCCATGGAGAAGGACCTGGCAGAGTGGACGGTCAGTGAAGAAGAGGAAGACTGCCATCACGATGGATTTGCAGCAGCAATGGGCTGAAGCATAACAACTTTTGTGAGGATGGCATAGGGCCGCACAGTGTTTCATTCTGTTATGCATATGGTAGTTATGAGTCAGAACCAACTTCATGGCACCTAATTAAAAACATCAATAGTGTAGCTTGGTGTGGTGCTGTAGGATAATCACTGGACCACTTATCCCAAGGTTAATGGTTCAAACCCACCAACTGCTCCTTGGAATCCCTATGCAAAGTTGCCATGAGTCAGAACCAACTTGACAGCATTTAAAAACAATAGTGTTGTCGAAGCTGAATCTGTGGTAGAGTTGGGAAGTGAAGAAAGAGTTCATAATTTCAGTTATGTCTGTGAACTTTTAATCCCTGTGACATATCCAGATTGAAATTGACAAGTACGCAAGTGAACACTGAAACTCAGTATAAAGATTTAAATTTAATACTATAATAATACACCAATCCATAGGCCTCATCCCATAGCTCAACCTTACTCTAATCTTTGGTAATGTTATTGAAGACATGGTAGAGGTTCAAATGATTAGAGATAAGGAATAATGTGGGTTAGAGTTAAGGATTGAGTCTCAGAGATGTGAGTAAGGGGAGAGCTAGTCAGTGATTGGGTATAGAAGGATGTAGCAGTTAGACACCACTGAAGTCAAATTATGAATAAACAAAATCCATGTGTACTATAGCAGCTCAATTCAGAAAAGCTCTTCAATAATTTTAAGCAGAATGTTTACTCATTTTCTAACAATTCTCTGATCTTCTGAGTTATTTGCCTCTCACATTCACTAATTACTTCATGAATATTATGATGGTCATACTTATTTACATTCCAATAATAATTTCAGAATACCAACAGAATTTATTTTTCTTGATATTTGTACAATCTAGATGACAAATTAATCTGTTTTTGTAAGCTTCCTAATTGTGGTAATTTTGTTTGATTGAATCTATATTAGACCCTAAAGTAAAATGTGAGTGGAAATTGCAGGTCCATAAAAAATATCTCTTATTTTAATCTGTCAACTGTATAGTCGATTACAATTTTTTCTCAGTTGTTTCAGTAAAATAAAATACCATAAACTTGTGATGGTGTTAGGATAAAGAACTGAGATAACATAATGTAATAAAAATAGACAACATATTTTCCAGGTTTATAAAATTATTGCACACTCATGTTGTTGTTGTTGTTAGGTGCCATCGAGTCAGTGCTAACTCATAGCAACCTCATGCACAGCAGAACAAAACACTGCCCGATTCTGGGCCAACCTCACTACCATAGCCATGCTTGAGTCCATCGATGCTGCCACTTGGCCAATCCATCTCACTGGAGATCTTCCTCTTTCTCTGACCCTCCACCTTACCAAACATGATATCCTTCTCCAGCGACTGGTCCCTCCTGATAATATGGCTGAAGTATAAGAGATGAAGTTTGGCCATCATGGCCTCCAAGGAGCACTCTGGCTTCACTTCTTCCAACATGGATCTGTTGGTTCTTTTGGCAGTCCATGGTACTTTCAATATTCTCCTGCAACACCATAACTCAAAAGCATCAATTCTTCTACAGTCTTCCTTACTCACTGCCCAGCTTTCACATGCATATGAGGTTATTGAAAATACCATGGCTTGGGTCAGGCGCACCTTAGTCCTCAAGTTGACATATTTGCTCTTCAACACTTTAAAAAGGTCTTGTGCAGCAGATTTGCATAATGCAATACATCGTTTGACTTCTTTGCTTCTGCTTCCATGAGTGTTGATAGTTAATCCAAGAAGAATGAAGTCTTTGACAACTTCAATCTTTTCTCCATTGATAAGAATGTTGTTTATTGGTCCAGTGGTGAGAATTTTTGTTTTCTTTACATCACACATTCACAGACTGTCTAAATAAGGAACTGGTCATTATAGAGAATGAGGGTCAGGTTTATATGCTGTACATGATGTCTGGAATTTCTAAAAAGGAGTCATAATCATATAATCATGTCTATATATTATATTGGAGTCCTGGTGTGGCACTGTGGGCAAATGCATCAGACTGCAAAGTCATTTAAACTACATGGTTGGTGGTTCAAGCTCAAGAGCTGCTCCTTGGGAACCCTATACAGGGTTGCTATGGGTCAGAACCGGCTTGACAGCACTTAACAACAGCAACAACATATATTAAACATCCTTTGCATAAAAATGACTGCATCAAAACTACCAAATCAAAATCACCATTGTCATCAAAATTTAAGAAAAGTCAACCGTCATGCAATAGTATTCTCCAGTGGTACTCTAATTCTTTGAAATGCTCTGAGAAATAGGGTTCTGTGTTCAAATAATTTAGAAAAAGGCTACACACTATCATCCTCTTGAAGATTCACAGTAAACATTAATATTTCAAAGGTGATAAAAACTATTTATTTAAAGCTGGCTTAAATGGATTTATCTCAATATTTTCAAAATTAATTTTATCACAGATATCAATGTGTGTGCATGGGTGCACAAAGTGTTACTAGTATTTGCTAATATTTAGCTAGCATTTATTTTGTACGTATAATAATGTCAAGTACTTTATGTGCATATTTCAAATAAGCCTTGTTTTATGTATTTGGCAGAAATGGTATTTTTATTGCCATTTTACTCAGAGTGAAATTGAGACACACAGCAGTGAACTCATGGTCAAGACCACCTAACTAACCTGTCAATTTAATAAAAATGCACCAGAGATTGAATTCTAAATGAGGTCTGACTGAACCCTCAGTTTATTTCTTAATCATCATCATAAAGTGATTCCTTATGTTCCAAAGAACTTGGTTGCTAATTCTGATACAGTTTTTGGAATATCATTTTTTAAAAGAATCATAAATCTGCCCTCTCTGTCTCTTTATCTCTGCTGAGATGAAGTTGTCTATAATTTTGTTTTGGTTTATGTCTCAGAGCATATGACTTCTCCTTAATTGGCCCTATTTAGACAAGCGGCCCTCAAAATTCTTATCTGAATGTATAATAGCAAATTCTCCACTGATGCAGTCCAATCACCATTCAAAGCCCAGTTACAACAGAGGATTTCATGGGATCTAGGAGTCCTGGTGTGGCACTGTGGGTTAATGCACTGGACTGCAAAGTTGGTTTGAACCACAAGGTTCCAGTTCAAGCTCATCAGCTGCTCCTTGGAAACCTTATACAGGGATCACTATGGGTCGGAACCGACTCAACAGCACTTAACAACAACAACAACAACAACAATTCATTCTTCTCAGTATTCTAAAACTATTATACCTGATAAAGCCATGCATTTGAATTTTGGTGTCGGCAAAGAATATTGAAAGTACCACGTACTTCCAGAAGAAAAAACATATCTGTCTTAGAAGAAGTACAGCCAGAAGGCCCTTTGGAAGTAAAGGTGTTGAGACTTTGTATCACATACTTTGCATATGTTACCAGGAGGGACCAGTCTTGGGAAAAGGACATCATGCTTGGTAAAGTAGAGAGAGAGTCAGTGAAAAAGAGGAGGACCGACAGAGATGGATCGACACTGTAGTAGCAACAATAGGCTCAAACATAACAATGGTTGTAAGGATGGAGCAGGACTGGACAGTGTTTCATGCTGTGGGACATAGGGTTGCTATAAGTAAGAGCTAACTAGAAGGCACGTAACAACAACAGAACCATATGACCTTGGAGAGTTATGTCTTAGGATCAAATTGCTCTGATTGATGCTGTATTAAGTACATTCTCTATTTGCAATGAGGGATGCTCACAAAATCAACTCTACAAAACGTACTATTGTATTTATTGTGGAATTAGATCACATCCCTCATTTCAAGCAAGAATTTATAGTCATTGATTTACTCAGTGCATGAGAAGCCTCTTGGGAAAAAGGAAAGAGAATTTTAATTATAATTAGGTTCTTCTGCAGACAATCATATCTTGTGGAATTGCATTGGGAGTTCAGGAGGCAGCAGAAACCAGACTGCCAAGAAAGGACAGGATTCTTGAGTAACTGGGAGGAAGGAAGAAGTCAGTTAAATCAGCTAGAGCTGCAAGTGTTTCTAGAACTCAGCCTGACTGACACCTGTTGATGGAATCTTCCATAATTTAGCTACATTTGTGGCAGGATATTGACTACCACTGAGGCCATTTGCAATTAGGCTAGTTAATGGCCTCGTTTTCCCACAGTCCATGATAGAACCCTGACTTGGCTTGTGTCACCTCTGAGCAATCAATCAATCATCAGAACATCGTTCTATGGAAATAATTGAGGAAAAAAAGATCATCTCTGTAGGGACCGAAATTCTAATAGAAGCAGAAAGAAAGCTAGAGTTACACTATATTACCACATATTATGTTTTTATATATAAAGGAGCTCTGGTAGCATAGTGTTTACGAATTGGGCTGCAAACCGCCAAATCAGCAGTTCAAAACTACCAGCTGTTCCGCAGGAGAAAGATGAGGCTTTCTGCTCCCGTAAAGATTTACAGTCTTGGAAATCCTGTACAGGGTCGCTATGAGTAGGAACCGATTCCAATAACACCACCCCCACCATATTTGACTTAACTATATGCCTAGGCTGGTGAATGTTGAGAGATCCTAGTCACATATATATTAGAATGTCATTCACTTCCATTGCACGTGATCTTTACAGCACATTCATGATGGGAAACTTTATTCTAGGTTTGTAGTTCTAGGAAAAGCCCTCCTTTTCTAAAGATGCTCATATAATTTGATGCTTTTTTCTTTTTTTATATTTATTATTTTTTAAAACTTCACAGTAGCACAGTAGATAAATTGATTTGGGATGTGTATATACCTCTGTGAATTTTAACACATTTATACCTTTGTGTATCCACTACTACAATGAAAACACACAACTCTATACGTGTGTTAAAATTTACAACTATCAACAGAGCTCTATCATACCAAAAATACTCCTTCATGTTGTAATTTCATAGTCATATGAAATTTCTCCTACTTATATCACCCCTGACAGCTATTGATCTTCACTCTAGCGCTATAATTTTGGCTTTCCAGTATGCCATATAAATGGAGTCATACAGTATGTGTGACCTTTAGAGACTGTCTTCTTGCAATCAGCATCGTGACTGAGATTCATCCAAGTTGTGTTTTTATTGCTGAGTGGTACCACATAATCTGTTTTTCTATGCACTCATTGAATCACATTTGAATAGTCTCTAGCTATTGATTATCATGAATAGAGCTATTATAAAGATTCAAGTATAGGTTCTTGTGTGAACAAAAGTTTTCATTTTTTCTTCAGCAAATACCTAGGAATGGGATTTCACTTCTCATAGGTAAATACCTAGGAATACTGTAGGGAGTCTGTTTCACATTATATGGAAATCACCAGATAGGTCTCCAAAGTAGCTGTGTTTTCACTCCTCAGTACTCAGAATGCTTTTGAGCTTATGTGCTCCTTTATCAGTACTTGGTATTGTTAATTTATTTTGGTTTGAATTTTTGGCCTTTTTAATAGATCTACCGCTATATCTGGTTGTAGTTGTAATTTATGCTGGAGGCTGGGCAGTTAAATACTTGTTTGTTAAGTGAAAGGTCAGTGGTTCAAATCCACTGGCATCTCTGTGGCAGAAAGTTGTAGGCAATGTACATTTGTCACTCTATTGGGCAGTTCTCCTCCGACCTAAAGTATCACTATGAGTCACAATCAACTCAACCGCAAGGGGTTGAATGGCTAATGAGGTTGAACATTTTTGTCTTGTTATTTATCACTAAAAGTGCCTGAGAGTTGTAGTGTGTTGCCATAGGATAAGCACTCAACCTCAAGGTTGGTTTGAACTGCTCAGTCGGCGGCTCTAGCTCACTAGCCGCTCCTTGGAAACCCTATGCATGGTCACTATGAGTCAGAACTGACTTGATGGCACTTAACAACAATAACAACAGAGAAGCCCTAGTGTGGCTCTGTGGGATAATGCACTGGACCACAGTGTCAGTTGGAACCACAAAATTGTCCATTAAAATTCACCAGCCGCTCTTTGAAAACCCTACACAGGGTTGCTTTAAGTCAGAATCAACTCAAAGCACTTAACAGGAACAGCAAAGGAGCCCCAGTAGCACAAAAGGTTAAGCACTGGGCTGCTAATTGCAATATTGGTGATCAAACCCACTATCCACTATCAAGGAGAAATATGAGACTGTCTGCTCTTATAACGATTTATGGAGCAGTTCCACCACTCTGTCATATAGAGTTGCTGCTATGAGGCAGAATTGACTCGGTAGCAGTGGGCATTTTCTAGTAGTATATTTTCTTTAGTGAAGTGTCATTTCAGATTTTAAACTCAGTTTGTTTTCTTTCTATTAGGTATGGGAGTTCTTTACGTATTCCTGATACAGTCTTTTGTTCGATTTGGAATTTGAAAATAGTTTTAAATATTATAATTTCTGTTATTTTATTGTTTAGTCAAACATTTGGTATCATATCTATGAACTCTTTGTTTAGCCAAAGTCATTTTTTTTTCCCCCCTACAAGTTTGTCTCCGAGAGCAAGTTAAATTCTAGGAGGATGAGTTCATTGAGCTGATTTTGCTGATGATATATTTGGGAGGTAACATGAGATGGTGATGACACCTTTTAATATAGTCAGGTTAATACGTTCTTGCTTGCCTCATTTTGTTCTGAATATATTTGAACCAGTAAAGAACAGATTTTAAATAAGGCTATTCAATTCTCTTCATGCATTGGGACTGGGAATTAATTTATTCTGTTTTTTATGGGCATAAATTTATACATAGTGTAGAATTGCACTCATGCATTTAATAAATATTTGAGTGCTCACTATGTGACAGGCACTGTTCTAAGACATAGAGAAACCAGTGATTAAAATCAAAACAAAATCTTCCTCTACATGAGATGTACATTTTAATGAAATATGCATATATTTAGATTACACAGTTTCTAAATAGCAATATAAATGGTATGAGAAATTCTGCCTGCCATTCTCCTCAATGAACCTATGCCCCCCAGATCCTCTTGAGATGGGAGATGTGAATAAGATATATCTTCCATTTATTTCAGTATCCATTGAGATTCTACAAATCTGCATTTGCAAGTATCTCTCTGAACTGAACATGAACTCAGAATTTAAAGACACACACATACACACACACACACACACACTATATGCTATTGTTGCTTCTGACTTATAGCGACCCTGTGCACAAGAGAAGGAAATACTGTCTTGCACCATCTTCATAATTGTGTTACATTTGAGCCCATTGCTTCTGCCATTGTTTCAGTCCACCTCCTTGGGGTCTTCGTCTTATTCACTGATGCTCCACTTTACCAAGCATGATGTCTTTCTCCAGGGACTGGACCTTCCTAATAACATATCTGAGCATGAAACATGAAGTCTCACCATCCTGGCTTCTAAGGAACATTCTGGCTATACTTCCAACACAGATTTGTTTGTTCTTTAGGCAGCCCATAGTGCTTTCAATATTCTTCTCCAACACCGTAACGCAAACACATCTATTCTTCTAGTCTTCTTATTCGTTTTCCAACTTTCACATGCATACTAGCCAACTCAAAATACCATGGCCTGCATTAGGTGCACCTTAGTTCTCACACTGTTATCTTTGCTCTTGACTACTTTAAAGAGATCTTGTCCAGCAGATTTACCTAATGCGATATATTGTTTGATTTCCTGATTGCTTTTTCCATGAACATTGATTGTGGGCTCAAGCAAAATGAAGTCTTTGACAACTTCAATCTTATCTCCATTTATCATGATGTTATCTATTGGTCCAGTTATGGGGATTTTTGTGTTCTTTACATTAAGGTGCAATCCATACTGAAGACTATAGTCTTTGATCATCATCAATAAGTATTTTAAGTCCTCTTTTCTTCCAACATGCAAGGTTGTGCCAGCTGCATATCACAGGTGGCTAATGAAAATTCTCGTAATCATAATGCCACATTTTTCTTCATATAATTCAGTTTCTCAATTTTTTTTGCTCAATATACATATTGAATAAATATGGTGAAATGATACACAAGTAAGGTGAAGTAAAACCTGGTTCACACTTTTCTTAAACCAATAAGTGTTCCTTGTTCTGATCTAACAACTGCCTCATTGTCTATATACAGGTTCCTCATGAGCATATTCATTTCAATATTAACCATAGTTTGTCATAATCTATACAGTCAGAAGCCTTTGCATAGACAATAAAGGCATGAATAGTTATCTTTTTTATCTTCTCTGCTTTCATCTAAGATCCCTCTGACGTCAACAATGACATCCTTAGTTCCAGATTCTCTTCTGAATCAGACCTGAATTTCTGGCAGTCAAGTCTAATGCATAACAACCCTGTATAGGGTCTCCAAGGCTGCAAATGTTTGTGGCTACAGAAAGCCTCACTTTTTCCAAGGCATTGCTAGTGGGCTCAAACGACCAAACTTGTGGTTCACAGTCCAGGCTTTATCCTACAGAGCCATTGTGCACCCCACATGTATGTATATCCATATATAATGTGTGGGTGTGTCTAATTTTATTTTGTTGTTGTCGAGAATGTATGCAGTATAACATCAATTCAACAACTTCTACATAAACAATTCAGTGAAAATAATTAGTCTTTAGGTTGTGCAACTATTCCCACCCTCTTTTTTTCAAGTTGTTCCTCCCTCATTAACATGAACTCGCTGTAGCTTAAGCTCCCTACCTAATCTTTTGTATTGTTGTGTCTGTTTGATTACACAGTGATAGATCTTAAAATAACACAATGCTCAAGGCAGGCATTGTATGTATACTAGTTATGTTAAAATCATTGAAGATTTCAGGCTTCAAGGTTTAAAGATTGTCTTAAAATAATAGGTTCGGGAGTTCAACCAGTCTCCATGGTTCTAGAAAATTTGAATTCCAGGAAAACTTGACATTCTGTTCTGCATTTTCTCCCTTTAGAGCAGTATTCCTCTATGCAAACTTTGACCAAAATGTTCAGTAATGTTAGCTGGGCATCATTCAGTTACTCTGGTGTCATTGATAAGGAGGCCATTGTTCATGGAAGCAATTAGTCATTTTTAATGTAATATTTTTATGCAATATCAAGCTATATCATAAATGCACATACAAATCAAATTTTGGTTAAGACAATTTAAAAATGATTATAACAGTACATCGACAAGGAACAGGCAGAAATTCAAGCTGGATTCAGAAGAGGGCATGGAACGAGGGCTATGATTGCTGACAACAGCAGGACCTTGGGTAACAGTAGAGAATATCAGAAAGATGTCTACGTGTGCTTTAGTAACTATGTAAAGGTTTTCAACTTGGTGGACCATGACAAACTATAGATAACATTGAGATGAATGGGTTTTCCAGAACTTTATTGTGCTCGTAAGGAACCTACACATAGACCAAGAGGCAGTTGTTAGAACAGAACAAGAGGATATTGAAGGGTTTTAAGCCAGGACATTTGTGTAGTTGCGTCGTATCTTTTCACTACACTTATTCAATCTGGATGATGAGCAAATAATCTGAAAAATTGGATTATATGAAGAAGAATGTGGTATCAGGATTGGAGAAAGACTCGTCAACAACCTGTGATATGCAAACAATAACAGCCTTGCTTGCTGGAGGTTCAGAGGACTTAAAATGCTTACTGATGAAGATCAAACACCACAGTCTTCATTATGAATTACACCTCAATGTAAAGAAAACAAAGATCCTCACAACTGGGCCAGTAAATAACATCATAATAAATGGAGAAAACATTGAAGTTGTTAAAGACTCCAATTTGTTTGGAATCACAATTAGCATTCATTGAGCAGCAGTCCAGAAATCAAATGGTCTAATACATTAGGCAACACTACTGTACAAGATAAAAGGTACCAGCTTGAGGAATAAGGTGCACCTGATACAAGCCATAGTATTTTTGGTCACGTCATATGCATTGGCATGTTGGACAGTGAATGAGGCAGACTGTGGAATAATTAATGCATTTGAATTATGGTGTTGGAGAAGAATATTAAAA
>NW_006408525.1:17274077-17282690 GCF_000296735.1 Chrysochloris asiatica
AATTTGGATTGTAGTCCTCATGTATCCTGTGAGCTTCTGTCTTTCTTTTTTTGATTTAAATTATATATACAGTGAAATATCACTCTATTTTAAGGATAGGGATGATGAATATGCATTACTAAACTACATGATTTATTGACTTTTCCAATATAAGCACAATTTTATCACTGTTCTTGTTAGAAAAGTAATTAAACAACTTCTTTTTCAAATCCACTCTAGAAAGAATTTGTGGCTCTAGATAAAATACTTATCATGCAATAGAATGAAATTTGGAAAGCATTCAATGTAGTGGAGAGTAGTAGTAAAATTGGAAAATTGTGAGGAGAATTAGAAGAAACTCATATTTAACCAAATAACTTTAACAATTGTGAAATAGCTCTTCAAATCACTTTGAGCTTTCTAGTAACCTAATTAACTGGGAAACCTATTGGTTATAAGATATCATAGTATACCTAAGGAGCTCTGGTAGTGTAGTGGTTACAAATCAGGCTGCTAATCTCAAGGTCAGCAGTTCGAAACTACCAGTGGTTCTGTGGGAGAAAGATGAGGCTTTCTGCTCCCCTAAAGATTTACAGCCTCAGAAACCCTGTGCAAGGTTGCTATGAGTCAGAATCAACTCAATAGCACTTAGCAACAGCAAGAAAAAAAAGTACAACATTTTGAGGTGGTGTGCAAGGCAATCTGAGACACATTTCTTGCATGTGTTTCAAAAAGTAGCACTCTAAGGAACTGTAGATGTATCTACAACACAGTTATTATAGGAAATAAAATACTGTAGTACACATGGCATCACTATGAGTTGGAAACAACTCAACGGCAGCTAATAATAGCAATCAACCGAAACCAAGCCAACTGCCCTTGAGTTGAGTTGATTTCAGTTCCAATAGCCCCTACTGGATAGAGGATAACTACTCCAGATGGTTCTCAAGGCTGTCAATCTTTATGGAAGCAGACTGCCTCCTCTTTCTTCCTTGGAGTGGCTGGTGCATTTCAACCACTGACTTTGGTTAGTCGTCCAATGCTTATCCCACTGTACCACCAGGTCACCTTAAAAACAGTTACATTGGGTTAATACAAAACTGCAGATTCTGGTAACCAAGTGTTGTCTTGTAGAACCTTTAGATAGATTGTTTGTTATTTTAAACTGAAATATCACACTGACAGCTAAATCTGTGTCCCTAGAAATAGTTCTGCTAGTATATAGGTTTCAAAGTGCGAGAAACTGCTTTTCTTTCCTTTTAAGATGGTAACTGTTACTTTAACAGTTTACAACTGTTTTAAATTCTGCATATATAAACTTGACCTCAGCACTTTTCTGAGTTAGTGTACAACCCAAATTAATTATGAACTTTCATTAAACTTCTTCTGTGTAAGTTCAGGACCACAGAGTGACAGAGAGAAAGTGGGAAGAAATTCTTCCCAGTGACAACTCACGTTGGTGAGGACCAAGATACTTAAGAAGTCATGTCTTAAGAATTGTTACTGTTGTTAAATGCTGTCTAGTCAGTTCTGACCCATAGCAACCCTGTATAGGGTTTCTAAGGAGCAGCTGGTGAGCTTGAACCACCGACCTTGAAGTTCAAACAACTTTGCACAGAGCCACACCAGGACTCCGTCTTAAGAATAGAGTCCCAATATATTCTCCTGCTTTCCAACACTGTCACTCTCATAACCACATAGTCTATTCTTCATACTGTACAGCTATTGAGTCAAGTTTTAGTTAAAAATTAAACTAATAACTTACAAAAGAGAGGCTCATTTGATACTGAACCAATCAGTGTGCACCATTGTCGCTGCCACGATATACTCTAGGTACTATTTTCTCACTATTTTCTCAGATAAGAACGTTCTGCAGTTAGTAATCCCCAAGTTTAAGTCTGTTGATACAACAGAGTCAATTGATTGTAGTGGTGCAGAGCCTAATTTAAAATTTTATAGTAGTGTCTAAGAAAAGATTCCATCTGGGGACATTGATGTCCAATTGAGAACAGCTGATATTCCCTAAAATAAAAATTGCATATAATTTAAATTTTCTCATGGAAGAAAAGCAGAGAGTAATTGTTAATGTTGTCATCACTGTTTTCATGAAAACAGACTTTCTTTTTTTTTTTTTACTAATATGTGTAACAATCCTTTTTAAACATAGTCATTCTATGCTAAGATCTTAGTATAATAATATTAAAAATCAATAGATAAGGCTAGTGCAATCTCAAAGCCTATTATCACTTAGGGAGCAGCATTAATAAGTCTATTTGGCTAAAGTGTTGATACAGAGAAAGTCATTATTTACTATTCTTGGGAGAATCAGAGAAGAATTCACATAGCAGATACTTGAGGTAATATTAAAAGATTCTAACTGTCTGGGGCAAGAGAAAAATTATACATATGCCAATATATATGAGTATTAAGGTTATTGCGCATAGTGGTTATGGATCGGGCTGCGAACCTTAAGGTCAGCGGTTCAAAACTACCAGCCACTCCGCGGGAGAAAGATGAGGCTTTCTACACCCTCGGAAACCCTGTACAGGGTCGCTATGGGTCGGAACCAACTTGACGGCACTTAACAACAACAACAAGGTTATTGCACACAGCTCAGAATGGATAGAATGGTGGACCTAAGGTCTCTCCCAAGCTGAAGAAGATTGTGTTTGCTTTAACTTGGCTCTATAACACTTTATTGAAATCTCAGATGGTAAGTAATCTAGATAATTTGAATTTATTTGTGGTAACATCTTACACAGTAATCTGAACTCAGCTGAAAAAGAAGGGGGTCTTTGATTTACATAAAGCATCATGGTTAGATACTATACTTTCAGCAATGAGCAACCTGCCAAGGAGTTTCTAGCTGAGTTACAAAGGGGAAAATCAGGGGTTGTCCATTAGATCTGCACTGAAGGCACTAGTGAAAAGAAAAGAAAAACCCCCAAGTATTAACAGAGTTCAAATTGAAATATTTCAACAAACTCACGAAGCACTGGAGGTGCTCACTTGTCTATACCAAGAAATTTGGAAGACCGCTACCTGGCCTACATAGCCATACATAGGTAGGGAGTTGCTAGAATTTCAAGCAGGATTCAAAAGTGGAACTGGAATTAGGGATATCATTGCTGATGTCAGATGGAGCTTGACTGAAACAGAGAATAGCAGAAAGATGCTTAATTGCACTTTATTGATCGTAAAGCATTAGACTGTGTGAATCAGAGCAAACTGTGGACAAACATTGCAAAGAATGGGAATTACAGAACACTTTATTGTACATAGACCACGAGATGGTCATTAGAAGAGAACGAGGGGATACTGCAAGTTTAATATGAAGAACGGTGTGTGCCAGGGTTGTATCCTTACATTGCACTTATTCCATGTGTAAGATGAGAAATTACTCTTGAAGCTGGGTTATAGAAGAAGAATGAGACATCAAGATTAGAGGAAGACTCATTAACAACCTGCAATATGCAGATAACACAACAACAGCACTTAACAACAACAACAAATAATTTTACTTGCCTGCTAGAAGCAAAGAGGACTTGAAATACTTACTGATGAAGATCAAAGACATCAACCTGCAGTATGGATTGCACTTCAATGTAAAGAAAACAAAACCCTCACAACCGGACCAACAAATAACAACACGATGAACAGAGAAAACATTGAAGTTCTCAAATATTTCATTTTACTTAGATGCATAATCAAAGCTCATGGAAGCAACAATGAAGAAATCAATTGGATGGTATTATACACATCTGTGGCAAAAGACCTCTTAAAAGTCTTAAAGAGCAAAGACGTCACTTTGAGGAATAAGGTGTGCCTGACCCAAACTATGGTATTTTCAATTGCCTCAGATACAATGTTGGGCAAGGTAAAAAAAAAAAAAATCCTAAAAGAATCCATTCTTTTGAATTAATGGTGCTGGCAAAGAATATTGAAAGTACCAGAGAATAAACAAAACTATCTTGGAAGAAGTACAATCAGAATGTTCCTTACACGTGAGGATGGCGGAATTCCTTCTTTCATATTTTGGACATGTTGTCAGGAGGGATAGTACCTGGAGAAAGACATCAGGCTTGGAAGAGTGGAGAGCCAATCCCTAGGGAGATGGACTGATATAGTGGCCTCAAAAATGGGCTGAGAACCTCAGGGTCAGCAGTTCGAAACTACCAGCTGTTCCGTGGGAGAAAGATGAGGCATTCTGCTCCCATAAAGATTTACAGCCTCGGAAACCCTGTACAGGGTCGCTATGAGTCGGAACCGACTCCACGGCACATAACAACAACAACAATATATATATATATATGTTAGCATAGTGGTTACGTGTTGGGTTGCCAACCTCAGGGTCAGCAGTTCAAAACTACCAGTGGTTCCCCAGGAGAAAGATGAGGCGTTCTGCTCCCGTAAAGATTTACAGCCTCGGAAACCTTGTGCAAGATCACTATGAGCTGGAACTAACTCTATGGTACTTCACAACAACAACTATATATATATATACATACACGTATATATATGTATACACACACACACACATATATATAGGCATAAGTATGATTAGAATGGGAAGCAGATCAGAATTTGAAGAGCAAATTCATTATTTATGTTTTTAAAGAAAAAGGCAGACACCTGAGAGTTTGTGAAAGAAGCAGGGCCATGATGTTACAGCCTAGGACATGTAAGGAAAGCATGATAAGACAGGAGGAAGCCGCTAGAACCTCAATGAGTCACTCAACTCAGAAACTTCAGGTATGTAAGAAATTGAGAAGGAGGCAGAAAAAGGGAATGGTTTAAAGTCTCTATATCAATATTCTTTATTCCCTAAGGAAAAACATCCAGAAACCAGGACTTAACTGCTGCAAGAATGAAAAACAAGAGCCCTGTCTAAAGAAAACAGTTTGAGGGAACCGGGCCAAATAATGTGGGATATTGGCACTCAGGGTAATGACTTTTGCACCCTGACATTTTGTGAGCCTCGTGGCACTATGTCAATTTTCCCTTGGCTCCTTCCAAAGTAAAATTGCTTACGTTGAAAGCTCTGCCATTGAACTTTCATTTCAGAGAATCATTTCTAGTGTAGCTTAAGAAGGAAAAGGCAAACAAGGGTTATCAAGAAACTGTATCATAAAAGAGAAAGGGCAAGGAAAACAAACTCCAAACTGGATTTCTCTTCTTTCTTTTCTGTTGAAAAGATAAGTTTTAGAGAAGATACAATTGCTTAAGAAAACTTACTTAGTGTTCCCAGAGAACATGTATGTATTTATAAAACAGATAATTTTAGGAGGAAATCATAATAAAATTAAGTTCTTATTAGTATTAAATTGCTGAATTAATTTAGAGACAGAATTGAGAAGATACTTTCAGAATAAATGTAAAAGGACAGATGACAAAAAAGAAAAAAAAAAAATTGGGAGAAGAAATAATGTAAGTCCAAGGAAGTTTCAACATGCTAATATCCCTGTTTTGCAGAATGATGTAACAAGAAAACTAGACTACAGGTTATGAAAATATAACATTAAAAAGACAAGCAAACAAAAAGAAATTGTGCTACATTTCTTTTGCTCCAGATTCTGGATTATCTGTCCCCTTTCAATATTGAGGTGAATCTTCAGAATTTCCAGAAGAGCTAATAAACTGAATTCTTGGGTATTCTTCCTTACATATTATTTTTTTCAACCTTGACTTGTGAAGGTAAGTGTAAGCCAATTCTCTACAACACGTTTCTCAGAAACAATTGTTTTGTTAGCACATGTCTTACAACCAACTGATCATGGTGGGGTGTGGATAGCATTTTCTTATAAAAAATTGAAGAAAGAAAACAAGTGCTTAAGTTGTCTAAATAGAAAGCCAGTCAACTTCCCTTTAGAAGTAGAAGGATCCTCTTGGGAATAAACACCCTGGCAGAAAATGAAGACACAGAAGCATAAAGACAGAGAATTCTATTAAAATGAACATTATGATCTTGTACCCAATAACTATTCCACCGCCTTTCTTATTCAGCAGTAATGTGATTTTTAGACTTGACCCTATCCTCAGGAAAGGGCTCTGAGTAATCTAAGATAATTTAATGTCTTTAATTTTAGCCCCTTCAACAGTGTTTGTTCAAGGAACATCAATTTAAGTTAACTAGCACATATTAGGAGTCCTGGTGCAGCACTCTAGGATAAGCACTGGATTGCTCACCACAAGGTTGCTGGTTCAAACCCACCAGCTGCTCGCTCCCTGGAAACCCTATACAGATTCGTTATGAGTCTGAACCAACTTAAAGGAAGTTACCACCACGACCAAGTAAGTAAATATTAGTCTTCTGGTGAAAGACTAATGAAAAGAAAATAATTGTATCACATGGTTCATGGAATGTAATGTGGAAAGCACTGCTCAGATGATGTTGGCAGTCACCTTGCAACCATGAGATAAACTAAGGGGAGAGTCAGGAGAATTGCAACGAAATTGAGTGTCACTCAAACCATGCCTGAAGTCTACTCACTTCCATTCGTGAAGATTTACGAACTAAGACAATCTTGCACTGTTGACATTATGTTGACTTAGGTGAGCCCTACCAATAGCTGAAAATATGAAAAGGAGATAGCACTCCAACTGTAAGCTACCACCATCTACATCAAAGGAGTTATCCAAGAAGTCAACGTTTTCTTTACCTAGCCTTCTTCCTTAACACAATGATATTATGTGATGGATAACTACAGGTCTTTTTCCTCCTGGACTCTCTACAGGTACAATGATGGGTAGAATTTATCCTTAACAATTCAGTGTTAATTTACATCATATAAAGCATGAACTAATGTTATATAGGAGTCCTGGTGAGGCACTGTAGCATAATGCACTGGACCAAAAGTCTTTTTGAACCAGAAAGTCGGTGGTTCAAACCTACCAGTCACTCCTTGGAAAGCCTACACAGGGTCGCTATGATCTGGAACCATCATCTTGAAGGCACTTAACAGCAACAACAATAATACTATATAATCCTAAATAGATTGTGTGCAAAATCTTACCCAACTCTCTAAAGATACACCATGAAACACTTTGTGAGGATGTTGTAGAGTTAGTTCTGACTCACCTTTCCCCTGTGTAGGGTTTCCAAGGAACAGCTGATAGGTTTGAACTGCCAACCTTGTGGTTCAAAGACCAGTGCTGATCCTACAGCAAAACACCAGCAGTCCTTTATGAAGTTACAATAATAGTTTTGTGGTATATTATTCATAAAATAAATAAAATAATAGTGGAGAAACTACAAGGGCTCCCATAAGAAAATCAAGGGCAAGGGTACCTTCAGTCACCTTAAGTAGTTACAAAAAAATTGAGGTATTTTAGGTTAGCATTAATAACGAAGGATGCCAGCAGATGGTTCAACTGTTCTTGGTTAGTTCATAACATGCATGATTATCCATTGAAAATTATCTCTGACAAATGAGTCTGAAATGATATGGACAGCCCACAATCAATGGTCATATTTAATTATGTTCAAATGGGTGCTTTGCCTGATAGATTTCTGTCACATTAATAAATATTGCAGAAACAACATATTTATCATCCTAAAGGAGGGACAGCATTTTCATACAATTTCATCAACCAATTTCTGTATGCCAGTAAAGGGAAGTGAAAGACAAGATGTAAACAGGTTTTTAGTGTATCTGGACAAAAGGGAACACAACCAGAGAATTTCTTTCTTTACTTAGAATAAGTCACTGTGGACCAGAGAAGGTAGATAGGTAAGGATTGAACCAATTGCTTGAAGACCTCAAGGATCTCCTGGGAAAGAGGAAGTTGATCCCACTGACTTGTTCATCCTAATATTTAAAATCTATGGAGAACAATGAAGGTAAACGATTGCTAACCAAAACCTGATGGCAGTGAAGGACAATAGAACTGTTCCCAAGAATGGCAGAATGGTGGTTATAATACTGAGCCACAACATTAAACCAAAGAAAGACGGGTGTTAATGCTTCTTGTTCATAAAAATACTGAATGCTGAAATCACTCTGAATACAGTCCTTCTGGGACTGACTTGCGCTCTGTGAAGAAACTGAAAAGTTGCTTATAAAAACCATAAATATTTTAGCTGAGATCTATTGCAGTGTGAAGGCCCCTCGATAGATTGCAACAACAAGGATAGCTTTTCAAGAACTACTTCTACAGTGGGGATAGAGCTCCGTGCCGCTAGCACATACATATATTATCTTAAGGGATAGCTCTACTCAGGCAGACTTAACTGCATTCCATGCTTTTAGTTAGAGGTTGACTGCCAAAGAATTCCTGTGCTATCTTATACGCTAGGCAGAAATTTGGCTCTCTTTGAAGTGGTTCCATTATTTCCATAATTGATAGTCACTAGACCATTTGGAGCCCAGTATGCATGAAGCAACTTTAGTTCGCATTTGTTACTTCATGGCCATTGCCTTATAGAGCAGTGGTTCTTCAGGTATGCTGCTCAGGACAGCATCCTTGTCATCACTGCATTTTTTTAGAAAAGAAATTCTGGGTTGAAGCAGACTTGCAACTATAGAAACCACTGCCAATGATAATTCATTTTAAATTTCTGAATGGTCTTATAGCTGGTGATAGAAATGGCAATGTTAAATAAAACCTGTCCACCTATGTTGTGGTTGTTGTTAA
>NW_006408525.1:17283295-17290570 GCF_000296735.1 Chrysochloris asiatica
ATATGTGTATATATTTTAACTCCAAATCTCATTTTAAGAATTTTTAGGTTTCAACCTTGTATTGCTTCCTTAGAAGCTCACAGTCCAGTAAAATCTACCAGATTCAAATATTGCTTATGGGTGAGTGAATGAGAATCAGTGGTGTTTAATTTGAAACGCTACACAAGATACTCCAGGACCTTTTAATGAAAAACACTAGACACAATTCAACTTCAATTTCTTTTCCACTAGAGTATGACAAGTTAGGGGGAAATTATGTACTTCTAATTTGTAAAGCACTGGACCGCAAGGTAGGTTTGAACTGCAAGGTCAGCAATTCAAACTCACTGGTCGCTCCTAGGAAATCCTGTACAGGGTCGCTATGAGTTGGAATTGACTCAATAGCACTTAACAACAACAATACATAATGATTTGAACTCCTGGTATGGTGCTATCATATCAGAACTGGACTGTGAACCACAAGGTCAACAGTTCAAACCCACCAGCTGCACCTGGGAAACCCTATGCCAGGTCACTGTGAGTTGGAATCAACTTGATACCACTTACCAACAGAGACAACATAAATGCAGTAAATGTATGTTCAATAATATTCATAGTGTTTATTTGAATCATTTCTTTCTTGTTTACACATATGTTCAATTAAGTTCTTACACTGCCCTGATCATCACTCATTGTCTGGTCTAGGCACTTGCGTCCTGATCCCCTTCAAATACTGGATTCTAGTTACATTAACAACTTCCCTTTCTTTTGGAGAACTTCTGGTGGGATACCTGTTTCTCAGTTAGTTATGTGTTTGACTGCAAAATACATAATACCCTATAAACAATAGAATCAGCAACAAATACATCTATTTATATCATATAACAAGAACTTTCTTAGAATCAAAAAGTCTGAAGGTCGGTAATTTCAGGACATTGGTTCAACAGTTCTCCACTGACAGGCACATGGGTTCCTCTTCATAGCTTTCTTGTCTTTCCCACAATAACAAAATGGAGGTGCCAACCCAAACATCCTCAGATGGTAGTATTCCAAACAGGAAAAATAGATAGCTAGCTCCAAAAGAGGCTTCCAGGTGTATTTCTCATATTTTAAAATTTTATTCCCATTGAATCTCTTCCTACTCATTGTGACCCTATAGGACCATGAAGGGCTGCTGTTGAGGGTTTCTGAGGCTGTCAATGTGTACAGGAGCTGACTGTCTCATTTTTCTTTCACAGAGCAACTGCCAGGTTCTAACCACTGAAGCTTATTTTATTATTAAAGGGAAAATTCCAGAAGTTTCTCAGCAAACCTTCTGTCTGTCTCCTTGGACAGACAATTTACTTTTGTCTCAAGGAAAGCTGGTAAATATGTGACCGTCCTGTATAGTGAAAGACAGAAAAGGGTTAAAGGAGTTTGAGCAACAGTCAAACAAAACACATTTTTGTGGAGTTGGTTCTGACTCATGGCGAACTCTGTTAAAGTAGAACTGTGTTCCACTTGGCTTTCAATGGCTTTCAAAGGCCTTTCTTTCCAGGCATCTGTGGGTGGATTTGAACCACAAGCTTTACTGGTATCTATTGAGCATGTTAACCCTTTCTACCATCCAGGGCTAGTGGTTCCATTGTCAGTGGTGGTTATATCCTGAACTATCCGGGGCCTTTCTCTTCAACTCTCAAACTAACTCAGGATTCAACAGCCCAATCAGCTCATTCAGTTTTTCCTGGGGGTGGAGTTGAGTGGGTGGAATAACACGCCAATGAAAATCCATAGGGAAAGGGAGGGCAAAAAAAAAGGAACAAGTCAATCTAGCATTTTAATTTAATTTAATAAGGAAAACTTAAAAAAGCATTTTTTATTTTTTAAAATAACTGGGTATTTTCAATAATCTCCAATGCATTAAATATAGTTGACATTTTACATTTTATACATCACTTCTATTCCATTTTCATTTGCACCATTTTAATAATCTGTAAGACAGATATTATCCCCACTTTATAAAAGGCTGAGAAAGGTTTACAGGAGGTTCTGTGATATGTCCAAGGCCTGACAGGGCAGAGATTTCATCTTTGGTCTTTTGGCCCCAAGCCCAGGGGACAAGTATTTATAATCAAACATAATTTAAAAAATTTTTAAATTTCATTCTGCCCAGTTGTAAAACATCACAAAAACTGTCACTAGAAATATGGATTTTTTTCCTTGTGAGCTACTTTGCAAACATCTCTTTTTAGCACTTTAAAAAATGGCAGCTGTTTAGACAGCTCATTCATCAGTACCCTAGGCTTTTTGAGTGACATAGAGATGCGGAAGCTTAAAGTACAAAGTTCCACATAGCCAAGAGACATCATGAGGCTGATTTTGAAAAAAGGAGTACTTTCAATGCTCTTTTGGAAGGAATTAGATCAATATTACACAACTAATAGCTCGATCAGGATCCCTATGAGAACATAAATGACAAAAATAATAATGATGCTAATAATACAGGTGCGCCTGACCCAAACCATGGTATTTTCAATAACCTCATATGCATGTGAAATCTGGACAGTGAATAAGGAAGACCGTAGAAGAATTGATGCTTTTGAGTTGTGGTGGAGGAGAATATTGAAAGTACCATGGGCTGCCAAAAGAACCAACAGATCTGTGTTGGAAGAAGTTCATCTAGAGTGTTCCTTAGAGGCCAGGAGGACCAAATTTCGTCTCTCATACTTCAGACATATTGTCAGGAGGGACCAGTCACTGGAAAAAGGTATCATGTTTGGTAAGATGGAGGGTTAGAGAAAAAGAGGAAGACCCCCAGTGAGATGGATTGGCCAAGTGGCAGCATCAATGAGCTCAAGTGTGGCAACAGTTGTGAGCTTGGCCCAGAACCAGACAGTGTTTTGTTCTGCTGTGCATAGGGTTGCTATGAATTGGTGTTGACTCGATGGCACCTAACAACAACAACAACAATAATACCAGATACCATGAAGAAACAAACTCACTGCTGCAAGTGGACTCTGACTCATAGGGACACCATAGAACAGAGGAAAACTACTCCACATGGCTTCCAAGACTGAAATCTTGAGTTCTAAATTTTTCTCCTACTGAGAAGCTGGTGGGCTCAAACCACTAACCTTTTAACTTTGCGGTCCAATGTTTAGTCCACTGCATCACCAGGGAAATTTACTACCAAATAGCATGCATTAATCACTTACAAGGTTGTTGCATGGAGTCTTGGTGTGCCACTGTGGGCTAATGTGCTGGAATACAGTGTTGGTTTAAGCTTCAAGGTCAGCTGTTCAAGCTCACCACCCACTCCTCAGAAATCCTCCATGGGATCACTATGAGTTGGAACTGACTCAATGACATTTAACAACAAGGTTGTTGCATATGAGGAACCTGTACACAGAGCAAGAGGCAGAAGTTAGAAAAGAATAAAGGATGTTGAGTGGTTTAAAGTGAGGAAAGGTGTGCACCAGGCTTCACCACCTTTTTACAATCTGTATGTTGAGCAAATAATCTGAGAAGCTGGATTATATGAAAAAGAACATGGCATCAGGATTAAAGGAAGACTCATAACAAACTGCAATATGCAGATGACACAAATCTGTTTGCTGGAAGTAAAGAGGACTTAGGTACTTACCATTGGAGACCAGAGACTATGCTTTCAGTGTGGATTATACCTCAATGTAAAGAAAACAAAAATCCTCACAATAGGATCAATAAATAGCATCCTGATAAACAGGGAAAAGAATGAAGTTGTCAATGACTTCATTTTGCTTGTCCACAATCTGTGCTCAAGGAAGCAGCAGTCAAAAAGTTCAAGGATGAATTGAATTAGGCAAATCTCCTGCAAAAGACGCCTTTCAAGTGTTAAAAAGGAAAGATTCACTTTGAGGACTAAGGTGTGCTTGACCCAAGTCTTGGTATGTTCAGTCATCTCATCTGCATGTGAAAGGTGAACAAGGAATAAGGAAGAATGGTGAAGAATCTGTGAACTTGAATATTCTTGTCAGTGAAGTTATTGAATGTACAGTGGACTTCTAGAAGAACAAACAAATCTGTTTTGGAAGATATAGAACCAGAATATTCTTCAGAGACAAGAAAGGTGAGACTTTGTGGCTAGTACTTTGGAAATATCAGAAAGGACCAGTCGCTGGAAAAGGACAACATACTTGGAAAAGTGGGGGGCCAAGGAAAAAGTGGAAGACCCCATCAAGATGGATTGATATAATGGCAGCAACATTGGGCTCAAACATACAATTGTGAGGATGTTTTTTGTTCTGAGGACAGTGTTTTGTTCTGTTGTACATTGTGTCACTGTGAGTCAGAACTGAGTCCATGGCATCTCTGTTAAGCACCTTATGTGACTAACCACATATTAAACCTCACAACAACCCTTGACATAAGTTATATTAACATTTTTATTTTAAGGTAAGAAAACTAAAGCTCAGACAGTTTAGGTTAACTATTTTAAAAAGTTAGATAACTCGGAAGCTAACAGAACTGAAATTCGAATTCAAAATAGTCTGGCACCAAAGTACTTACTAACAGTCACTGTGATATACAAGGGTAAGTAAAAAAGTATTATTATTAATGTTCCAGTTTTTATGTGCACAGATTAATTCCAAACAAAATGTGATTAAACACGTCTCTGTAATTAGTTGATAGCTACAGACAAGTTTTCCCTTTTGAGTTCTCACTTTTCTTAGTCTCAATAAAGTGATTTTAAAAGAAAGATTGTTGTCAAGTGCTGTGGAGTCAGCTCCAACACACAGAGACCACATATAGGGTTTCCAAGGAGAGGCTGGTAAGCTTGAACCACTCATCTTGGAGTTCAAACTGATCTTGCAGTTCAGCGCATTAACCCACAGCGCCACACTAGGACTCCTTCTCGGAGGATGTCAAAAAGGATAATCTTGATAGATACTCTCAAGGACACAGAATGATCACAGGAACTTATTAGAAAAAATTTTAAGAAAATCGGGCACTGTATTGTTGACACCAAAGCCAGGAAAGTTGTGCTGAGGAGTTTTTGTTTTGTTTTGTTTTTGTTTTGTTCCCCATCACAACAATGTACTTTGTTCATTCTTTAATTGTAGCAAGGGCTGCCCTATGAGAATTTCATTGGGAAACTTTCCTCCAGCTCTCCTACAATCCTTATCTTGCCCCTTCAGATATCCTTATGTTACCCAAACTCAAAGAACTTTGAAAAGGAACACGATTTAAGTCCCTGGTGGTGGTGGTTATGTGCCATGGAGTCAGAACTGACTCATAGTGACCCTGTACAGGGTTTCCAAGGCTGTAAATCTTTATGGGAGCAGAAAGCCTCATCTTTCTCCCGCGGAACAGCTGGTAGTTTTGAACTGCTGACCTTTGCAGTTTGCAGCCTGATTCGTAACCACTATGCTGCCAGAGCTCCTTAAAGGATGCCGAAACTGCTGCTTAGATGTGGAATAAATTGAAGGACAAATAATTATTTGGGGAAGGGTTAGGGAGATGGAAATACCACCTTTGGAAGTATGCAGACCTAGATGGAGGATATGTGAGAAACAATTTCACATTTTTACATTTTTGTTTAATAAAGGTGTCTATGATTTATAGCATACTTTTTGACTTAGCTTCATATTAGAATGTGTGTGTGTGTTGAATGGAAATGTATATACATGTTGTTGTTGTTAAGTGCCTTCTAGTTGGTTCTGACTCATAGCGACTTTGAATAGAGTTTCAGAGGAGAAACTGGTGAGTATAAACTGCCAATCTTGTGGTTCGAACTGACCTTGAGGTTGAGTGTTTATCCTACAGCACCACACCAGGAATCCCTACATATATATTAGATCTCTTTCAACTGCAAATGAAACAAACCCAACTTGAACTGTTGTTACGTGATAAAGTGGAGGAGTTGGTGGGTTCAAACCACAGATCTTATGGTTCCCAGTCCAGTGTTTATCCTGCAGCACCGCTGCTTTCCCATATAGATTGGATAGGGCTCCCTAAAGGAATTCCACATAGGAAAAAACAAAAGCTACATCTTTACTTTATTCTCTCCTATGATGACTAGAAGTCTAAATATCCTCCTCATCTTCATACTCAGAAAATGCCTTTCCCTATAGGTAAACAATTCAAACCTACATTTAACTCGGCTACTATTTCTATATTTAGGATCTCTGGATCCAGGACATATCTCATTTGTTCATATCCAAATAAGAGTCATCATATTCTTTAGCCCACGGCTTAATAAGTAATGTAAATGTCTTCAGCATACCTAACATACAATAAATCAAGATAAATTCAAACTGAAAGATGTAAAAGAGTCACACAGAGTTTCTTCTGCTACTTATTCTGGCTTGTCACTCCTGTGAGGGCTTCCGTCAGTCAATTTGGCAGTAACAGATTCCATATGCTAAGAGGAGTAGATAGCGTAGTGGTTACGATTTGGGCTGTGAGCCGCAAGGTCACCAGTTCGAAACTACCAGCTGTTCCACGGGAGAAAGATGAGGCTTTCTGCTCCTTTAAAGATTTACAGCCTCAGAAACCCTGTTCAGGGTCACTATGAGTCAGAAATGACTCCATGGCACATAACAACAACAACAACAACAAGAGGAGTAGAACAGTCTTGGGATTTCCCTTAAAACATTGGGTTGCTCAAAGACCTAGTTAGCAGTCAGTGAACTTCTCTGAAGAAAATTGTAAAACAGTAAAAACAACAACAACAACAACAAAAATAGTTATTTTTTAACTTGACCCCATGCTAAGATTGGCTGTTTTCTTTTAAGCATAGGCCATGGTGCTCTGTCCATCTGCTCAGCCTTCGGTATAAAGGTTTCTATGCCAACCTCTATTTTCAGGCAAAATTAAGCAATAGATTGGCATGAAATTTCAAATGAATTTGGCTTCTGCCTGTGGCTTCTTCTCAATGACATTTAAAATAAAGGATATTCATATTTGAATTCAAATATTATATTGAAATGTGCAAAGATCTGGAGTTAGAAAACAAATGGGAAGGACACACTCAGCATTTCTTAAGCTGGAAAAAATTCAAGTCTTGAGTTATAATACTGAAGGATTCTTTGGGCAAAATATTAAATGATGCAAAAAAAAAAAAAATCAAAAGAAGATGGAAGGGATACACAGTCACTGTACCAAAAATAAATGGCCAATGTTTAACCATTTCAAGAGGTAGTATATGCTCAAGAGCCAATGGTACTGAAGGAAGAAGTCCAATGTGCAAGGGGACACTGAATGGTTTAAAATTAGAAAAGGTATGCACCAGGGTTGTATTCTTTTACACTACTTATTTCACTTGTATGTTGAGCA
>NW_006408525.1:17290749-17292453 GCF_000296735.1 Chrysochloris asiatica
TATGGGTTGTACCTCATTGTAAAGAAAACAAAAGTCCTCGCCCCTGAACCAAAAAATAATATCATAATAAATGGACAAAAGATCGAAGTTGTCAAAAACTTCACTTTGCTTGTAGCTACTATCCCATCAACACTCATGAAAAGCAGCAGTTAAGAAATCAAATGGAGTATTGCATTACTAAAATCTGTGACACAAGACCTCTTTAAAGCATTTAAGAGCAAAGATGTTAATTGAGGACTAAGGTGCGCCTGAACCAAGTCATGGTGTTTTCAGTAGCCTTTATATGTATGTAAAAGTTGAACAACAAATAAGGAAGACTGTAGAGGAACTAATGAATTTGGGTTATAGTGTTGAAGAAGAATAGTAAAAGTATCAAGGACTGCTGGAAGAACAAAGAAATCTGCTTTGGAAAAAGTACAAACAGAGTGCTTCTTAGAAGACAAGATGGCCAGATTTCATCTCTCATTGTTTGGACATATTATCAGGATGGAACAGTTCTGAAGAAATATCATGCTTAGTAAAGTGGAGAACCAGCAAAAAAGAGGAGATCCCCTAATGAAATGGATTGGCACAATAGGAGCAAAAATGGGCTCAGGTGTAGCAGCAATTGTGAAGATGGCCAAGGACCAGGAGATGTTTTGTAGTGAGCTATTTGAGAGCATCAAGGATCATTTGTTTTTCAACCTCATCATGACACCTCATGGATCCCAATCATATCTCCTACTGTGTTTGACTTTTGACTGTTCTTTGTCTCATTCTTTTGTACAAAGCATCACTGTGAATCAGCACCAACTTCACCACATCTAATAACACCAACATCATCCTTGCTTTGAAGGTGATGCAAATGGTTTGCTGTGGATTACTAAACAAAATGTTGTCAACTCAAACCCACCCAGTGGTGCCACAAAAGAAAGACGGGGCCATCTGTTCCAAAAGTTTTAAGCCAAGAAAACTCTATGTAGCACAGTTCTATGAGTCAAAAGCAATTCCATGGCAGGGCATTTTTGTTTTTTAGTTTTGTTTTTATTGTTTTTGATACTCACTAACTTAAAGAGCATAACAACAGTGTAGATACGTGACTGAGCACTGACTTATCTGACCCTCAGCAGTCTTGTATTGCAGACTTGGACAGTAACTCCTTCACTCACAGCTCTTGTTAAATGCGTTGAGTTGGTTTCGACTCACAGAGACTCTTTATAGGGTTTCCAAGGGGTGGCTGGTGGGTTTGAACCATCAACCTTGATGTTAGAAGACCAGTGCTCAACCTATAGCACCATACCAGGGCTCTACATACTGCTTTAGGAAGGGTCATTTTGTCATGAGATTTTTTTTTTTTTCTTTAGAACTGTGCAAGACTGCAAGAAATTTCAAATATGCTACTAATATCTTGATATTTTTTTACTAATCATTTTGAATTCACAACTATGGCAAGCACATATATAAAGATTCTTTATAAATGACAGAAATCAAATTAAACTTGCCACAGCATATTATGCATATAGTTGCTATGAATTGGAACTGACTTGATGGCATGTAACACCACAGTGATTGACTCATGTGATTGGGGACCCAGGGTGTTTTCAGAATTGTTTGGACTCAGGGGCTTTCTCAGGATTGGCTGGATACGTTAGGACTTTCTGTCTCTTTCCATCTCTCCACTTTCAGTTACTATTTGTTGGTCTCTTATAACTTCTGTATTCTCTC
>NW_006408525.1:17294987-17314643 GCF_000296735.1 Chrysochloris asiatica
GCACTATTTACAATAGCAAAAAGTTGGAGACAGCCAAAATGCCCATCGACTGAAGAATGGATAAACATTCTGTATTGTCTTATACAGATTGAACGCCTCTATATATCTGTGGTGTGGTGTGCAGGATCAGCACTGGATTGTGAACCATCAGGTTGGTAGTTCAAACCCACCAGCTGCTCCTTGGTGTGACCTATACAGGGTCACATTGAATCAGAACCAACTTAACAGCACTTAACAACGACAACGTGTATCTGTGGAAGATTACTACTTGGTATTGCAATTTCATATACAGACACCTTAATAATTGAGGACATTTATATATTCTTTGTTCCTACATTGATAAAGCAATACCAATCAGTTGCTTGGTATGATTGGATTATATACTTGGACCAGTCACTATCACCAAGAGAGAGGAAACCAAGATTGATGAGGTTTGAATCACTCCACTTTAGTAAAACCGATTCTATTTGGTGATAGGTACACAACTAAATTGCATTTAAAAACTGCTCATGCAGCTAGAAGTAGACAAGTAAGTGAGTCTGGGGCATTGGGATTTGGGACAGAAGCAGTGTTTTTCTCTTTCAAGCTTCAGTCTCAGAAAACTTTCAATAATGCTCTGTACTCTCTTTCCTCCTCTACCAAATGAAAAGGGACTTGCAGGAATGGTGTGGAGGCCATGTTTGAGTTCCTTCAGCTTCATAAAGGGGAAGGAGAATCAAATGCCACATTAGCCTAAGGTTAATTTTAATAAGGTGAAGTCAGACATGCCTCCAACCTCTAACCTTCTTTATCCTATCCAGACACCAATCATTCCCCGCAGACCTCTTACTACTTCTCTGCTAGGTTCTTTCATCTGTTACAGTGACCACACGGAACTCACGGACAATATTCATGATCATGTGGCTTTTTTAGGGAAGTCAACAGGGCATGTTTCTGAATCAGAAACAACTCAAGTTACAGCAGTTCTCTGACTAGGAGCATCTCTTCTCACGTGTACTTCAGACACAACACCTCCCTCTGGTTTTCAGACTCCCAGCTACATGACCTTCTTAGTCTTAGCCCTGTTCTAGTAAGTGTTACAGCCTCCTTTAGCTTTGCTGATAAATGGTCAAAGGGCCCCTAATTATGCAAGCAAGTCTCCTGCCCAAAGGCACTCAGTTTTACTTGTGCCCAGGGCCAAGAAGCCCACTGCTGTCTCTCCATGCTGCTGCCTCTGCTGCTCTTGCTTTTTGGGGCAGGAATCTCAAGCTCTGCTTGTGACTCTTCTTTCTTCATGGTCCTGTACTCCTCTGTTCCTGGTTCTGAGGTGGCTCCTTTTATACCTAGCAGGTGTGACAAAACTAGCCAATCCTGTGCAGCCTATTTGCATAGTCCCACCCAATCATTTAGTGGAAGTTACAAATACTACAGTAGAAGAGCTGTAATGAACTGAACCACAGAAATATTCTGAGGAACTAAAAGGAAGATTTAACTCTTGAGTAATTCAGAAGACGTCTCACCAGCTAGGAGTATCTACATTAGACTTTTTATGAATGTGATCCTGGAGTGTGTTGTAGCAACGTTCATTGCTCATATTTACTACTGTAACTGCATATCTCATGTGAATTATTATCAGCTCCTTCAGAATTTTGTAATTTGGGGAGAAGTGGTTTTTCCAAGGATAAAGTACTAGACAGATCCTTCCCTGCCCCGCCCCCACAAAGCCTATGTAGCAATACTAAATGTTGCATTTATAAATCTAAGCATGTCACAATACGTCTGAATAGATACTCATACTGTATGTGTGTGTTATGTGGTTGAGAGGAATTACACACAGATGAGTCTCCCACATCCCTCCTTAAGGAGGAAGTTGTTGCCTAGCTATGGGAAGTGTAGTCAGCAGACAGACTACAACTGCCACTTTCTTCAGGGCCCATCTCAGCTGCAGAGATCCACCCCATTAAGAGCAAACCCTTCCAGTACCACTCAGATCCAATGAAGGAATAAACAAAGCAAAGTGGAGGCATGAGCACCCCAACATTTTGGCCAAATGTAGGATACTGCTATGCTCCTGAGCTCCTTGCCAAACTAGCAATGATTTGTTGGACCTGAACTGCAGATTGCAGATGTCCTTTGATCTCTGATTAATTCTTCTTTTCCCCCTTTCCCTTCATAAGTGCTTATTCCTAACAAATACCTAGCACCCTGAACTCTCCACTCACTATCTACTGTTGGAGAATCCAATCTGCAGCTCTATTTGTCTCTCTCTCTTTTTCTACACACACGTACACATGTAAACACACATACTTCCTTTTGTTTCTATATCTGTCTGTATGTGTACATTTGGGGGCAAGATCATCTGGGTAAGAATCCTGGTTCCACTAGTTTCTGTTGTTGTTAAGTGCCATCGAGTTGGTTCCCACATTTAGTGACTCTGTATAGGGTTCCAAGGAGCGGCTGATGGGTTTGAATCACAGACCTTGTGGTTCAAACTGACCTTGTGGTCCAAATGGACCTTTTTGTCCAATGCTTAACTTGCCATACCACACCAGGACTCCTAAAATCTACTAGATGAGGATAATAACTTACCATAAAAGGCTATACCAAGATTGAAATCATTTAATCCATGATAACTCAAAATAATGACTGATATATAGTAAGTACCAACTGATGTCAGTGATTTGCATATGTAGCTGTGTATGCGTAGTTTTTACAAGTTGGGCTGCCAACCTCCAGGTCAGCAGTTCGAAACTACCAGCGGTTCCATGGGAGAAAGATGAGGTGTTCTGCTCCTGTAAAGATTTACAGCCTCAGAAACCCTGTACAAGGTCGCTATGAGTCAGAACCGACTCCATGGTATTTAACAACCACAACAATATGTATGTGTGTCTGTTGAAGAAGGTTTCATGAATGTGTGCCTATTGATGTATGCAGACCACTTTCCAGAATATCCTAATTATTGCTAAAAGCTGCTTGTTTTCCATGCTTAGAACAGATTACTGACAAAACTGCCTCATTTTCATATACAATAGACTGTTTATAATTATTTTTCACTAATATAACCATAACAACTCCAAGCACGGTATTTAGGTTTTAACAAGATACTCTTTATTGATGCAGTCTTTGCTGAATATAATTTCTACAAAAAGCCTGTAGAAAGCTGTGTTTCAAAGGGAACTTTTGCATGTTCGTGCCAGCTTCTCTTCTAACCTGCAAGCCTGCCACTGCCATAAAGATTTTAACATCCCTAAATCTGGGTTCCTTTGTGCAGAGGGATACTTTTGGGGCCCATTATCTGCGCTGGATGGTTTCTTTTTTTCTTTGGAATACCCATGGGAACGGAGGACCGGCACAATGAGAGCCTGACTTTCAAAGATAACTTATGCTTTACCATATTCCTTTTTCAGCACAAATGAGAGGACATTTTTCTCAGCCTTGCTAATGACCCATATTCTCTGAGTCCATTTTTATCTATTGAATGATTCCATTTGTAGTGGTCAATATCCTCTTAGGGAAGGAGCAGGGTATCTGTTATTACCCCTTATCTGTGTGCTCTCAGAGAAACGTGTCTAATGTATGGCTGACTAAAAGTTATTGTTGTTGTTGTTAGGTGCCATCAAGTCAGTTCTGACTCAAAGTGACGCTATGCAGAAGAAACACGGCCCAGCCCTGCATCATCCTCATAATCATTGCTATGTTGAGCTCATTGCTGTTCTGGGCCATCTCACAGGGGGGCTTCCTTTTTTTTGCTGACTCTCTACTTTACCAACCATGATGTTCTCTCCAAGGTCTGGTCCCTCCTGATACTATATCCAAAGTATGAGGGACAAAGTCTCGCCATCCTGGCTTCTAAGGAATATACTGGTTGTACTTCTTTCAACATAGACTTGTTTGTACTTCTTGAAGTTCATGGAACTTTCAATATTCTTCTCCAATATCATAACTCATATGCACCAACTAGTTTACAGTCTCCCTTATTCATTGTTCAACTTTCACATGCATATGAGGCAACTGAAAATACTGTGACTTGGGTGAGATGCAGCTTATTCTTTGCTCTTGAATACTTCAAAGAGGTCTTGTGCAGTAGATCTGCCTAATGCAATATAGCTTTTGAGTTCTTGACTGCTGCTTCAGGGAGGGCTGGTAGTGGATCCAAGTAAAATGAAGTCTTTGATAATGTCAATCTTTTCTCCACTCACCTTTTTATTTATTGGTTTGACTGTGAAGATTTGTGTTTTCTTTACATTGAGAAAGAGTCTGTACTGAAGGCTGCTGTGATCTTTGATTTCTATCAGCAAGTATTTTAAGACCTTTTCACTTTCAGCAAGCAAGATTGTATCATTTGCATATTGCATATTGTTGATGAATCTTCCTCCAAACCTGATGCCATGCTCTTCTTCATATAATCCAGTTTCTTGGATTATTTGCTAAGTATACAGACTGAATAAGCACGGTGAAAGAATACAGTCCCAGTACAAACCTTCCTTGACTTTAAAACACTTACTATCCTCTTGTTCTATTCAAACGACTATCTCTTGGTCTATATATAGGTTCCTTATGAGCACAATCAAGTGTTCTGGAATATCTTTTTTTCACAATGTTATCCATAGCTGTCATGACCCACACAGTCAAAAGCTTTTACATAATTAACAAAGCACAAGTAAACAATTTTTTCTGGTATTCTTTGTTTTCAGTTAAGAATGTCAGCAATGATATTTTTAGTTCCACATCTTCTTCTGAATCTAGTTTGAATTTCTGATAGTTCCCTTTCGAATTGTAACCATTTTTGAAGTGTCTTCAGTAAAATTTTATTAGCATGTGATATTAATGATATTGTTCAATGTGTCTCATATTCTGTTTGGTCAACTCTTTTTGGACTGAGCACAACTGTGGATCTCTTCCAATCACTTGACCAGGCAGCTGTAACTCAGCTTTCTTGACATAGATGAATGAATGTCTCCTGTGCTGCATCAATTTGTTGAAAGATTTCAATGTGTATTCCATCAATTCCTAGAGACTTTTTTTTTTTCACCAGCACCTTTAGTGCAGGATGTCTTCCTTCAGTACCATCAGTACTTGATTCATATGCTATCTGTTGAAATGGTTGAAGATTGACCATTTCTTTTTGGTACAGTGACTCTGCATTCCTTCCATCTTCTTTTGATGTTTTGTGCATCATCCAATATTTTGTTCATGGAATCCTTCATTGTTGCAAGTTGAGGCTTAAATGTTTTTCTTTTGCTCTTTCTGCTTGAAAAATGATGATCTTGTTCTTCCCTTTTGGTTTTCTAACTCCAGGTCTTTGCATATTTCATTACAATACTCAAATATCATTTCAATATAATACATTTCATTATAATACTAAAAGTTAAACCATGGAAACACTAAATGGAATACATTTGGGGAGGGAGAGAAACAAAACAATGTTTCTTTTAATATACTTCTCTTTAATTTTCATACCCCCCCAAAAAAAGAATGAATATTTTCATTAGTTCTTAGATGGGAGTGGGCACAGGGTAGGGAGAAGGAGTAGAGGTCAGTGAAAAAAAGGAAGACCCTCAACAAGATGGGTAAGCACAGTGGCTGCCACAATGGGCTCAGGCATAGATGGTGAGGGTAGCACAGGACCTGGTAGAGTTTTGTTGTATTGTACACAGAATCAGTATGAGTTGGAACAAACGTGTTAGCACCTACACCAACAACAGTCTCCATTTGTGGAGAAGCACCAATAGTTCTATAATAGAATTCTCACCTCCCATGCCAGACAGCCAGTTTATATTCCTGGCCAATGTAATTCATATGCAATGATCAATCATCCATCCAACATGCATGATGTTATGATATTGCATGGATTTCCTCAAAACGTCCAGAGTAAGCTAGACTAGTAAGAAAGACCTGGCAATCTAGTTCCAAAAAATCATCCAATTAGAATTCTTTGGATAACAATGGTTCAATCCCATTATCCATGGGGTCACTGTGAATAAAGGGCCAAGTCAAAAGTTATTAATAACAATAGTAGCAATAGAAGCTAGAGCACAATTCTGTTCTGTTATCATGAGTCAGAATCAACTCAACAACAATTGGAATCCTTAGTGGTAGACACTTTATGCTTACACTTGGTCATAATTCTTAGTATAGGCCCCTTACCCAGGTATTCTAGTACAAAACAGGGAAAGTAGATTGTACATTTTCCTCAAAAAGTAGACACGAACAAGCAAATTTCACATCTTCCATCTTTACTTCTAACACTAACATGGTGGTGGTGTTAGTTATGTGCCTTGGAATTGGTTCCAACTGACAGTGACCCTGGTTAGGGTTTCCAAGACTGTAAATCTTTATGGGAGCAGAAAGTCTTATTTTTCTCCCATGGAACTCTGGTAGTTTCGAACTGGTGACCATGAAGATTAGCAGCCTGATTCCTAACCACTACATTACCTGAACTCCTTAAGGCTAACATAGATGCCTAATAAATTATTTTGACTCACTGTTCATGAAAGATGCTGCAATGTAGAGATAGTCTGAGTTTTATTATTTTAATTACATATTGTTCTCAATTGTATTATAATTTTAGTGTTATCAGTCATTCATATAGAATCAATAATTAGATTTATTAATTTTAATATGTCTTCTAAATGTTATGTAGTCTGTGAAACATTTGAGTGCAGAGGTGTTTTTTGTTTTGTTTTGTTTTTCATCTTCATATTCCTAGCATTTAGACCAAAATTCATACTAGGTGATCATGTATCTCTGTTAACATGAGTAAAATTAATTGGAATATCAAAATTGCCTTGACTATGGTCATAACATCAATTGTGAACACATGGAAGTTAGCCTTTCTGGTAAACTAATTAATCAAAAGACATATTGCATTAAGCAAATCTGCTGCACAAGATCTCGCTAATGTATTCAAGAGAAAAGATGTCAGTGTGACGAATAAGTTACCCCTGACTTATACCATGGCATTTTCAATAACCTCATATACATGTGAAAATTGGACAGTGAATAAGGAAGACTGTAGAATTATTGACGCATGTGAGTTATGGTGTTGGAGAATATTGAAAGTACCATTGACTGCCAGTAGAACAAACAAATTCTTAGAAGCCAGTATGGGCAGACTTCAACTCTCATATTTCAGACATATATCAGGGGGAGGCAGTCCTTGGAGAAGGACTTCATGCTTGGTAAAGTGGAGGGTCAGCTAAAAAGAGGAAGACCCCTCAACGAGATGGCTTGGCACAGTGGCAGCAGCAATGTAGATATAGTCTCAAAAGCATAGCCACAGTTGTGACATTGGCTCAGGACTGGGCAGTGTTTTGTTCTGTTGTGCATAAAGTCAATATGAGTCAGTACCAACTTCATGGCACCAAACAACAACAATTAACAGGTAACTTTTAAGAGTAAGCCTGGATAATGGATCTACTCTTATTTTATAAAGTGTTGCTATGCAAATATCAAAATGAGCAAAAAAGTCATCACCAAAAGAGTCAAAAGGATCTTTTTCATTCCTTTACATCATTATTGTCAATAAGAGATAAGTAATAATAGCATGTACCAATGTTTCCAGTATATAAACAAACAAGAAGCATAGATAGTCTCAGTTTTAATAGTTCAAATTTTATAAGATGTTTAATAGAAGTAAAATGGTAGATATCTAAAATTCTTCTAAAATCCCAGTTAAGATGCTTACAGAATATGGTAAAATGTACCTATCGCCTCTACTGATGAATTTACATCTTATAGTAAGTCTTCAGATAATTTTACATTTGAACTGTGTGCATTGCAAGTTGAATTGAGTGACTGTTTCGCCTATATAATTGATCAGCATCCTCCGTGTGTATAGATATTGTATTTTCAGAAAAGTATGCTGCTCTAGGTTTCTGGAAATACAATATATGATGGAATACAAATTGACATCTTTCAAGAAAGTGAAGTGGCACAGGAGGCACTCACTCATCTCTGCCAAGAAATTTGGAAGACAACTATCTGGCTAACTGATTGGAAGAGATCCGTATTTGTGCCCATTCCAAAGAGAGGTGACTCAACAGGATGTGGAAATCATCAGACAATCTCTTTGATATCCCATGCAAGTAGAGTTTTACTAAAGGTAATACAGAAATGGCTGCAACCATACATTGACAGAGATCTTCCAGAGGTTCAAGCCGGATTCAGAAGAGGTTGTGGAATGAGGGATAGCATTGCTAATGTCAGATGGATCTTGGCTGAAAGCAGAGAATACCAGAAAGACGTTTACCTGTGTTTTATTGACTATGCAAAAGCATTGAGTCAGTACCGACTTGATAGCACCTAACAACAACAACAACAACAATAACAACATACTGCTCTAAGCTGGATATGTGGAGAGTTTGGGCCAATTCAATTATTCCAATGTTGAGTGCATTTTGCCATGGAATAAATCAACCTAAGTAATTAAAAAAAAAAATTGTTTTTAATATTGTCACATTTTGCTGATTTTTTTTTTCTTTTTATTAAAACAATTGTTGTTGTTGATAAGTGCCGTTGAGTCAGTTCTGACCTATAGCGACCCTGCATATGGTTTCCGAGGAACAGCTGGTGAGCTTGAACTGCCGACCTTGCAGTTCAAATGGCTTTGCCATCTGGAGCATTAACTCACAGCACCACACCAGATTTGGGCCTGCGTTATTACAAAATATTCAGAAAACCTGAGGAAACATTTCATTTATTTTGAACAGAGCTGCCCACCAATTTCTCAGAAGTTCATAAATATTGCTCTCATTTTAAGTGTCTATGAAGTAAAATGTCTCTAATTCTATGAATTTGAACTCCTGGAACTCAATCCTAGAAAATCTGTAAGCTAATGCTGCCTGTTTCTCTACCTTTAACCTTTTCTTGAACTTCAGAATATATTTCTTAAATTTCTCCTTTTTGTCAACCTATAAATATTATTGAGCGACAGAGATTTCCAAGTCACTGAGCTCCGCATTTTAGTTTGTATTGTTAATATTTGCCAGGGAGTTGATTCCAGCTTATGGTGACCCCATGTGATGATAGCTATAAAGATTTATCATATACACATTCTTTCCTTTAGGGAGTACAAGGTGAAAGAAAAGGAAATCAACAATACAAAACCGACTCAGAGTCACCCTAGAGACAAAGTAGAACCGTCTGCAGTTGCCAAAGCTATGAAGTTTTATGGAAACAGAGATGTTGGTGGGTTCAAACACTGACCTTTTGGTTAGCAGTAGAATGCTTTAACCACTGTATCACCAGTGTTCCTGAAAGAAAGGGAAGTGACATTTTAAAAAATACCTGTTGTATACTAGGTATGATGTTTTGAATTTTCACATACATTATTTGATTTTTATACTACTTTGAGGTAGGTGTCATTGAATTATGAGCAAATTGAATTCGTATCTCATAGAAGGTTGCACAATTGGTGGGCATGAAGCCAGAAGCTAACACCTAAACACTCCCCAAGACCTCAAGTCCTAAAGTTTTGTTTTCTATTTTTCCATCTACTACTGGTTGTGTGGAGTCCTGGTGTGGCGCTGTGGGTTAACACGCCAGATTGCAAAGCCGTTTGAATTGCAAGATCAGCAGTTCAAGCTCACCAGCTGCTCCTTGGAAACCCTACACAGAGTTGCTATGGGTTGGGATTGACTTGATGGCTCTTAACAACAATAACAGCTAGTTGTGGAGGAATCCTGATGTGGCGCTGTGCGTTAATGAGCTGGAATGCAAGGTTGTCTTGAACTGCAAGGTCAGTGGTTCATGCTTACCAGCCACTCCTGGGAAACCCTATACAGGGTTGCTATGAGCTGGAACCAACTCAAAGGCACTTAACAACAACAACAACTGGTTGCTGTAAAGCCTACAGCCTCAGAAATCTTCAAAGGGTCACTGTGAATGGGAAATGACTCCAAGGTATCCCGCCATCACCACCACCGATGCCCTACAATTAAACAGGAAAGATGAAGTAAATAGCTTACAATATTGTTGTTGTTGTTGTTGTTGTGTGTCATTGAGTTGATTCTGTCTCATAGTGTTTCTGAGAATGGTTGCTGGATTTGAACTGCTGACCTTGCAGTTACCAGTCCTGTGCTTATCCTCTAGCACCATACCTTCAAAATATAAATTGTTAACTCTTAGAAGAAAAGTACTAGGAACATTTTACATTTCACTTTACAATCTCTGAAGGGCAGACCTTGTTATGTGCCATCAAGTCGATTCCCACTCATAGTGACCCTGAATAGGATTTCCGAGGAGTGGCTCGTGGGTTTGAACTTCCCACCTTGTGAATAGCAGTTCAGTGCCTATCCCACAGTGTTACACCAGGGCTAGAACGGCAGATGTAGAACTTGACTTTTATAGCTTAGAATTTAATATTTGGTTTAGCCCACAGTGGTTCAAATCCAAGGTGAAGTCACACAAATGTTGCATCACTATAGAGTTAAGAACATTAAGAACCATCAGAGAATCATAGCATAATTTTTGAGATTATAATAATGGACACTTCAAACTTAAAAATGTATATATATCCATTTTTAAAAATATATTACCATTCCCTTTGCTTCCCTTTGAGCCGTTCTTCTAAAAGTCATTTTCAAAGCATTACAACCCATGAAGTATTTACACTGCCTGGCCTCCTTCTCACAGGATGATGACAACCATAATTACAACTGCAGGTCAGAACCTCTCACATATCCCTATAGCTTCAGGGGTTATAAACCCATAAAGAAGCTCCACATTTCCATTTTTATGATACAAACCAATCTTTTTACTGTGAAAGTCTTCCAGAGAGCCATAGGTAATCAACCTTTGTCTCCACTGTCAGTCAGCAATTGGATTTTTATACAAATTTGAAGAGCCAACCCATATCCACAGCTAGAACTGTTCTTAACATGTCTATTTCTAACTTTCTGCTTTTGCCCTAAACAGAGGTAGGTCATTAATTCACTTTGAAGACTATGAGGGGTCAGGTATAGGAAACAGGTAGGGACAGGGTCCTAGGGTAATAACTAAAAAAGGACAAGAGAAAGAGGGTATGCCTTCTGGTCTCCAGTCTAATCACATGGGCCATGTCTGATCTCAGTGACGAAAGGTACATGCTCACCATACCTAAGAAGAAGTTTCCCTCTGGCTCTGCTGTGCCCGAGAAATAATATGGTGCCATTTCTGTCACAAAGCAGTCGGTGGTTCTGAAGTTCCCTTGGAATCCTGCTCCATGAGGTTGGACATGGGGGAAGGACACTCTCTCTCTTCCACTGGGGACCTGGGACCCTACCATTACAAGATAATAAACATCTCTTTTTCACTGGATTTGTGTATGTTGAAGCTGGTGGGTATGAACCGCCGACCTTGTGGTTAACAGTCCAATGCTTATCCTACAGAGCCATACCAGGACTCCAGATTCAAGAATGCTGTTGTTGTTGCTGTCAAGTGTCGTCAAGTTGGTTCCGACTCATGGCAACCCTGTATAAGGTTTCCAAGGAGCGGTGGGTGAGCTTCAAGCACCGACCTTGTGGTATAAACCAACTTTACAGTCCATCACACTAACCTGTAGACCAGAGTGAGTATCAACTGGGAGTTCCAAGAGATCATTTGAGGGGTGGGGGATAAGGGACTTGACAAGAGCTCTGGTGGTGCAATGGTTAAAACTCTTGACTGCTAAGCTAAATGTTGGTGGTTTGAACCCGCCAGCACTCCATAGGAGGAAAAAAAAAAAAAAAAGGTGATCTTCTCCCTTACGTAACGATTACAGCATAAGAAACCTTATTGGGCAGTTCTGCTGTATCTTGCAATGTCACTGTGAATCAGAATCAACTCAATGGCACAGCCACAAGGGATTGGAGAGTGATTAGAGGTGTCTGAGCATGGAGAGCAAACCATAAATGCTGCCATGAGATTCTTTGCCTACTACAGAAAATGTAAGACACATATTAATCCCACATTGTAATTATACATTTACGTGTTTTCATTTATAGTTTTTGTGTTGCCTGCTGGAGTGTAAGCTGTACACGTCAGGGACTTTGCCTTATTCTCGAATTTTCTGGCACAGCCTAGGTAGTCCTTAAGCATTTGCTAAGTACAGTTGTTAAATTCCCCAATATCTGAGGATCTCTGTCAAATGTAGTAAGTGGTGGTGGGGATTATGTGCCATGGAGTCGGAACCAATTCATAGCCACCCTATACAGGGTTTCCGAGGCTGTAAAACTTTACGGGAGCAGAAAGCCTCATCTTTCTCCCGTGGAACAGCTGGTAGTTTCGAATTGCTGACCTTAAGGTTCACAGCCTGATTGGTAACCACTATACTACCATAAGTAGAGGTATAAAAATGATAATAACTCTGACTTAGTGAACACAGAAATGTGCTAGATATTGTTTTGGGTTTTTATAAATGATAACTCATTCAATTCTCATAAGGGACACTAGAAAGGAGAAACTTTGGTTCTGAAATCTATTTACTTGGGCTTTGGTATTCCCATTAAGTTAAAAGGGAAACGGGAGGCATAATGCACACATTCTAGGGTGATTTCGGAGTCCTGGTGTGGCACTGTAGGCTAATACACTGGACTGCAAGGTCGGTGTGAACCACAAGCCGCTCCTCGGAAACCCTATACATGGTTGCTCTGGGTCGGAACTGATGCCACGGCACTTAACAACAACAACAACAAGGGTGATTGCAAGGGGTCCTGGTGGCACAGTGGTTAAATGCATGGCTGCTACTGCCACGAAAGCATCAGTGCTCCGTGGGAGAAAAGACCTTTGGATCTGCCCCAATGAAGATTTATAGCGTAGGAAACCTTATAGGGCATAGAACAGAAGCTCTGTTCTATGGAGTTGCTATGAGTCAAAATCCACTCTGCAGGCATCAAATAACAATAATAGGGTGAGTGTGATAGGTGTGCATTAAGCAGTGTGGTCCATGCATAGTTGATGGCAACATGAATGTCCATGTCTTTTCTCATTTGCTTGTGCTAACCAGGTTTGAGGGAATCTGCCTCTTTTTATATAAAACAGTACCCAAGGGATGTTTACTTAGAAATGACATGTGCTAACCTCACCTGCTTTCTTTTTTCTTTTTTATGTTTTATTAAAAAAAAAAAGGAAAACAAGAAAGCTTTTAAGTGTTTGGCCAGAATGATTCAATATCACTCTTGCTTCAGATTGCTTTATGTGCAATTCCTCATTTCCCATCTTCACACAGCCCGGTATGTTGGAGGCATCAAAGGTCGCTGCAGAGCATCATCCATCATTTTGACACCTTTTATGAGTTTACTGCTCCTGATGGTGATTATAGGAAAAGCTGCTTAAAAGTGATAACTGCCAGAGGCACTTGATGTTCACAGCATTGAGTGATCAGAATATGTTCAATTTTGGGGCAAGAGAAAAAAAAATAATCAAAGGACGAAGGATGAAGAGGTACTAAGATGCAAAAGCACTTCTAAAAAGCAAGTCCTAATGGCAAAATGTTGAAATACGAATTTCAGGAGGAAATCACCCTAATTACATCCTACTAAAAAATAAGGACTCATGGATTTTTGCATGCCTCCATCATGATGCCAAATTATCCACATGGAAATAAACACTAGATATTTTGCCCATTTGAGATCAAGCACCTGGGATCTGGCTAGTTCCAAGAACAGGTTGTCATGGCAAAATAAAATCAGTGCTTTCTGAAGAGACTGTTGTTGTCACTAATGTAAACACAATGTTTCCTGTGATCTCTACTAACTAACATGTCAGGGATACTTTCTGCTTTAGGACAATAAGAAATACAACACAATTAGATTGAACAATAATAACATTAACTAGGTACTTATAACACCCTATGATAAGTATCATAATTGCATTTCCCATGTAATCAATACTGCAATCTGTATTTATTTGTCTGAACTCAGGATAAATTAAGATATATGAGGAGGTTTCCAAAAGTTCAGGGGGAAATTCCATTATCTTTTAATTTCATTTTTTCTCACAAACTTTCTGAAGCCCCCTTGTAGTATGCAGGACTAGGACAGATGGAAAGTGATATCATTTTTATCATTGATAAATTAAGAAAGTAATTTTTGATTTGCACACAAATGTGACAGTTAATGCTTCACTTCAATTTAAAGACTTTCTGTTTAGTCGCTGATCTCTCCCCAAAGCAGAAATGCCAACCCCATTACTTTTACAACAGAGAAGACTAGGGTACAATTATGCCTACTAGGCATGAGTCAGATTACAGATGAAGTGCCATGGAGTAGTTTCTGACTAAAAGTGACCTTGTATAGGGTTTCTGAGGAGAGGAGCGACTGGTGTGCTTGAACTACTGACCTTGCAGTTCAAACTGACCTTGCAGTCCATAGCATTAACCCACAGCACCTCACCAGGACTCCCAATTATTCTGAAGGGAGAAGGAAATGAGCTGGGCAGGTCGATTTACAGGCACACCTCATATTGTTGTGATTTGGAAATACAGGAGATTTTTACAAATGGAAAGTTTGTGGCAACCCTCACCCTCAGTGGTGGGGGTGGGGGTTATGCGCCACAACCCCCAGTAGAGCAAGTCTATCTGCACAGTTTTTCCAACAGCAAGTACTCTGTGTCTCTGTGTCAAATGTTGGTAATTTTCCTAATATTTCACTTTATCATATACTGCTACTGTAACTCAGTTTATTGCAGTATTCACATACTTTTCAGTGGTGATCTGCAACTGAACCTGCTATGTCTCCAAGGTATGTCTGCATGTCTCCAAATGTTGTTAATCAGATTAGAGGCTCATTTGTAAGGAAGAGAAGAAAGAACATTGTTTCTCTAATGATCGTCCCTTGTTATTTGTTTTCAGATGAAATTTTTCTTCTCTGAATAGCAGTATGAGAAATGGGGAAGAGGTATCCCCACTCACAATTGTTATTATTGGTGGTGTTAAGTGCCCCCAAGTGGGTTCCCACTCATAGCGATCTTTTATAAGGTTTCCAAGGAGCGGCTGGTGAGTTTGAACCACTGACGTTTTGGTTAAAAACTGACCTTGCAGTCCAGTGCAAGATCCTGCAGTGCCACACCAGGACTCCAATAAACACCATATTATCACACAATTAATAGTGGAGAAAACAAATTGAATATATTAAATGACTTTCCTAGGTTTATAAAACTAGTAAGTGACAGAAATGGGGTTCTACTAAATCTCAGCTTCCACAGCTTACATGCAATGACTGCTTACCTGTAATGAACCGTTTAGGATCGTGTATTCATTAATAGAATATGGAGACCCTGTGTGGTCCTTAGCTCTCAGGTAATAACTTCAAGGTTGGCAGTTTGAATTAATCGACAGGCACCGCAACAGAAAAACTTGGCAATGGCCTTCTAAAAAGTCATGTTGTTGATGTTAAGTGCTATCGAGTCAGTTCCGACTCACAGAGACCCTAGGGTCTCTGTGGAGCAGCTGGTGGTTTTGAACTGCTGAGTTTTTGGTTCTCCATTCAGTACTTATCCTACAATAGCACACTAGGACTCGACAAGGTTATAGTCATTGAAAATCTTAGGAAGCACAGTTCTATGAAATACTTGGGACCACTAGAGTTGAAGATGACTTGATGGCAGCGTTTTGTTTTTGTTTTTAACTTTTTATTGTAAATTGAATGAAGGCTTACAGAGCAGATCATCATTTTACATTCAACGAATCATATACTTTGCTGCATTACAATGAATGTTGTTGTTGTTGTTGTTAAGTGCCTTCGAGTCGGTTCCGACCCATAGCGATCCTGTACAGGGTTTCCGAGGGTGTAAAATATTTACGGGAGTAGAAAGCCTCATCTTTCTCCCGCAGAGCGGCTGGTAGTTTCAAACCACTAACCTTAAGGTTCGCAGCCCGATTCGTAACCACTACTCTACCAGAGCTCCACAATGAATGTAGGTACTGCAATTAACACTATTGAACTCTATTCACTGGCCTCTTGCATTCCTTCCTGTCTCCCACTACCTTCAGTGTTCTTCTACTAACTTTCCTCTTGTACATTGTCTGCCCTGTCACCCATGTTAGCATATGTCTACCTTCTAGCTCATGAAGAATTTCCCTCCCCTCAGCCCCACCTTAGACATCATAGATTGTTTCTTTTAGTAAGAAAACATTTTCTTATTTTTTTTACAACATTGGTTAAATAAAATATTTATCCTTTTGTGACTGACTAATTTTACTCAGCATAATGCCCTCCAGGTTCATCCATGTTGTGAGGTGTTCTGTAGATTTGGTGCTACTTTCAACGTTGCATTGTGTGCATGTACCATTGTGTGCTTTGTGTGCATACTCCATTGTGTGCATATCCCATTGTTGCAGTGTGTGCATATTCCACTGTGTACATGTACCAAAGTTTGCTTAATCACTCTTCTATGGATGGACATTTAGACACATCTTTTTTGATGTGTCTCTTGTAGGCAGTATACTTAAGATCTTGTTTTCTTTTCCATTATATTCTGTCTCTTGACTGGTGCATTTATTCCATTTACATTCAGTACAGTTCTCGATATTAGAAATTGATTACTGTCATTTTGCTGTGTGTGTATTCTTTTTTTTTTTTTTTTTTTTCTTTGTGGTGTTGCTGGTTTCTTTGTTCTATATAATTTTCTGCACTGGGTTAATTTTGTTTGTGTATTTTCATTTTCATTTCTGTTGTATTCATGTTTGCTAAACATTTCTGATTTTCTTCTTTTTTATTTCGACATGCAGGTGCATTAATTTTCTTGGATGTTACCCTGTAATTTATTTTTGTTTTTCCCTATTTAAAATAGTCTGTTTTATCTTGATAGTTCTGTATCAACACTATTCCCCCTTTTTGCTTTGTAGTTGACTTCATTATACATTGGTATTTCTGGTTCCCTATTTGCAGTCTTGCAGGCTTGTTTAACTTTAAATGCTTCTATATCTGTGTTCTGAGTGGTGTTGTCATAATCTCAGGATGTTGTCTGCTGTTTTTGGTTCTCAGTACAAAGAATAACCTTAAGCATTTTTTGTAACATGGTCTGGTCATTACAAATTCCTTTAATTTCTGTTTATCAGAACGTGTCCTAATTTCACCATCGTATTTGAGGGTTAGTGTGCTGGACTACAAAGTTTGAACTGCAAGGTCAGTAGTTCAAGCTCAACAGCCAATTCTTGGAAACACTATACAGGGTCGCTATGAATCAGAAGCAACTCGAAGGCACTTAACAACAACAACAACAATTTGAGGGGCAGTTTTGCTGAGTATATAATTCTTGGTTGACAATTTTATTTCTTTCAGAGTTCTGTATCTGCCATCCCATTGCCTTCTTGCCTTCATGGTTTCTGCTGAGAAATCAGAGTTTAGTTTTATTGGTTCTCCTCTGTAGGTAACTCTTTGATTTTGTAAGCTGCTCTCAGGATTCTTTGTCTTTGTCTTTGGAAAGTTTGTGATATGTCTTGTTGATTTTCTTTTGTAATCTATCCTGTTTGGGGTTTGTTCAGCTTCTTGTATGCTTAGCTTTTCATATTTTATGATGTTTTGTTGTTGGTAAATGTTGTTGAGTCAATTCTGACTCATAGCAACACTGGATAGGGTTTTTGAGGAGCAGTTGGTGGATTTAAACTGCCAACCTTGTGGTTCACAGTGCAGTGCTAATCTTACAGTGCCACACCAGGAGTCCATGATGTTAAAGAAGCTTATTTCAAGCAACTCTTCAACAGTTTTCTCTGTACTTTTTATTGACTCTTCTGATTCTGGAATTTCAATCACCCATAAATTGTTCCACTTCATGGTGTTCCATATGACTCTTAAATTTTCTTTGAATTTTTTTCATTATGTTTTTCCATTTGTTCTTCTAGCATACTATTACTGAGAGATTTATATTCAATATCACTATTCAGGCGTCTATCACTTCACATCTACTCCAGTGCCCTTTCCATATACTGTCCAGTTCTAAAATCTGAGTATTGGTCTTCTGGATTTCTAGTGGCATGTTTTGTATTATTTCAAAATTTGCATTTATTTTATCTGTTCCTATAGCGTTTTTCTGAATTCTTCTAAAGTTTATTTTTATTTTTTTATTTTGGTGCTCTCCTTGCTTTCCTTGATCTTTGAATCATATCTAAATGAATTCTTTTTCAGTTAGTTTCATGATCTTCTGTTCCTCAGAAATGTTTTCTGGTTGCTCATCTTGGTCATTTGAGCAATTCTCTCCTGTCTGTGTGAGCTAAAATTGTCTATTGTCACCTTGGCATTGTGGATTTGTTGTTAGTTGTTAATTGATGATTGTATGTTGATGTGTTCTTAGGCTCTTACCATTATCTCCTGTGGATGTAGTTGGAGAACGGAAGCTGTATTCTGTTTTCCTTTGCTGTTTATACACATGTGTTTATGGTAGTTTTGGTTTGTGTTGGCTGCCATTGATCACTGATCAGGTGGTATAGGAGCTGGTATTTGCCTTTACCTAGTGGATGGAGCTACAGAGAGTGCGGTTGTGACTGGGCTGTATCAGCCTGGTTGATGTCTCCTGTCAGATGAGAAAGAGAAAATTTCTGCCACACCCACCCACAAGAAAACAAAACAGACTAAACAAACAAGGATCCAGCAATGAAAAGAGAACATAATAAAGAGAAAAAAATAAATTAAAACAGGCATCAACAAGAATACAGGAAATATAAAACTATAAAGACAAAAGAGAGACAGGAAAATGAAGCTATAAAAGAGGAAAACAAGAGAGACAATAAAAGGAATAAATTTTAAAAACACTTAAGAATAACTAAAAAGAGAAAAGAGGAGCAGGAAAATAGAGTTATAGAAGAGAAAGATAAGTCAGGAAATTAAAAAAAAAAACACAAAAAAAAAACCTTAGAAACACCAGAGAAAGGGAAGATGGAGAGAGAGAGTAGAGAGTAGTAAAGAAAGGTCAAAAGAGAATAAAAAGACTAGGGGAAATAAGAAACAACAGAAAATAAGGGAAAACAAAAGTGGACATAGAAAGGATAAAATTCAAGGCAATGGAAAGAGAAGAAGAAGGAGAAGAAAGAATAAACAAACAACAATGAAACAACAACAAAAAAAAGACACAAAAATAAATCCAAGATAGAAAAACAGTGCAGCTCTTGAACCCAGAAAGAGAAAACTCTGGGGACTCCTGAAGTCAAGGACCTCATAAGGCGTGGAGGGGCCAGGAATATACGGTGGAGTTCCTAGCCCTAGATGATGTTCCTATCAGTCTCGGTGGTATGAATGTTCAGGGCACTTAATCTGGAAGCAGTTTGGGGGTTGGTGGTGGTGGTTGATATAGCTGGTTTCAGTGTCTGTTTGGACCCAGTGCAGATAGGGCAGGGTAACTGGCAAAATGTTGGTATAATGGCTCTACAGGTTCTGTAGGTCTGGATCCAAACCTGCCTGAATGCAGGCACCAAAGCAGTGCAAGCAGCCCCCAACTCACATGGGCGTGGTTCCCAATCACGTGGCTCTGAACTCCAGAAGAGCAGGGTCTGTGCTGGGGGTGGATGAAGTTGGTTGCTGACCACCGCTCTGGTCTCCAGGGGAATGTAGGGGAAAGGAAGGAGTCACACCTTTACCATTGCCTGTGTGAATCTGCCCTTCTAGGCCTCTCTCTGTTGACAAAGCTGCTAATCAGAGGGTTGTGCTGCATGGGCAACTATTCACCTGTCAGTCTTTCTCTCTCACCCTTGATTTTCAACTTCTCCTCCCAATAAGCACTCAATCC
>NW_006408525.1:17315308-17322272 GCF_000296735.1 Chrysochloris asiatica
CCAGAAGAGAGACAACACCTGGTAAGTGACAAAAATATAAATAATCATACTATGTTCCAGGAACTACAATTAATTCCATGAGACTAGGGTAATGCTTGCATGTGGGGATGATGGCAGGGACATATGACTTCAAAGACAGAAAAGAACCACAGGAGGATGGACTTATCTGTTAAGGATTTGGAGATTCTTCCTGAAACTCCTGGAGTCCCTAAAGATTTGAAGCATAGTGTTACATTATAAGCATAGTGTCACATTGTCACCATTTAGAATTATTGTTATTAAGTACCATGGAGTCAGTTCCGACTCATAGTGACCCTACACAGGGTTTCTGATGCTGCAAATCTTTACAGGAGCAGAAAGCCTCATCTTTCTCCCATGGAACTGCAAGTCGTTTCAAACTCTGAACCTTGAGGTTAGCAGCCCGATTTGTAACCACTACGCTACCAGAGCTCTGGCAGAAATGTCAAGGAAGCATCAAAGTGAAATGAGACTGGGTACAAGCTAACAATTCAAAGGCTATTAAAATAGTCCTAGGAAAAAAAAAAACTAATAGGTACTGCAACTCTTCAGTGGGGATACAGAGAGATTCAAAAACATATATGAAAAAATTTTCAATTACTCCTGAACATTGTCAGCAATCCATGCAGTGGAGGGAGATCTACCCCCTACTAATCTGAGTGGATGTGAGGCTACTCATGGAAAACAGTACAATTTTGGGTGGAGGAGGATGATATATTCTGGTTGGTCATATTGAATTTGATAGCCCACTGAGTCTTACAAGGTGAGAGGCTCAGCAGACAGTTGTGCCTAGATTCTGACCCTCTAAAAAAACAATGGATTGAGTACCATAACTGGAAGGAGCCCTTGTAGGCACAGTGGCAAAGCGCTCAGCTGCTAACCGAAAGATCAGCAGTTCAAACCCACCAGATACTCTGTAGGAGAAAGCTGTGGCAGAAATATTTACAGACTTGGAAACTCTATAGGGAATTTTACTCTGTCCTAAAGGGTTGCAATACAAAATACAAAACCTGGTAATCTGTGCTAGAAGTAGTCAGAATGCTCCTTGGAAGCCAAGATGGCCAGACTTTGTCTCTCATACTTTGGATATATTATCTGGAGGACCAAGTCCCTGGAGAAGGATAATAGGTTTGGTAAAGTGGAGGGTCAGAGAAAAAGAGGAAGACCTCCATGAGATGGACCAGCACAGTGGCCAGCAGTAGGCTCAAGTCTAACAAGCAAGGTTGTGCATAGGGTTGCTATGAGTTGGTACCGACTCGATGACACGTAAGAACAACAGTGTTGCTACGAGTCAGAATCAACTACATGGCAACCAGTTTGTTGTATCTCTGAGTCCTGGTGTGGCCCTGTGGGTTAATGTGCCAGACTGCAAAGCAGTTTGAACTGCAAGGTCGGCGGTTCAAGCTCACCAGCTGCTCCTTGGAAACCCTCTACAGGGTCGCTATGGGTTGGAATCAACTCCACGACACTTCAAAACAACAACACACCATTGTAGTAAAGAGGTAGAGGAGGCGGCAAGATGGAAGACTAGGCAAAACGGCTGTATGGACCCTCTATAACAAAGACACAGAAAAACAAATGAAACAGATACAGCTGATAGTACTGGAACTCTAAGATTACTCTACTTATTAGGAGAGAGAGCTGAGCACACGTGGCAAAAAATGGAAAGACTGGTGACCTGTATTAGTGGACCAGATGAGTACAGTTACCTTGAGGTTTGTGAGTGGCTTCAGAGACAAGAAAACATATTGGTGTTGCAGAAACATACCTGCGGCTTGCAGAAATTAAAGCTGTGGTCTGTCTGTTTTTCTTCGTCTTCTTCTTTTGTTTATTATTTTCTTTTTTCATTGTTGTTGGCTTGTTTGTTTGTTTACTTTCCTTCGTGTGTGTGTGTGTGTGTGTGTGTGTGTGTTTTCTTTTCTTGTTTCACTCGATAGCAAACAGCAACTGTGTCCATACAGCCCAATTACAACCAATCCCACTATAGCCCCACCCACTGGGGAAGAGCCAATACCAGCTGCTATACATCAGATTAACTACAACCAACATCAGATAGCTCCATCCTGAACTGAACTATAAGAACAGTGAACAGAGAATGGTACATAAACTCATCTCTTGATCACACTCACTAGGAGGCAGTTGGTGATTGCCTAAAAATACACCAACATACAATCATCAACTTAATATAAATACACCACCACACTATCTTGAAAGCAGCAGATAAATTTTCTTCATGTTAAGAAATAAGACAGACAGGTTCAAACAAGTGACCAAGAGGCAGAGGTAGAAAACATTTTTGAGGAAAAAAAGGAATGGAACTACCTGAAAAAAAATTCAAGAGAATGATATTTGTTGTTTTAAGTGTCATTGAGTTGATTCTGATTCATAGTGACCCTGTATAGAGTTTCCGAGGAGTGGCTGGTGAGCTTGAACCACCAAACTTGCGGTTCAAACAGATTTTGCAACCCAGCACATTAGGTACCTTCAAATGTTTCCCAGAAGAGTCCAACGAAATGAGGAAGAATTCAGGAAAGCTCTACAGGAACAATGAAACAAAATAGATAAAAGTTTGGAGACAATATAAAACCTGCAAATAGAAATCCAGAAGATTAATACAGAGATTTCAGAAATGGACAATACATTGAAAAGGAAAAGGAGTGGATTTAAGTAAATGAAAGTCCAAATTAGTGTGCTAGGAGACAAATCTCTCAATACTAGTAAGCTGGAACAACCAGAAAAAAGAATGAAAAAAAAAAAAAAAATCTGAAGAAAGCCTAAGATTTATGTGGGACAACAGAATGGGTAAGAAAACAGGATCCTTAAGCATGCTGTCTATAAGAAATACCCCTACACACCAAGACAAAAAATAGATTAAAAATTAAAGGATGGGAAAAATATATCAAGCTAATGGAGTGCTCAAAAACAAGAAAGAGTGGCTATATAAATTTCTGCTAAAATAGACTTTAAGACAAAAATCCAGTAAAAGAGACAAAGAAGGACATCTCATGACTAAATCATCTTGTTATTTCCTAATGAAAGCGCCTCAAAATACATAAATCAAACTCTAGTAGAATTGAAGAAGGAAAAAGATTCTACAGCAATAGTAGGAGATTTTAATACACCACTTTTGATAAAAGACGGAACAACTAGGAAGAAACTGAGCAAAGACACAGAAGAACTAAACAACACAATCAACCAACTTGACTTCATAGATTTATACAGAGCACTCAAGCCAACAACTGCACAATGCACATTATTTTTCAACACACGTGGACCAGTCTCCTGAATAGACCATATCTAAGGCCACAAAGCAAGCCTCAATAAATCTAAAAACATCAAAATACTACAATGCATCTTTTCAGATTACAATACTGTAAAATTAGAAATAAACAATAGGATGATCAAGGAAACAAAATCAGATACATAGAAATTGAATAACAGCCTACTTAAACACTACTGGGTAATGGAACAAATGAGAAATGAATGAAAAAAATCTTTGAATCAAATGTGGATCAAAACACATATTCCAAAACCTTTGGTCACAGCAAAATCAGGGCTTAAAGTGCAATTTATAGTTATAAATGCACACATCTCAAAAGAAGAAAGAGTCCAAATCAACACATTAGAAAACAACTCCAACAATTAGGAAAAGATGAGCAAAATAAGCCTACAACTGCCAGAAGAAAAAAAAGAATAAAATTAAAATAGGAAAAAGAATCAATTCAGATATAAATATTTTTATATGTAAATGGTTTATAAATTAAGGAAAGTTTTGTTTTGTTTACCAGTTGTATGTTTTCCAACTGACTTTAATTTTATGTGACATAAAGAATGAAGTCCTGGCCGTGTGCAGAAAATGTAGATGATAACAGTGATATTTTACTATATGTTGTTGTTGTTGTTAAGTACCATGGAGTCGGTTCTGACTTGTAGTGACTCTGCACAGGGTTTCCAAGGCTGTAAATCTTTAAGGGAGCAGAAAGCCTCATCTTTATCCTTATTTTACTGTATGTTGTTATGTGCCGTGGAGTCGGTTCCGACTCATACTAACCCTGTACAGAGTTTCCTAGGCTGTAAATCTTTATGGGAGTAGAAAGCTTCATCTTTACCCTGTGGAACAGCTTGTAGTTTTGAACTGCTGACCCTTAGATTAGCAGCTCCATCCATAACCACTACGAAAAAGAATGAACCACTATGAAAAAGAATGAAAGCAAGATCTTGTAAAGAATAGCACAGACACTCATAGAAGGACTGCTGCATTAGGCAAACCTGCTACCTAAGACCTTTAACTAAAGTATAAGTTTGACGACTGAGGTACACCTGACTCAAGCCATGATAGTTTTTTTTTTTTTAAGTGTTTCATTGTGAATTATGTGATAGTTTACGTGGGAGAACATTAGCTTTACATTCATCCTATCGTATATGGTGTCATTGCCATGATTAAAATCCTCTCCAAGCATCATCAAACAACCAAAGGGTGTATACCCCACAAGCCTGCCCCCTGGTCATCAGCACACAGACCCTCTCCCTCTCTGGGTCTAAAGTCCCCTGCTGCCCCATCTCTCCAGGTCATCTTCACTGCCTCCATCTCTGGCGTCACTATTTCTTTGGGTAGTAGAGTCCAGCACAATGCTAGCTTCTCCCTGGATGGTCCCAGGGACTTCTGCTCCTGGACTGTAAAGACAACCACTCTCCTCCTTTACTTACAAAACATCTACGTTTACATTTCCAACCCTCACAGTAAGTCCTGATAACAATTATTCACTATTGTACTACAATAATCCTATCCCCATCTCCTTTCATCAGTACTGTCCAGACAGATTGGAAACTACTCAGTGGAGATTCTACCTTCCTCCGTGCTTCTGGATCGAGGCTCCCTCTGAAAGCTTGTAAGCCAGTCACTTCTTGCCTTTGTAGCTCCAATTTTGAGTAATCAATGTCCAAGTTGTCCATACCTGTCTACCCTGTGTACTGGGTGGGTGGGAATGATCCTTACTGTTAATATTAGGCCCTCTTTTGAGCTACTGCATCCATAGGTGTAGGTCAAGTTCATCAAACTGTATCAGATTACTCTTCTTTTCCTCTTCTTTCTTCTTCTAGATGAGTTCTGCTCATTCAGCCATTGAAGCCAGGTCAAGTGGGTATTATCTGCAAGTGTGGGTGTTCTTGTGCATATACTCTCACTTCTTATCAGCTGGATGCTTCAATCTCCAGTGTAGTCCTCTGTGGCCATGCCACTGACTCTGGGACCAGGAGACCCCAGGTCTTACCATACTTCTGGCCAACCGGGTCTCCGCCCAGGTTCATAGGAGTCTATTGAACATGGTAGGACTTAGCTCACAGCTTCATTGCTGTTTCTCCCTCATTTCCCCTTATCGGTGACTAACGTGGTCACCAGTCAAACCACATGTCTGCTCATGTATTCCCCTTAGTCTTGAAGGGGGTTTGCACTGAGGGGACCCAACCACTTGCCTTGATGTCTCCTGGGCAAGCAACTTGCTTGTTCTTGTAGTAGTCAGTCAGAATGCCATTATTGTTTTGTATTTTTCCTGTTGGTCTTTCCTTCAAGAAGTATCTTCTGTTCTTCTAGCCACTCCAGGCTGGTCTGCTTGTCCGTTCAAGTGGAAATTTCCCACCTCAGAAGATATTGGATGGAGTTCAGGATACCACCTATGATCTTATGCAGTGCAGAGGTTCTGTAGGAAGCCTCCTTCACTGGCAAGCCTGGGTATTTAGAATTGCTTCATATGCATGTGAAAATTGAACAGTGAATAAGGAAAACCATGGAAGAACTGAAGCATTTGAATTATGGTGTTGGTGTAGAATCCTGAAAGTATCCTGGACTTCCAGAAGAACAAACAAATCTGTCTCAGTCAGACTGCCCCTTAGAAGTGAGATTGGTGAGATTTCCTCTTTTGTACTTTGTACATATTGTCAGGAGGGCCCTGTTTCTATTGAAGGACATCATGCTTGGAAAAGTGGAGGTGGAGGGTTAGTGAAAAAGAGGAAGAACCCCAACAAGATGGCTTAACATGGTGGCAGCAGCAATGGACTCAAACATAACAACAATTGGGCTCAAATGTACAGACGGTTCAGGATCAAATTGTGTTTTGTTCTATTGTGCATTGGGTCACTATAAGTTGAAACCAAATTTGCAACACCTAACAACAACAATAACAATGTATAACACTAAAGACAAAGGGATTTGAGTGTGACTCTCAATAAGAAGAAAGGAGAAAGAATAAGATAAAAATTTTAAATGAGAAAGAACTCTTCAATAGCAAACACTATAGTGAAAATTGAAAAAACATTTTGGAGTTAATCTTTATATGTGCCTCTGTCATTAGACCATAAGCTAACTTGGGGGTAAGGGTTGGACATTTAATTATCATCCCTTAGTGAAGCACAGAGATCTACTACAGAGTACGTATTATGACAAAGACTTTTACTTTCCTATATGCAGATTATAGAATTACAACTTTGTTCAGTCAACAATATGCCCAAGTCTAGGCTATTCATAATTGATCTACAACCATCATACTTTAAATAAGTTCCATATTTTAATTAAGAGCAGGGGACTGCACACTTATTCAAACTATTGTTGACGTTTAATGTCATATAGTGTCTGGTACAACTACCATAATAATACAAAGGCAGCCTTAGATAATAGACAACATGAGATCCAAAAAGTGTGGCTATATTTCAATGAAATTTTATTTACAAAAATGTTAGGGGAAGAGAAGGGAAGGATTTTGCGTAGACATTAAAGTTTGTGGATTACTGGTCAAGAGTTTGGTATATCTAGTGCTGTTATAACAGAAATACTATAAATGGATGGATTAGGCAAATAGAAATTCATCCTTTCATGATTTAGGAGCTAGAAAGCTATCCTTTCTGGATTTAGGGTGCCAGTTCTAGCAGAAGATTTTCTATGTTGACTGAGTGA
>NW_006408525.1:17322435-17327875 GCF_000296735.1 Chrysochloris asiatica
TTGCTTCTCTCTGTTTTTCTCTTGTAAGATCAAAAATGTGATTCAAGCAAGGGTGTGACAAATAAGGGCATGACTTGAGTACTTATATAAGGGTGGTGATTTTAGTAAGTCTCTTATAAGGCTCCACTCAAGATACAACCCACTCTAATCCTGCGTCATTCACATATAGAGGTTTGGATTTCAACACATACTGCAACATGAAGGACAATTACATTGAGCCAGGACAGCCACAGAAATCTGTGACTTGTCACCTAGATAAATTGATAATATTATTGTGGGGATGAAATTCCATCCAAGATACCTACATTATGGGTAATGGCATCTAAGATGAAATGTATTTGAGGGTCTTCTGAGAAATATATTTTTCATGATAAGAAGAGAGTTAATAGAAAGGCTTACGACTCATTTGTTCTTTGGACACTGATATTTGAGAAGATGATGCCAGAAACTGCGGTGACAATAAGATGTTAAGACTGAGGATAAAAACTAAAAACTAATGTATTGAGAACAATGAAAGAAAAAGACTATAAGAACATAGATCTCTTATGGTATCATTGTGTCTTTGAACTAACCTTATACTTTATTTTATATCAGATCATTAAACATCTTCATTCAATACGTTCCTGGTAGTCAGATCTTCAAATATTTATAGTTAAACAATCAGAAACTTGATGCATGTGTTTCAGGAATTAATTATAAAAACGTTAAAATTGTATAATACAAGATTATAGAACACAGAGAGGAGTCCTGGTGGTAGAGTGGTTAAGCACTTGACTGCTAACTGAAGGGTTGAAGCTTAGAACCCACCAGTTGTTAGTCTGTTCCCTTGAAGATCATTGCTATTGTTAAATGCCATTGAGTCAGTTCTGATTCATAGCAACACTGTACAGGATTTCTAAGGAGTGGCTGGTGGATTTGAACTGCTGATCTTGAGTTCCACAGCACCACACCAGGACTCTGTCATGTGAGGTCACCATGAGTCTGAATGAACTTGACAGCATACAACAACAACAGAATGCAATGAGAGATTAAATGTGGGGTATCCTCGTCATAGAGATGAATGAGTAAGTCAAAAACCAGGATTGTTGTTGCTGTTCACTACCATGCAGTTGGTTCTGACTCATAGCAACCTTGTTAGGGTTCTGGAGGAGCAGCTGGTGGGTTTGAACTGCTGACCTTGTGGTTAGTAGTCCTGTGTTTATCCTACGGTGCCACACCAAGACTCCTATGAAAACATTTTTCAAAGACAGGAATGGAGTTTTTTTTCATCTCCATTTCCCTCCTTCTCCCACTACTTGGCATACTCTTGGCTATGGACACGCCCTAACTAGCAATTTCAATGCCACCATTGGTCTTAAAACATTTCTTCTCCCATCACCTCTTCTTCATAGCATTTATCTTGTCCAAGCTCACCTCAAGCTTCTGTTCCAAATGAAAGAATCTAACTGAGAAAACCTTGTGCAAAGACAAAAAAGTAGAAGTCGTCACTAAGTAGTAAGTGCAAGGTCAGAAGTTCAAACCCACCAGCTGCTCCTCGGAAACCCTATTAAGGGTCACTATGAGTAGGAACCAACTCAACAATACTTAATAACAACAACAACAACAGAACTCTGAAGAATTCTGATAGTGAAGTAGCATTTGATCCACATTTACAAAATAATTAATGTCAAAGAAAGCTCAATTTTTCCTTAATTCTTTAATAAAAATATGTTACTGAAATGATCAATATAAAAACCAATCCAGGATTCTTGTTGTTGTTGTTGTAAAGTGCCATAGAGTTGGTTCCGACTGATAGCGGCCCTGTGTAGGGTTTCCAAGGAGAAGCTGGTAAGTTTGAACCACCAACCTTGTGGTTAGCAGTTCCTGACTTACCCTACAGCACCACAACCCAAGATTGTCAGATATTAATTTGAGGCCATGATGGAGATTTGAAATAAACAGCAGAAGCTTTCGGAGTTAGGTTACTGACAGCTTGAGGTGAGCCTGGTGATGAAATACGGTGTGGTCAGGTGATGGGAGAATGGATGTTTTAAGACCAATGATGGAATTGAACTAGCTAGTTAGGGCATGTCCATAGCCAGGACTAGACAATGTAGAGGTTGTTCTTGTTGGTGGTGGTGTGTTGTGAAGTCGATTCCGACTCATCGCCACACTGTATAGGGTTTCCAAGGCTGTAAATCTTTACGGGAGCAGAAAGCCTCATCTTTCTCCCGTGGAACAGCTGGTATTTTCGAACTGCTGACCTTGATGTTAGCAGCCCAACTCGTAACAACTATGTTACCAGAGCTCCTTAATGCAGGGGGAAGGAAACGTTGATAAAAAACAAAACTCCTTTTCTATTTTTGAGTGATGTCTTTAATTTCAGCAAAGTTCAGAATCAATAAATCCTATGATGGAACAGATCTAGGACAAGCCAATACACTGTATCAGATGTTCAGGTCAAAATGTTGCAAACAAGTACTAGAGGAATGAACAGAAATATCTTCAAAAGGGTAAGATGGCACTGAGTATCTTTCTTCACTGAAGTAAAGCTCTCTAAATAGCCTTGAGGGATAAAATAAGAGTCTAGTACAGGTACTTCTGTTTCAAGTAAATTTGGAAAGACCCTGAGAGAATGATGTGCAAAGCAAAAAAAAAAATAGAAGTGTTTACTAAACAGTATGTACCTAGAACTCTGAAGAATTCAGAGTAGCATTTGATCTACAATTACAAAATAACCAATGCCAAAGAAAAGTTAAGTGTTTGCTTTCTTTTTAAAAATAAAGATCAACTAAAATATATTCCTGAAATATTCAACTTCAATATGTTGTTGTTGCTGTTAAGTGCCATCGATTAGGTTCCAACACATAGCGACCCTGTATAGGGTTTCTGTGGTTCCGACACATAGCGACCCTGTATAGGGTTTCTGAGGAGCAACTGGTGAGCTTGAACTGCCGATCTTGCAATTCAAATGGTTTGACAGTCTGGTGCGTTAATCCGCAGCACCATACAAGGACTCCCAACTTTAGTATAGAAAGCAACAAACATATAATATGTCAGAAAGGTACATTCATCTTATCTGCACACAGTAAAAATCAAAATTGGAAAGGGAACCTTATAGTATTTATATTAAGCAACATTTGTTGTCCAAACCACCCTGAAACTTTCAGGGTGAAAACAATAACTGTATATATTTTCAGGTCAACGATTTGGACTCTTGATTGGGTATTTTCTTTGGTCTGGCTGAGCTTGACTGACCTTGGTTGGACCTGATCTATCATTTAGTGGATTAACCGGATGGTTTATCATGGCACCTGCTAGGACACCTAAGATAACTGGGCCTTTCTCTATGTGGTCTCTCAACCTCTGGCTGCTCACTTTGGCTCTGTCACTTGATGGTCACTGAGTTCCAAGATGAGCAAGAGTGGAACCTGCAAGTCCCCTTTAGGTCCAGGCTCAGAGCTATATCATGACATTTGTGCTAGATTGAAGTGGTTAAAATATGCCATGAGGCTGTCTCATAAGGTAGTGTGTCACTGACTCCATCCCTTTCAGGGAGAAGCTGTATTGTGACCAAATTTGCTACTAAACTGAGATGGTTGTTGTTGTTATTAAGTACTTTCGAGTGGGATCCAACCCATAGCGACCCTGTATAGGGTTTCCAAGGAGATGCTGATGAGTTTGAACCACCGACCTTGAGCTTCAAACTGACTTTATAGTCCAGTGCATTAGCCCACAGCACCACACCAGGACTCCAAACTGAGATTACAAATGTAAATGGTAAGATTATTCGTTAATAATCTTAACTATAGTGTTAATGTTCAAAAACGTTGACTTTTCAACTACTATGAGTTACAGAGAATGTGTCTTTTTAAAGATCAATGAGTTTTGCGTGCCTATAGCCTAACCATGAAAGACTGCAGATTTATTGCTTCTATTTGCCTAATAAGCTTCCCTTTTATAAGGATATTTGGTGGCACAATGGTAAAGCTCTTGGCTGCTAATCAACAAGGTGTCAGTTTGAACATACTCGATGTTCAGGAGAAAGCTCTGCCAATCTGTTTCTATAAAGACTGAAGCCTAGGAAACCTTATTGGGTAGTTTGACTCTGTTGCATGTAGATGCAACTAATCAAAAACAGTCTTAATGGCACACAACAACGTCTCTGTTATGTGTGTTAATATATTGTTCGTATTCGTCATGGGATTTTAAATTGGGCTATCTAAACTGTCCAGGTGTGGTGCTGTGAACTAATACATCAGACTGCAAAGTCGTTTGAACTGCAAAGTCGGTGGTTCAAGCTCACCAGCTGCTCCTTGGAAACCTTATTTACACAGGGTCTCCCTGGGTAGGAATCAACTCGACGACACTTAACAACAACAAATACTTGTAGCATCCCTCTCATAAAAAAAGTTTTAATTAAAATATAGAGACATAACTTCATATTTAGTGTATTGATTAACTTGAAATTCAAAGAAAACCAAACTAAGCCAATATTGTTGACTTGAAAATATAAACAGTTATTGTTTTAAGCCTCTGAGTTCCTGAGTGGTTTGGACAACAAATGTTACTTAATTGGTGCTGTGGGCTAATGTGCTGGACTGCAAAGTCATTTGAACTGTAAGGTCAATGGTTCAAACTCACCAGCCACTCCTCAGAAACCATATACAGGGTTGCTATGGGTTGGAACTGACTCGATGGCACTTAACAACAACAACAAAACAAGGTTCTCTTTCCAGTTTTGATTTTTACTGCATTTAGAAAAGATGAACTCTGGTTCCGATGCTTTACAAGGTAACAGGGATAAAAGATGAATAGGATTGTTCCATTCATTACGGCTAAACCAAGGGTGGTCAAGTAGAAAGTGATGTGCAGAACATGGCCAGAGATAGATACATGGGCAAGAGACCAGAAATTAGGACTGACAATTTATAAATCCAAAGTTCCAGCATCCTATCCCACACTTCTCTAGTCTGTCATTCTTCCTTTACTTTTTTTTTTGGACACAGATATCAGCTATTTCTCCAGGTGTTTATTACTTTGTATGTTATAGTCATTCTAGGTGAGAAATTGTTATTTACTAGAAATAATAGTATGACAATCACAATTTCAGATGTTTCTGAATCTTGGTAACTGAAAAGCCATATTAATTCAACTGTAAAGCATGTAAGTGGCAACACACTAGCAGGGTGGTGGTATGGCTGCATTCTCAGAGACTGTCAGACGTGGGGAACACCCAAATGACCCCAGACTCCAAGATGGTGTCATAAAGGAGGTCAGCATTGTAGGGGAGCAGGGGCACTAAAGCAAGGGTGCCCCTAGGGCTGGTGTTTGTATGATAACTCTTCACCCCCCATCACCTGCCAGTCAGGATGCTGGTGAGCCAGGACACAGCCACTGTATGAAGAGAGAGTCTCTACCTTGGCCAATGGGAGAGGAGAGGAGTTATGGGTCTGGTAAC
>NW_006408525.1:17335950-17343565 GCF_000296735.1 Chrysochloris asiatica
GAGGAGTCCTGGTGTGATGCTGTAGAATAAGTACTAGACTGCTAACCACAAGGTCAGTGGTTCAAACCCACCAGCTGCTCCTTGGAAACCTACAGTATAACTGAGTTGGTACTGACTTGACAGTACCAAACAACAGAAGAAAAAAAGCAAAAAAAAAAAAAAAAAAAAAAGATGTTTGGGATACACCATTTTTCTTTGGAAAGGAACTATATGAGAACCATCTCCCATTAAATGGATCTTGGATCTTTTGAAATGATATCAGGAAATAAAAACCTACATGTGCACTGCATTTTTTCCCTCAAAAGCAAGAACTTCAGAAGGTCTAAACAAATCATGTTTTGCTTTTACAACTTGGACTAATTTATGTAAAAAGGTAAATGGATAGGATTTGAAAAAAAAAAAAAAATCAGCAAGAAGAAAAATGAGTAAATGAAAAATGTCTTTCTTTTTACCTGGATTAGTCCCTTGTCATTAAGTTGACTCAGACCATGGTGACCCTATCAAGGGTTACCAAGGTTACAAATCATTACTGGAGCAGAACACTTCTCTATCTCCCTCCAAGCAGCATTAAAAAAATTGTTGTTAACCCTTAGAAAAGCATCACCCTTACCTGATAGGTTTGAACTGCCAATTATGTGGTTAGTAGTCCAGTGCTTATCCTACAGTGTGACCAGGGCTCCTTTCTACCTGGATTAGCAAGTCTTGCCAGGAACAAAATACAGTCTCAGAGCAATCCCTTTCAATGTTTTACTTAAGAGAAATTGTAAGTATAAATATAGGTGAAGAGCTGTAATTCAAATCTCTTTCTACAGCGTTCTTGGTATCACATTAACATTTTGTTTCTCTCCTATTTGCTAAAAACTAGTAACAACCATTTGATTATACTTGGTAATTTTTATGAGAGTAGTTATCACATTGCTGTTGTTAAGTGCCATAGAGTCAGTTCTAACTCATGCGTATCCTGTATAGGGTTCCAAGGAGCTCCTGGTAGTTTTGAACTGCTGACCTTGTGGTTAGCAGTCCATTGCTTATTCTATAGTGCCACACAAGGGCTCCTGATGACATTAAAAGAATGTTAATCAAATGAAATCTGTACCAAAATTTGCAAAACCACTGAAGCATGGTATTAAAAACTTAAATCCTCATTGGAAAACAGTCATCGGCATAGCGTATTAACTCAAGCATATACATGATTCTAAGAAATTTGTGTTTGTTCCTCCAAATGTACGGAGCAAAAAATAAAATTATGTTGCATGGATTGAGCATTAAAGGTAGATAGATTAAGGCCAGCAAAGTAAGAAGCATTGGTTTCTGTACATCCATTTTATTCTCTATCACATTTGTTAATACCTTACTTAAAATTATAAGAGAAAGAGCCTTTGAAAACCATCCTTTGAGAGAAAACACTTAACATTCAACTGCCATTGGAAAGAGAATGCACTGAGCTACAGTCAGTCTAAGTTATGAAGGATTGATATAGAGTCTTTCTAAATAGCCAGGTTTTAAAAATGAATTTGTAATAATTGTACAATAATAAACATACTGAAGCCTTAGGAATCCTTAAAGGAATTATTTCTTTGGGAACTAGTAATTAACCAAAACCATCTACTCCAATGATCAACCATCAACACTCATGGAAGCTGCAGTCAAGAAATCAAATGACATATTGCATTAGGCAAATCTGCTGCACAAGATCTTTTTAAAGTGTGGAAGAGCTAAGATGTCAGCTTGAGAACTAAGGTGTGCCTGAGCCAAGCCATGGTATTTTCAATCATCTCATATGGATGCGATAGCTGGACTGTGACTAAGGAAGACCATGGAAGAATTGATGCTTTTGAGTTATGGCGTTGGGGGAGAATATTGAAAGTGCCATGGGCTGCCAAAAGAACCAACAGATCTGTGTTGGAAGAAGTGCAACTAGAAGTGCTCCTTGGAGACCAGATGACCTAACTTCATCTCTCATATTTCGGACATATTGTCAGGAGGGATCAGTCGCTGGAGAAGGAGATCATGTTTGGTAAGGTGGAGGGTCAGAGGAAAAGAGGAAGACCCCCAGCAAGATGGATTGGCAAAGTGGCAGCATCAATGGGCTCAAGAGTGGCAACAATTGTGAGACTGGCCCAGGACTAGGCAGAATTTTGTTCTGGTGTGCATAGGGTCACTGTGAGTCAGTGCTGACTCCATGTCACCTAAGAACAACAACAGCACTTGTATGAGTTTTGATTGTGGGAAGGCCCTAAATCCAATGACAAGTTTACTTAGGCGGGAAGATGGTGTCAAGATAGAGGCAGAGATTGGAGTGACACTAGACACTAGGAGAGAGACCTGAAACAGATTCTCAGTCAAAGACTCAGAAAGAACCAATCATGGCGACATGTGAGACATACATTTATATTGTTTTAAGCCACTCAGTATTTGTTACAATATCCCTAGGAAAGAAATTCATCTTGTCACCCTACAAACTTCTTGGGAAGTGAGGAAGATTCTCTGTTGAGTTACAAAAAGACTTTGGTTAACACAAGTTCACACTGAGGACTCTCTTGGGCTGCACCAATTGTCTAGCTCCTCAGAGATGTGAAGGCATTCAGGAGTTTTCACATCATGGGGAATATTTCAGTGAAAGAGACACAAATCCTTATCTTTGATTAAATCCAGTTATTCTGCACAGAAAAAAATGAGGACAAGATAAACAATGAGGAAGAGGAATGAAGTGAATCTTTCCTTCCTCTCATTTGTTAAGTATGGCAACTTGAGACACATTTCATTTTAAGACTTGGAAAATCTTATTACTGTTTTACGCTATTTTCCATAGCTTTAAATCACACCAGCAAAGGAGCTACATAAGTGGGAACTGTCAATCAACTAAAAAAAGAGTTATAGTTTCCATAGTAACATACACTGTCCCCAATAAGTCATCAGGCATGTAAAAGTGAGGAGGTTGGTGATGGAAATATAACTAACCTGCTCTGTCTCAAGGAATTTGGTTTCTCAATAAGACCAGGGAGGTAGAAACAGGATTATTCACAAAAGTGGCTTCTAAGACCTCAAAGAGCCAGGTGAGGTAAAATTAAGTTTATAAGTTGATTTACACAGATGTACAAAACTTTGCCTGTGCATGACAGGTTCATATTATTCTTTGAAATGGTACACGATTTTACTGTTTCTAAAATGTGATTCACCACTTATCTGTCATCTGTTGTACTGTGGTGATTTGCATGTTGTTTTTCTGCTGGCAGCTATACCACCAGTATTTCAAATACCAGTAGGATCATGCATGATGGACAGGTTCCTCCGAGCTTCCAGACTAAGACAGTTTAGGAGAAAGTCCTGTCAATGAATTTTTGAAAACCAACCTCTGAAAACCTCAGGGATCACAGTAGAACATTGACATCTCCAAATTAGAAGTTACTCAAAATGCTCAGTGACTGCAACATTGGACTTGGGTATCCAATTTCATGAAGAAGGAATATGACTAGGCAATCTCTTCACAACAACCAACAGTGACAACAAAGTGTAACAAGTAAACGATATACTGAGAAGAACTACTAACATATCAGTGCAAAAGGAATGACAACCTCTACATTACAGATCTTGGATCCCAACCCTAGTTTCCCATCAGATTGCCTTAAAAGTAACCAGTCACTCACCTGTTGATTCCCACTCAGGATGAACCTGTAGGATTTTCTATGGCTACATTTTTAGAAGTGTATCACTAGACTATCTTCCAAGTCACCTGTGAGGAGACTTGAATTGTCAATGTTTTGTTTAGTCAAAGCCTGTTAACCATTTGCATCACCCATGGACAAAGAATTACCTTGGAAGCCTATTAAAATTCATATTTTGGGGTCCTACTCCAGATTTGTAGTTCTGGTGTGGTGCTGTAGGATAAACACTAGACTATTGACTGAAGGTTGACTGTTTAAACCTACCAGCTACATCGCATAAAATCCTATACAGGGTTGCTGTGAATTGGGACCCACTTGATGTCACTTAACAGTAACAACGCCTCTAGATAGATGCTGAAAATCCCCTGGTGGGAGCTGTGACCCTGAGATTTCAGCAATGACCCACATGTGTCTGGTGCATCCAGACTCTTAATTACTCATTAAATAAAGGGCACTTTTGTCTTATCACAGAGTTCCTCTTCTTGCTTGAGCACATCCCATGACAAAGAGTGGAGGAAGACTCAACAGCTATTGACTCATCATTGTATACAGAGAACTGGGCTAGGTGCTTTGCCACATTATCTCGTTTATCCTAGCAGGAATTCTATGAAAGAGGGAGTGGTTTCTTTATAGAAATGAGGAGGGGAATGAAATGCAGATTATGTAAATAATTGTAGTGGTGAAATCTAAGACAAGTCAGTGTGGGAGTCTGCACACAAATCCAAGTCTGTCAAACTGCAAAGCCCACATGTTTCTATAATTGCTTCCAACTTCAGAGCCAAAATAGATTTCTTATGAATGAAATGAAATGAAGACAAAGAGCACTTCTATTCAGTGTGATCTGTGGAGGGTTTTTTGAGGGGGGTATTAACATTTAATAACAGCTTATTTTAATAATAACACCAACATCGCATAAGGCTTTATGGTTTTTAGAGAGATTTCGCATAAAACATCTTATTAGATCCTTTCAACAAATGTCTCTGGAAGGCAGGACAGAATACTAACTACATTTATAGATTAGGACAGAGTGGCTCAGAAAAAAAAGGAGGCTTTTTCGAGGTTGCTTTGACAGTGGCAAGCTTTTCATTTCTTTCTACTTTCTACTGCCCCATAATATCTATATTGTAGTCTTCTTCTTTGTTCACTCCAACCTCATCAAGTAGGGAATCTGATTTTCAGAAATCAAATTGATAGAGCAAATGGCTAGAAAAAATGATAGCAAAATACAGTGGGGACGAACATGGATGTGGGCTCCAGATAGATCCAGATCTGAGCTGTATTTCCTTCATTTAGTAACTGCATGGAAGGGTCAATTTAACTCTTTAAGGCTCCATTTCCTCATCTGTAAAATGGACATAACACTAACAGTTCCTATACGAGAGAATCGTGGATAGAAATAAACCACCCATCACAGTAACCTGACAGTTCAATCAGTGAGGATTAGGCAGAATCATCACTGTTATGTTTGTTACTGGAGGTACCTGCAGATATGCAGAACAGCCCTGATACCAGGAGAGAGGGTATCAGGAAACAAGGGCTGGAAGCTACTTTCTTCGGAGAGAGAGGTAGTCTCCATTCTAAGAATGAAGTGTCTCTTTTGGTAGAGATCACTGAGGATGAGGATTTTTCTTAAATACCTTTCTGAGCCTCCAGGTTCACATGTGTCTATCTTCTACTCAGTTAATCCTGTTCCCTTCCCTCCCAGTCCTGGTAGCCATTATAATATGTTTCTTTTAACATAGAAAACTTTTCTTGAGCTTTTACAAATAGTGGTCCCTCCCATACAATATATGCCCTTTTGTGGTTGACTAATTTCACTCAGCACAATGCCCTCTAGGTTCATCTATGCTATGAGGTGCTTTGACTATTCATTGTTATTCTTCAGTGTTGTATGGTATTCCATTGTGTGTGTACCAAAATTTATTTATCCATTCTTCCATTGACAGACATTTAGGCTGTCTCTATCTTCTTGCTATATTGCAAAGAATATGTGTATGCGTACATCTAATTTTGTCATGGTTCTCATTCCTTAAATATATATGTCAAGTAGAATGATCGTTGGTTCATATGCTATTTCTGGAAGCCTGGTGTAGTGTTGTAGGATAAGCACTGGACCACAATGTCCATTTGAACTGCTAGACTGGCAGAACTGACTTTATAGCATTTAACAACAACAATGCATAATGGAGGTAAGAATTTCTTCATATGCTTGTTGACCATCCAAATGTCTTCTTTGGTGAAGTGTCTGTTTATGTTCTCTGCCCATTTTTAATTAGATTATTTGTCTTCCTATTGAGGTGTTTAAGTATGCTATAAATTTTAGAGAGTAATCCCTTATCTGATATGTCATTGCCAAAAAGGTTCTCCCAGTCTGTGGGTTCTCTTTCTACTCTTTTGGTAAAATCTTTTGATGCACATAAGTATCTAACTTTTAGGAGGTCCCAGTCCTGGTGTGGCACTGTAGGATAAGCACTTGACCTTAAGGTCGATTTGAACTGCAAGGTTGGCAGTTCAAACTTACCAGCCACTCTTCGAAAACCCTATACAAAATCACTATGGGTCAGAACCAATTCAACAGCACTTAACAACTTCAAAGTCATCTGTCTTCTGCTACTTGTATTTCAGTTATGTTTGGTAGTGTACTTATGCCTTGATTTAGGGCCCCTAAGGAATCCTGGTGTGGTGCTGTGGGTTAACGTGCCAGACTGCAAAGCTATTTGAACTGCAAAGTCGGTAGTTCAAGCTCACCAGCTGCTCCTCAGAAACCCTATACAGGGTCACTATGGGTCAGAACTCACTCGGCGACACTTAACAACAACAACAGCAAGTTTGTCACTATTTTTTTAAAATTGATGGTCTTTCTAGTTCTAGGTTTTATATTTAGATCTTCAATTTACATTGACTGTATTTGTATGTGGTGTGAAATATGGGCCTTGCTTCATTCTTCTGCAAATAATTTCCAGTTTTGTCAGCACTCCATATAAAAATTAGTGAGGGCATAATGAAGTTCAGGAACAAAAGCATTTAATCCTCATGGCATCTCAGAGCTGTTATGGTGGAAATGACAGAATTTACAAATGGAAGAGATAGCATAGCTAAATACCAGTGATCAGAAGCAAAGGCAGTGCACCCCTTTCCCCCCACATAAGAGTCCTAGCTTTCAATTTTAAAATTGCTTGTAGCTCTCCACCCCAAGATTTCATAATAGTGTAACCTGGAGCTATGCATTTAGCAAACTTCTAAAAAATCAAGTTTATTGAGGAATAATTAAAAGTTCTGCAGATTGGGAGAAGCAATGGTTTTATTTATGAGCGTATAGATGAGTGTACATACTCACTAATTGAGCTCTTCTTGTCTCTTCATGTCACAGGGACGTCCATATCACCTTTGCTTACAACTTCCTTTTTCATTTCTCCATTAAAAGAAAAACAAAACTGGGCTTATTTAAAATTGACTTTAGTGCTTGCATGCCTTGTATTTAAGACATTCAAACCAGGAAATTAGAAGGCTGTCTGCCAGACAAGACAATTACTCCTCACCATTTCAATTCAAGACCAAATCATTTTACTTCTTGAAACAGTTTCTCTTAATTGGTTCATGCTTTGCACAGTGACATTAAACCCCCAAAATGACCTCTTTAATTTGATTGACAATGCATGGTTGGAATTATGGGTTGTTGGCAGCCTTTCTGGAACTCCTATTCCTTACTATCCCTCTTTTTGTCTGCTTTGATTTGTAATTAAATAGTGTCAGGGTCTTATCAAAATTAAAATTTGTGTAGTTTCGTCTTTACAGTTACTTTTTTTTTCTCTATACTTATCTCTCTATCTTTATAAGTACTCTACTGCTTACTTCAAGGTCAGCAGTTAAAATCCATGAGTTGCTCCTTGGAAACTCTATACTGGGCCACTCTGAGACAAATCAAGAAAATATATGTAATAGTATTATAT
>NW_006408525.1:17343665-17353537 GCF_000296735.1 Chrysochloris asiatica
GGGCTGCGAACCTTAAGGTCAGTGGTTCGAAACTACCAGCCGCTCCGTGGGAGAAAGATGAGGCTTTCTACTTCCGTAAAGATTTACACCCTCGGAAACCCTGTACAGGGTCGCTATGGGTCGGAACCGACTCGATGGCATTTAACAACAACAACAATCATGAGGTCGACCAGGAAGGGTGAGGCTGAGCAATGGCATTTCACTGGAGGGAGGTGTTTACCATCCAGCCACGCCCACTGTGGAGTGATACCTTGAGTTACTGCATTGAATGACATCAACCCTAGCTGTACTTAATATGTTGTTATTAAGTGCCATTGAGTCAGTTCTGACTAATAGCGACCCATGTAGGAGTACTGAGTAGTTGCTGGTGGATTTGACCTGCCGACCTTGCAGTTTGCAGTCCACTGTTTACCTTATGACACCATGCCCAGATAGTGAGGTTTAATCATTGCTCCATATGAAAAGCACTCGCTTGTGAACCACCAGGTAGGGGGTTCAGACCAACAGCTGCTTCCAGAGAGAAAGATGGCTTTATATCCCTGCAAAGATTTAAAGCTTGGGAAAATCTATAGAGGGTTGTTATGAGTTGGAACTGACTGAAATGCACTTAACAAAAACAAACCCACCATCTGCTCCTCAGAGTCTCTGTGAGTGGGAACCGGATCCACAGCTCTTTAACAACTCTAACATAAGGGGAGTCCTGACCTGGAGCTGTGGATAAGCACTCATCTGTAAGGTCGGTTTGAGCCTTGGGAAGCCTATACAGGGTCGCTATGAGTCCGGACCAACTCGACAACACTTAACAACAAGAACACAATATAGAGAGTGTAAGGTGCTCTGGTGGTATAGTGGGCTATCACTGTATAGGTTAGGCTGCTAACCGCAAGGTTAATCGGAGGGAAAATGAGGAGGCTTTCTGTTCTTATAAAAATCGGCAGCCCCAGTAACCCTATACAGGATCACTATGAGTCAGAATCCACTCAAGGCACTTAATAACAATAACAAAGATAATGTACATTAATTCCTCAGGCTTCTAATATCTGATTCATAAATAGCTCCTGCTGTTGTTAAGTGCTGTGGTGTGGGTTCCGACTCACAAAGACTCTGTGTAGGGTTTCTGAGGCTGTACATCTTCACCGGAGTAAGCCTCTAGGATAGTTCCTGCTTGACCATTATGTACATTTGCTCTCACTTTGAATTCATTAAAACTCACCTTGACCTACTTACTCCACACACAGCTTTTAAATCATTGAAAAGGTTTGGAGGCTTTCCTCGTGCTAAAACAAACAAAAACAAAACAAAAACCCACTGCTAGTGAATGGATTCCTACTCCTAGAGACCATATATAGGCTTTCCCAGACTATGAATCTCTACAGGAACACACAACCTCATCTTTCTCCCATGGAGTGGCTTGTGAGTTTGAACTGCCACTATTGAGGTTAGCAGCCCAATGCTCAACCCACAGCGCCACTAGAGCTCCTTGCTTGCACTGAAGTAAGGCTTAAATAAGAACCATATGCACCTATTCTGACTTACCTACAAATAGGACTTAAAGTTGTACTTAGGAACTGATTTCATTCATAATCAATCCAGAAACTGCCTGTACATACTAGGCCAAAGGGCTGTTAACCCATTTCCATTAAGTCAATTTCCATTCATAAGGTCACTATGCAAAAGGTTGTAGTTGTTGTTAAGTACTGTGGAGTCTGTTCTAATTCATAGAGATCCTGTGTGGGGTTTCTGTGGAGTGCTGGTGGGTTTGAACCCCTGACCTTGCAGTTAGCAGGCTAGTGCTTATCCTAGTGCTATACCAGAGCTTCAAAAATACAGATTGTTGCTCTTGTTAAGTGCCATTGAGTTATTTCTGACCCATAGTGACCCTGTATAGAGTTTCTGAGAAGCTGTTGGTGGGTTTGAGTTGCTGACCTTACAGTTCAAACTGCCCTTGTTATCCAGTGCCTACTCTGCAGCGCCACACCAGGACAACTCTGTGGACCATAAGCCGTTATCAGTTGATTTTATAAGCTAAATTCATTATGCTATTTTAAAAATATATTCTCTTAGGTTATATGTTCTTCAAAGTAATCACATGACCCTAGACAGGGTCTAGACATGATTAGGAACTGACCTTAGACACTTAACAACAACAACAATGTTTATGTTTTAGCTTTAGTTGTAAATAAACATATGCAATAATAGAAAATAAAATTTGCCTTGCTGTCATCATTTAAAAATTCACACTATATTACTCTGCAAAGTCAGAAAAGATCTCCTATTGGCAAAATCTAAATAATTAACTATAATATAGTTTCTTTGGATGCTAGATTACTGATGATGAATAATGTCAAGTATTTTAGCTGCATCTTACAGAATATTTAATGTATATTAAAGAAGATGCATAGTAAGTGATAAATCAGATATTTAAATATTCTAAACAAAACTTTAAAAATAATATGAGTAACATGCTAATTTCTATCAGTGGTTTAATTATAAGGCAGAAGGTATCACTGCACAGCGTAAAATAAATAAAGGACAAAGCATGTTTTCATGAATGTTATGAGAATTCTCCTGGTGGATATTGGAGGCATTTTTTGCTTGTGTAAGGATGGAAAGAAGCTTTGTATTTGATCTAAAAAAGAGATTTTAAAAAATCATTTGATACCTGCAGTGATATAATTGATTATTTTTCTATGAATTTAAAATCCCCAGTCTCTCATTTTTAAATGAATCTTAGGTTTGACACCTAATTTCTCTCTCTTTTTTTTTTTTTTTTTTTTTGACCCATTTTATAGGTGAGAGTTGAATGCCTACATACTAGAGAGGAATGTACCAAAGACAATGGCATTGCTAGGACTCATGGGTTCGATTAAAATCTGAGGTTGACTAAAATGGATGATTTCATTTGTTTCTCCCCAGAGAGGGAACCCTGATGGTGCAAGGGTTAAGTGCTTGGCTGCTAGCTGAAAGATTGGCTATTCGAGCCCACCCAACAGTTCCATGAAAGAAAGACCTGGTCAGTTGCCCTCATCAATATCACAGCCTAGAACATTCTATGGGGAAGTTCTACTCTGTCATATGGCATGACTATGAGTCAAAATGGACTCAACCAGTGCATGGACCCACAGCACCCCACCAGGACTCCTTTGTACATACCCTTAATTACTGCACAATAACAATCTCTAGATATGGAAATACGGTGCCCCTATTTTGTTATGTCTCACAATTTCTAGGCACACTCTCATTAGAGCACAACTAAAAGACACAATTGACTAAACTGTGTCCTAAAAGTGTTTAGAATTACATGTCTAAATGTATTCGATTAAAGAAGGAGGGGGTGGAGGAAAACTACCTAACTCAGGAGTCATACTTGGTGCTATTTTCCACTATAGTGCCCAGTTTCTTTAAAACTCTAATGAGCACAGCATCAAAACTCTGATGAAAGACACTTGCTTTTAGATGCTTTCTGTAATCACCTGCGTAAAACCTTCCTTTGTTCCAAGAGCACTTTGTTTTAAACCTGCCCACTGCAGTTCAGTCAATTTAGGACAGAGAACAACTGCTCTATAGGGTTTCCAAGACTGGAAATCCTTATAGGAGGCGTCTGCCTCGTCTTTCTCCTGCAGAATGGTTGGTGGGTTTGAACTTCCGATCCTGTGGTTAGCAGCTCTTTGGACTGCTTTGTTGTTGTTGTTATGTGCCGTCGAGTCAGTTCTGATCCGTAGTGACCATGTGTAGAGTTTCCAAGGAGTGACTGGTGAGCTTGAACCACTGACCTTGCAGTTCACACTGACTTTTCAGTCCAGTGCATGAACCCACAGAGCCACACCAGGACTCCTTTGTACATACCCTTAATTACTGCACAATAACAATGAACTATATTTTCTTGTTGAATAGTCTTTGTTTCTGTAGCATATATTACAGTGCCCAGCATGAAGCAGGGATTGGATCACTGTGCATGGAATGAACTGAAAGTCTGAGGAAATGCCACATGTCACAGTGCCCAGCAACATCCTCCCCTGAAGAGGAACCTCCTCTTTTACCTATGGAATGTTCTAGCTCTTCTCTCATATGGACACTGGTAATTCTGGCAAAGATCTCCTGGGAGTCAGAAGACTACTGGAAGACCTCCATACATTTCTTACAGGAGTGATAACCCAGTAAGCAAGGTCATGTTCATCACAGATTCTTAACTATGCACAAGTAAGCCATGCTTATCTTGCTTAATGGGTACTCCATCCCTATCAAGGACTGTACATTTCAAAAGAAGATTTGGTTCTGTAGGAAAGTACTCTGTGGCTGGGAGAGAGACAGAGGCCAACCATCCTAAAAATAAAATCTTTGATGTGGTGAAAAACAAAAAAACACACATGAAATTGCTCACTATAGATTAGTAAGTAAGCACAAGCCAACTCATGCTTCCCTTGTTTACTGGGCCATCTAACACTGATTAGTCTCTTTCGTGATGTCCATTTCTAATTCCAGCTCTGTGGAACCACTAACTACATATATTTTCACGGTTTAATCACATATGTTTTCACTGGTAAGGGAACGTTCTATGTTGAAGAAAGAACACTGTGCTAGGAGTTAGGAAATCACCTGGGGTTGTACTGTGAACCTTCACACTCACCACTTCCCATGATCTTCATTATCACCTTAAAAGATGGGGATCAACAACCTTACTTACATATTCACCTTTCCCAGATTCCCTCTTTCTGTTTTCTCTTTTGTGAATGGTTGGATCATTTAAGTATGATGCTAAATATTTTTCTGAGTAGAGGAAGCTGATGTCTAGTGAGGTGACAGTACATGCCAGGCTCGAATCAGAAGACTAATATCTGGTAGAACTCTGATTTGAACTAAGCCTGTTTGTCTATAAAGTCAGTGCTTCCAACCACGGCCTGAGGGTTCTAGTCCCCATCATGCTGTCAATTACCTTTGTGATACTGAACACAAGAAGTAGCTTCTCTGCTAGTTCCTCTGTCAAAGGAGAAACACAATTAGATTATATTTCAAGCAATGCCTCTCAAACTTCTCATGAATAAGGATCACCTTATTTGTACATTGTACAAGTACATTCTGATTTAAGCAAAGTAGTTCATTGGGCAAATCTACTGCAAAAAGATCTCTTTAAAGCATTAAAATGCAAAGGTATCCTTTTGAGAACTAAGGAGGATTTGACCTGAAGCAAGTCATGCATGGCATTTGCAATCATTCCATATGTGTATGAAAGCTGGACAATGAATAAGGAAAATAAAAAAAGAGTTGATATCTTTGAATTATGGTGGGGGTGAAAAATATTGAATATACCATGGCCTGAAGAATGAACAAATACATTTTGGAAGAAGTACAGCCAGTGTGCTCCTTAGAAGGGAGGATGTTGAGACTTCCCCTTAGATACTTTGGATATGCTATCAGAAAGAAGCAGTTCTTGGAGAAGGACATCAGACTTGGTAAAGCAGAGGGCCAGTGAAAATGAGGAAGCCCATCAATGACCTACACTGGCACTGTGGCTTCAACAATGGGCTCAAACATAACAATGGTTGTGAGGATGGCACAGGACTGGACAACTTTGTGTTCTATTGTATAGATAGTTGCTGAGTCAAAACTGACTTGATAGCACCTAAGAGCAACAATAGGATTAGGACAGGGAAGCTCCTGGAATTCTACAGTATAGCAAGCCCCCAGGTGATGCCTAATGGACCATGCTCTGAATAACAAAGCATTTTTCTTTCAAAATTGTCTTACTCTCAAGAGACTGATCATTACAGAGGTAGGAATAAGGCAATCTTTTATCAGTCCACCCACAGTTAAAGCTGTTGTTGGTAAGTGCCATCAGTATGGTTCCAAGTGACTCTGTATACATTTGAACTGGCAACCTTGTGGTTACCAGTCCAGTGCTTATCCTACAGCGCCACACCAGGACTCCATTGGTGGTGGTTATGTGCAGTGGACTCCATTAGGTACACTCTACTTCTAAGGAAGGATCATGCAGTGGCTAAGTGCTTTAACAGAAAGGTTGGCAATGAAAATCCACCCAGCATCTCTACGGCAGAGACATGGCAATCTGCCTCTGTACAGATTAAAGCCTAGAAGACCCTATGGAGGCAGTTCTACTATGTTACGTGGAGTCACTCTGACTCAAAGACTGATTCTATAGCACCTGACAATGACAACAATCCTAAGGGAATCAAGGAAGAAAAATCCACCAGAAATGTTTATAAGACTGATGCATTGATGCGCATGATGAGGAGTTCTGCATCCTTAACAGCAACTGCTATATGGGCAACCAGCTCTCACGTACGTCTCACAGTTCCCTGAATTAGATTCCAAAGACCATCTGTCTGAGCCACAACTGGGGATGACTTTCCATCTGTACTAAGTATTTCCCTGTTTTGCAAGAATCACTCAGCAGCCAAGAAGCTCCAGAATCTTCAGACAGACATGCACACAATTCAACTTCCAGAGACTGATGATAACCAACAATGGAGACCATGCTATGCTGAACAGCATGATATAAAGATAACTCTTTCATTCAGAGTAGAATTTGTTTGGTTTTGGTGTAATTGCTGAAACATTTGGCTTGGTATGACAACCGTTTTAACACATTTGCGAGCAAAATTTAGTTTCATACACCTTTCCACATTTTAAGAAATCTTGTCAGCAGCCCCTCTTGGAATTGCAGTTCTACAAGGGAGAAGTAAATGGGTGTATGAAAGTGAGTTAACAAGGAAAGATGTGGCGCTACAAGTTGCTTTGCCAGCAAGTTCTCTGTCACAACCAGATGAGATGGGCTATTAGGCCTTGGGATTGTAGTAAAACATAAACCACTTTGAATGCTATAATCTTAAGTAGAATCATTTTCTGTTAATGTTTGGCTTCAATATAATGTTCTTAACTTCTCATTGATGATGTTGCTAGTTACCACTGACTCCATTCTGACTCATGCTGACCCCATGTGTGTCAGAGTAGAACTATCCCATAGAGTTTTCAGGACTGTGACCTTTTCCAAAGCCATCGTCAGGACTGTCTTCTAATGCACCCCTGAGTGGGTTTGAACTGATAACCAGCCTTTCAAGTGCTAGTACTCACACACTGTTTGCAACACCCGGGACTCAAGTTTACACTGATTTTGTTAAGTGTGGTCAAGTTGGTTCCAATTTGTAATAAACCTGTATAGGGTTTCTAGGTTGCAAATCTTCGTGGGAGCAGAAACTCCATTTTTCTCCCATGGATCAGCTGGTGGGCTTAAACTGCTGACCATGTAGTTCACAGTCCAGTGCTTATCCTACAAAGCCACCACATCAGACATTAATATATCTACATCATAGAAATAAAAACATGAGAAAATGTTGCTATTGATGCTGGAGGATGTTCCATCCTATGGTGTGTTCTCTGTGCTTGTATTTGTGTGTGTGTTTTCTGGCACATGTTCTAACTGGCATTCAAGCTGTTTGTACAAATCATATTGGTAAGGGTGATACTTTTCAAAGGGTCAGCAACAATTTTTTAAAATGCTGCTTTTCAAATTCAAGTTTACCTTATGCAATGAGAGGCAATATGCCCTCGCATCTGAAAGACTAAGTAAAGTATTACAGTTTACATGAAGACTGTGAGCCAGACGGCGCTTTCTTCAGCTGTTGCTTTCACAGTGTTGGATCATTGCAAGTCAGAGGGATTGTACTTATGGTGCTTGCTTGCTTTCCCCCACATCTTCAGTTATCTACGGCAGTACCCATCGCAGATAGAAATCGGTCAGCATATTCTTTGGGAAATGGGAAGGTGGTAACTGAAAAAAGCCAGTGAGCAATGTTTGTGGGTTATTAATGTGCTGTCCCTATATATCAACAAAAGCCAAAAGAGCTCCACCAGAGTTGAAAATTAACTAAAATTAAAATTTGAGTACATCTTTTGCCATTTGTTTGAATATATGTGTGTGTGTCGCACCCAGCTGGCACTTGATGCTTTTCTGTTTGTTTGTTTGTTTGTTTGTTTGTTTGTTTGTTGTTTAGTGCCATCGAGTCAGTTCTGACTCATAGAGATGCTGTATAGGATTTCCGAGGAGCAGCTGGTGAGTTTGAACTGCCGATCTTGTGGTTCCAAGCCTAGTGCTGATCCTATAGCACCACACCATTAGTGAGTTTTATTTTTCTTCTGCTTTAAGAAAGAGGAGTCCTGGTGTGATGCTGTAGAATAAGTACTAGACTGCTAACCACAAGGTCAGTGGTTCAAACCCACCAGCTGCTCCTTGGAAACCTACAGTATAACTGAGTTGGTACTGACTTGACAGTACCAAACAACAGAAGAAAAAAAGCAAAAAAAAAAAAAAAAAAAAAAGATGTTTGGGATACACCATTTTTCTTTGGAAAGGAACTATATGAGAACCATCTCCCATTAAATGGATCTTGGATCTTTTGAAATGATATCAGGAAATAAAAACCTACATGTGCACTGCATTTTTTCCCTCAAAAGCAAGAACTTCAGAAGGTCTAAACAAATCATGTTTTGCTTTTACAACTTGGACTAATTTATGTAAAAAGGTAAATGGATAGGATTTGAAAAAAAAAAAAAAATCAGCAAGAAGAAAAATGAGTAAATGAAAAATGTCTTTCTTTTTACCTGGATTAGTCCCTTGTCATTAAGTTGACTCAGACCATGGTGACCCTATCAAGGGTTACCAAGGTTACAAATCATTACTGGAGCAGAACACTTCTCTATCTCCCTCCAAGCAGCATTAAAAAAATTGTTGTTAACCCTTAGAAAAGCATCACCCTTACCTGATAGGTTTGAACTGCCAATTATGTGGTTAGTAGTCCAGTGCTTATCCTACAGTGTGACCAGGGCTCCTTTCTACCTGGATTAGCAAGTCTTGCCAGGAACAAAATACAGTCTCAGAGCAATCCCTTTCAATGTTTTACTTAAGAGAAATTGTAAGTATAAATATAGGTGAAGAGCTGTAATTCAAATCTCTTTCTACAGCGTTCTTGGTATCACATTAACATTTTGTTTCTCTCCTATTTGCTAAAAACTAGTAACAACCATTTGATTATACTTGGTAATTTTTATGAGAGTAGTTATCACATTGCTGTTGTTAAGTGCCATAGAGTCAGTTCTAACTCATGCGTATCCTGTATAGGGTTCCAAGGAGCTCCTGGTAGTTTTGAACTGCTGACCTTGTGGTTAGCAGTCCATTGCTTATTCTATAGTGCCACACAAGGGCTCCTGATGACATTAAAAGAATGTTAATCAAATGAAATCTGTACCAAAATTTGCAAAACCACTGAAGCATGGTATTAAAAACTTAAATCCTCATTGGAAAACAGTCATCGGCATAGCGTATTAACTCAAGCATATACATGATTCTAAGAAATTTGTGTTTGTTCCTCCAAATGTACGGAGCAAAAAATAAAATTATGTTGCATGGATTGAGCATTAAAGGTAGATAGATTAAGGCCAGCAAAGTAAGAAGCATTGGTTTCTGTACATCCATTTTATTCTCTATCACATTTGTTAATACCTTACTTAAAATTATAAGAGAAAGAGCCTTTGAAAACCATCCTTTGAGAGAAAACACTTAACATTCAACTGCCATTGGAAAGAGAATGCACTGAGCTACAGTCAGTCTAAGTTATGAAGGATTGATATAGAGTCTTTCTAAATAGCCAGGTTTTAAAAATGAATTTGTAATAATTGTACAATAATAAACATACTGAAGCCTTAGGAATCCTTAAAGGAATTATTTCTTTGGGAACTAGTAATTAACCAAAACCATCTACTCCAATGATCAACCATCAACACTCATGGAAGCTGCAGTCAAGAAATCAAATGACATATTGCATTAGGCAAATCTGCTGCACAAGATCTTTTTAAAGTGT
>NW_006408525.1:17359872-17362150 GCF_000296735.1 Chrysochloris asiatica
ATATATAATAAATTTATAACCTACATCTAATACAACCTAGAATAAGAATCTTCTCCTCTTAAGATTTCTTTCATCTGTATTGCCTAATATGGTAGCCATTGACTACATGTGGTCACTGAATAAAGTAATAAAAGTTAAACGGAACTAAAATGTGAAAGTTCCTCAGTAGCAGTATCTTGTATCAAGTGCTCAACAGACATGTGGCTAGTGGATACTGTATGGAGCAGGAGCGATACAAAACATCATCAAATGGTGAAGCAACTGCTTCTTCACGTACAGTTGCAATGGAAATACACTAGCAACAAACAATCAAAGAACCCAAAACACCCATATGATGACACGGGTTCGTTAGATGCTCATTTATTGAACTGAGTGTGGGCTATAATGGATTTAGGGCTGACTATAAGTTAGCCATGTTCATCACTGGAATTCCAATGGCACTCCAAATGTTTATTGCAAGAGGGGTCAAGGATTCAATTAGGAAAAAAAAAAAAGTAGGAATACTTATTATTGTGAGAACAATTTAGAATACTTTGTGATAGGTGAAATTAAAATCCATTGAAATGAGCTCTACAAATGGGAAGAAACAGTGACTTACAAAAATGGAAAACATGTCTACCTAAAGTTTGTAAAACACAGAATCACCAAAAACAAAGTAAAAACAAAAAATGTATCTCTGGAAAATTTAGAACAACTTAGAAAAAAATAACACTACCCGAAGAAGAAATTCCATCCCAACATGCTTTTGGCTCTGGGGTAGCCTGATGATTGTATCTGTGAAAGACAATGAGAGCAATGGCACATACTATTAAGCACATTGTCCTTGGAACAGTGTGTCACTTGAGAAGATGAAAGATACTGGAGGTTGGAGTTCAAAAGTTGGGAACAAAGAAGAGGAACAGTAATTATACCAGAAATCACAGGATAAAATTTTGCAAGACTAATGAGTTATTCATTGCAAAGACTTGTTTTTAACAACATAAATGGGAACTTTACCAGATGGAATACTCAAAAGTCAAAATGATGATATCTGTAGAAAGAAAAAAAAAAAATAAGTTCAACAATTAGAACAATGCCAGGGCCAAGTGTGGAACAAACCATCAATTGCTCAACTTGAAGATAAAGAAAATGAAAACAAGTTCATAAAAGCCATATATGACCTTGATTCGATTCCACCTGAATTTAGAGAGCATTTCTAAAATGTAATTGATGTATTGAACACCAGAGTAGTTTTGGAGTGACATCAAGTACATCATATATGAAGAAAGCAAAAGGTCATGAAACAGGAAAGAAAGAATTTACTAAAATGATTTATCAGAAGATACTCTGAAAGTTTTTCTTGAAGGTAGCGTTAAGTAAAGTGAATAGAACTGATAAAATAAAAGAACTGAACAGAAACTTTCAAAGGATAGTTTGAGAAGATAAACTGCTATCATTAAATGTGTAAGATCTGGAGTTAAAGAAACCTGCTCAGCCTTTCTCAAGCTCAAAGAGCTGAAGGACAAATTAAAATCTCAAATTGCAATACTGAAGGATTCTATGGGCAGACTGGAGACCTTGTGCGGTGCTCTAGGATAAGCACGGGACTGATAACCTCAAGGTCAGCACTTCAAACCCACCAACCAAGCCTTGAAAACCCAACACAGAGCTGCAGTGTGTTGGAAATGATGCAATAGCATTTAACAACAACAACAATGGGCGAAACATTGCATGATGCAGGAAAATCAAGAAAAGATGGAAGGAATACAGAGTAACTGTGACAAAAAGAATTGATTGATGATCAACAATTTCAAAAGGTAACATATGATCAAGAACTCTACCCAGAGAAATGGTGATGCTAGAGATGGAGGCAGAGATCATGACAAGGAGAGATGGAGCAGCTGAGGATTCTAGACTCATGAAGGGAGAGGGGCTGTGTGCTGGTGGTCAGGGGGCAGGTTTACAGGGTGTGCCCTTTGGTATTTGAAGGACTGCATGTTCCTCAGTGTTTTGGTACACATCCAAAAAACAAAAAACAGAGGAAATAAAAGCAAATATTGTTGAATGATGATGCATGCAGGGAATTGTAATCATTGCAATGAAATGAAATATGATAGGATGAGTGTAAGGTTGATGTTCCCCTATGTAAACTATCATGCAATTCACAATAAAAACTTAAAAAACAAAAAAGGTATTTGCAATTGTTGTGTGCTGTGGAGTTGGTTCCAACTCATAGCGACCCTGTACAGGGTTTCCGAGGCTGTAAATCTTTATGGGAGCAGAAAGCCTCATCTTTCTC
>NW_006408525.1:17362526-17363114 GCF_000296735.1 Chrysochloris asiatica
TTCCTTGAAGAGTGGGGTGCCTCCAGACACTTAAGTAGGGCATCTAGGTTTGCCGACTCACAGAACGCACACATCTAGGTTTGCCGACTCACAGAACGCACACATCTAGGTTTGCCGACTCACAGAACGCACACATCTAGGTTTGCTGACTCACAGAACTCACACATCTAGGTTTGCTGACTCATAGAACTCACACATATAGGTTTGCTGACTCACAGAACTCACACATCTAGGTTTGCTAACTCACAGAACGCACACATCTAGGTTTGCCGACTCACAGAACACACACATCTAGGTTTGCCGACTCACAGAACACACACATCTATGTTTGCTGACTCACAGAACTCACACATCTAGGTTTGCTAATTCACAGAACGCACACATTTAGGTTTGTCGACTCACAGAACACACACATCTAGGTTTGTCGACTCACAGAACTCACACATCTAGGTTTACGGACTCACAGAACTCACACATCTAGGTTTGTCGACTTACAGAACTCACACATCTAGGTTTGCTGACTCACAGAACTCACACATCTAGGTTTGCTGACTCACAGAACTCACACATCTAGGTTTGCTGACTCAC
>NW_006408525.1:17363339-17368465 GCF_000296735.1 Chrysochloris asiatica
CTGACTCACAGAACTCACACATCTAGGTTTGCCGACTCACAGAACTAGAGCCAAGTACCTTCAAGCTGAGGCTTATGGAAAGTGATGTGTCCTCTACAGTAGTTTAACAATCAGTCCAAGCATAACAATGATTGTGTGGCGAGTGCAGGACCATACAGCGTTTTGTTCCATTGTACATAAAGTCATTATAAGTTGGAACCAGTTCTATAGCTCCAAACAACAACTACAATTCATTGGCTATCCACCTTTTATGTGTTTCTTTCTTTTTTGGTAACTTACAATTTTCCTATGTTCATGCAGCCCACATTCCTTTTATTAATGGATGCTTATAGGTGTTGCTTCTCTTTTTGAGTCATGCTCCATCAGCAAATGAAGATCCTGAAAGTTCTACTCCATTCACATCATTAAGGTCAACTCTATGTTGAGAAGTCCGTTCTTCCCCAGTCATATGTTTAGTGCCTTCCAGACTGAGGGGCTCATCTTCCAGCACTGTATCATACAATGTTCCACTGTTATTCAAAAAAGCTTTCATTGGCTAAGTTGTAACTTTTTTAGAATAGATTGTTCCTTCTTCCTAGTTGGTCTTAGCCTATAAACTCCACTGAAACCTGTCCACCATGGGTGCTCCTGCTGGTATTTGAAATACCAGTGGCATAACTGCCAGTGTCATATCATCACACTAGCCACCAAAGGTGACTAGCCCTATATGATAAGTATAAATTGGAATCAACTTGACAACTCCTAACAACAATTACACAAGTAGACTTACAGTGGAACAATGAAGGTTGCAAGTAGCTTCCTTTGGTGTTGCCCCCTCATAATTTTTTTAATGAAATTTGTTTTCTTATATCTCTGAGCATTTTCTGATACCTTTCCAATAAATTATTCTCCTGTTTACCTTAGGTTAAAAAGTTTCTCTGTTCTGTCAACTATAACCATGTTTGGTCCAATAGGAATTACTGTCTACGTTTCAAGAATAAGGAAGCTGAGGCTGTGCTCACTGCCATGTTACTGTACTCTCATTATGCGCTCATCCAGCATTATGCAAGAAGTAGACAGGTCAGTCAAGAGTCAATTCTATGTCCACAGCTCCCAAAACTACTCTTTCAATCATACCTTTACTTTTCTTTCCTCTTCTTTTTTTCCTGTTCCTTTTCTCACTATCTCTGATTTCCACATAGATAATTTAAAATTAGAATATCACGCTTGAATTCTATTTTTATAAGTCTTCTTATTGAAATCCTTCATATCTGAGGGAACTTCAAAAAGTTCATGGGAAAATGAAATGACAAGAAAGAGTATTTGTTTCATGAACTTTTTAAAGTCCCCTCATATATTAGCCAAACTCTGGTGTGGTATTGTGGGTTAATGCGCTGGACTGCAAGGTTGGCTTAAACCACAAAGTTGTCAGTTCAAGTTTACCAGCCACTCCTCACTGAGATGGTTTGACAGCCACTGTTAGTCAAACCAACTCAATGGCACTTAATAAAAACAACAACAATTCTAGACTAATATTTAGAAATTTGAAATCCTGGTGTAGTGTTGTTGGATAAGAACTAGACTGCTAACTGTAACGTTCGCAGTTCAAACCCACCAGTCACTCCTTGGAAACACTATTAAAGGGTGGTTATGAGTCTTGATGTGGCACTATTGTTTAATACACTGGATTGAAAAGTCAGTTAGAACCACAAGGTCAGAGGTTCAAATTCACCAAATGTTCTTCAGAAACCCTATACAAGGTCCATATGGGTCAGAACTGATTTGAAGGCACTTAACAACAACAACAACAACATGAGTCAGAACCAATTCAATGGCACTTAACAACAAATCCCTAATAGGCAGGGTATCATTGCATACATCTTTTGATATTAAAGAAAATTTGTATTCACCTTTCCCATGAGTGATTGCAAATTAACCAGTGGCATGTTATTAGAGGAGTTCTGGTGTGGTGCTGTGGGTTAATGAGCCAGACTGCATAGATGTTTCAACTGCAAGGTCAGTGGTTCAAGCTCACCAGCTGCTCCTCAGAAACCCTATACAGGGTCGCTATGGGTCACAATCGACTCGATGGAAATTAACAACAACAACATGTTATTAGAAAATCTTCACCAACAGGAGACTGGTTGTCCACTATCTTGTAAATATGCTCTGCCCACATTACAACATCCAATACTGAAGGACTTGGTCGGCATAAAGGTATACAGATCAAGGATAGCATGAAATCTTTCAGAAATTGATCCTTACTCTACTTGTATATGTATTTAAACAGTAAAGTCCTCATCAAATGTCTCCAACTAACTTTGAGATAGAATAAATGTAAAATCCCTTTAGTTCCCAAGATCACCAATATTTGAAAGAAATAGGAAACCTCCAAGTGTGGGAGGAGTTGTGTTATATCCAGGAAGCAAGAGCTCTCCTGGGCTTTATGGCAGAATGTGTAAAACAAGCAGAAAATATAAGTTCATCCTGACAGCTACTAGAGAGGTGTCCGAAAGGAATGTGATGTGTCAACACATATTCACCTTATAGCAAAGGTGTGAAGCAAGGGGGAACTATTATGAAAAGCTTGTCAGACTAGGTGGGTTAGGGACTGGAGTATTTGTCACTCAACTTGCGTACTCTTCCTAAATGGCAGTATAAAAAAAGAGTAGCATGTTTGCTTGAGTGGTAACAGAGCAAGATAAAGAGGCTGAGCAAGCAGGGTTTGCATTGCTGGGAGTGAGAGAATGTGAAAAGATGCTGAAGCCAGCTACCGAATAGTATAGACTAATGCCTCTTGGTTATGTGCCTGTGAAGTCCGTTCTGACTCATAGTGACCCTGTATAAGGTTTCTGAGGCTGTAAATCTTTAAGGGAGCAGAAAGCCTCATCTTTCTCCAATGGAATAGCTGATAGTTTTGAACTGCTGAGCTTGAGTTTAGCAGCCCCACTTGTAACTACTGTACTAACTGCCAGAACTCCTTAGGTGTAAATAAATGAGTTATTGTTCTTGTTGGTAAGTACCATTAAGTCAGTTCTGACTCACAGTGACCCTGTATAGGGATTCCAAGGAGTGGCTAGTGAACCTGAACCACCGACCTTGCAGTTCAAACCGACCTTGCAGTCCAGCACATTTACCCACAGTGCCCTGGTTAATGTAGCATAAGTACTGAACTTCTAAAGAAATTAGGGACCAAGCTAAACTGAGACTGGTATGCGATTCAGGTCCAATGTGGCTAGAGTAGTAAGAAGGAAGAACAAAACACCTTCTGTGCCTGCACATCAGAATAAGGAGCAATGAAATCATCTGCTTTATTTATTCACCAAAGAAGGCAAGAAGTTAGAGCTCCTGGAAAATGTGCATCTTAAGAGAACACAATGTCTAGGCAAACACTCTCAGGTCTATTCCATTACTTACAACTACATGAGATTCTCAAATTTCAGAGTATATAAGATTTGTCTGTATAACTTGTAAAAATACATATTTCTAGGCTAATATTTCATTTTTAAATATTTAAAACATTTACTGATGAAGATCAAAGAGCACAGCCTTCGGTATGCATTGCAAGTTAATGTAAACAAAACAAAAATCCTCACCACTGGACCAATAAACAACATTCTTATCAATGGAGAAAAGATTGGTGTTGTCAAAGACTTCAATTTGATGGGCTCAATCATCAACGCTCATGGAAACAGCAATCAAGAAATCAAATGACATATTGTATTTGGCAAATGTGCTGCACAAGACCTCTTTAAAGTGTTGAAGGGCAAAGATGTCAGTTTGATGACTAAGGTACATGTAACCCACTCAAGATATTTTCCAAAAACCTCATATGCATGTGAAAGTTGGACAGTGAATAAGGAAGACCATAGAAGAATTGATTCATTTGAGTTCCAATGTTGGAAGCAAGTATTGAAAGTATCACGGACTGCCAAAAGAACAAACAAATTTGTGTTGGAAGAAGTATAACCAGAAAGCTCTTTGGAAGCCAGGATGATCCGACTTGGTCTCTCATGGCTGGCTGGCTGGCTGTGTGCCGTGGAGTTGTGCCACGACTCATAACGACCCTGTGCAGGGTTTCCAAGGCCGTGAATCTTGACACAAGCAGAGCGCCTCATCTTTCTTCCATGAAACAGCTGGTAGTTTTGAACTGCTGACCTTGTGGGTTGCAGCCCAATTCGTAACCACTACGCTATCAGAGCTCCTGTGGTCTCTCATACTTTGGACATATTATCAGAAGGGAACAGTCCCTGAAGAAGGATACCATTGTTTGATAAAGTGGAGGGTTGGAAAAAAAAGAGGAAGACCCCCATTGAGATGGATTGGCACAGTGTCAGCAGTTATGGGCTCAAATGTAGCAACAATTGTGAGGTAAGCGCAGGACCAAGTAGTGTTTCATTCTGTTATACATAGGTCATATAAGTTGATGGAGTCCTGGTGTGGTGCTGCGGGTTAATGTGCCAGACTGCAAACCATTTGAACTGTAAGGTCGGCAGTTCAAATTCATCAGCTGCTCCTCGGAAACCCTATACAGGGTCACTATGTGTTGGAATCACTCGATGGCACTTAAAAACAACAAAAATATAAGTTGGTACCTACTCGATGGCACCTAGCAACAACAATACTAAAAGGTCATACAGCTCATTTGTGAAGGATCTAAGAAATGAAGTCAGTTCTACTGACTTCAAGTCCCATGTTCTTACCACAATGCTATGGGTATTTTTTATGAGTTTATATAACTGCTCAAGCATAAAAGAATAAAAATCTCTACAAAGTCATATATTACTTGTATAGTTTTTAATAATAACAGGACTACTTTTTTTGCACATGATCCACATACATGGAAGATTGTAATACTAAATTTCTATCAATAGTACTACATTGTATTAGTTTCCCAGGGTTTCCGTAACAAGATACCATAAACTGGATGGCTTAAAACAAAAGGAAGTTATTGTCCCACAATCCTAGAGACTAGGTGTCTGAAATGAGGGTGTTGGTAGGACTGTTTTCTCTCTGAAGGCTCTAAGGAAAGGGTCTTTCCTTGTCTCTTCCTAACTTTTGGCACTTGTCAGCAATCCTGGTTAATGTAGCATAAGTACTGGACTGCTAATGACAATGTCTGCAGTTGAAGCCCACCAATGGCTCCT
>NW_006408525.1:17370441-17371281 GCF_000296735.1 Chrysochloris asiatica
CATTTCTTCCATTTGGCTTAGCAACTCTACGCTGAATTATGGGCCATCTAATCCAGTATGACATCAATTTAAACCAATTTACATCACAAAGATCCTAATTCCAAATAAAACCATGCCTTCTATACTTTTGGGTTAGGTGAAAAAAATTAATCCACAACATTGATCTGTTTCCGTTCTTCAATCCCACATTTCTAATTCCTTGTTGAAAAAACATTTGTAAATGCTTTTATCAATTCAAATTTCACCTTCCAAAAACTCTGCTCAGCTTTCTGAGCAGTGAACAAGTTCCTTTTGCCAACCATTGTAATATCTGGCTTGAAACCACGAGCTTATTTTGATCATTTCCTCATTCATTTCACAAATGATTTTTGAGTGCCTGTTATGACCTTTCCTTCATCTCCTATATTCAAACAGCTACTGCACTTTCTTTCTCTTTGATGAAGTCTATTTGAGTCACTCTTTGATGTGACTACTTGATTTGACTTTTCCACTCAGTTCATTGCTGTCTATGTTTCACTCACAGTGCAATAGTCCTTGGCTGGGCTCCCTGTCAATAAGATGCCTTGGGGAACTATTGGTCACTATCCTCCACTAAAAATCCACATTGTTTAGGGTCCAAACCAGACATGGTGTCTTCTGGAAAGTCTTTGTTGATCTCTCTGAAATAAACTAGTTGTTCCAAAGCATCCCATTCAAAATCAATTTGAACCACAAGGTCAGTGATTCAAATTCACCAGTCACTCCTTGGAAACTCTATACAGGGCCACTGTGGGTTGGAACTAACTCAAGGGCACTTAACAGCAACAATATATCCCTTTTTTAAAGCACCTTTTTCTTTAA
>NW_006408525.1:17371876-17375173 GCF_000296735.1 Chrysochloris asiatica
CATGGAGGGGATTATAATCATTGTAGTAAAACAAGGTATATGATTTGTTGAATGTAAAACTGATGACATGTCCTATAAACTTTTACTCAATCCACAGTAAAAACCTTAAAAGACAAACAAACACGCCTCCTGTCCCCTGTCTTCTGTTTGCCCCAGGATAATATGTTCCGTAGGAGAAAGATGAGGCGGTCTGCTCCCGTAAAGATTTACAGCCTCGGAAACCCTGTGTAGGGTCGCTATGAGTCAGAACTGACTCCATGGCACTTAACAAACAAAAACATTTTAGCAAAGAAGAACTTGTCATGGATTAAGTGCTTTATATCCATTATCTTATTTAATTCTTACAACAACCTGAGGAAACACATACTATTATTATCACTAATTTATTGATAAGGAAATGAAAAAGTAATGTAAGTAATTTAATATATGTTCCAATTCAAGGAAATAAAAAGATGAGATTAGAACCCTGGTCTTTCTTATTGCAGAATCAAAGATGTTCTCTACTGTATCATGTTGCTGTTTTTGTTGTTGGGTGCTACTGATTAAGTTTGACTCAAAGTGACCTTGTATAGGGCTTCTGAGGAGTGGCTGGTTTGAACTACCAACCAGGCAGTTAGCAGGTCCATGCCACACCAGAACACCTGTTTCATAATAGTTTATGAAATACAAGTTCTGGGAGATGCCTGAAATTTTCAGCCAGGCTGAGCTGCTTTGAAATCTGACCTTAATTCAGATTTGTGAATCCACAAGGATTTGGATTGTCCTATAAATTTAGAGTTAACAAAATATTCTATTGGTATTAAAATTTTCCTTGACATTTAAAGCAATGAGTTTTGTTGTATCATAATGCTTTCTCACTCAAAAACCTTCTTTAAACCATTTAAAATTTAAATGCTAATAACCAACATGCTCTTCTAATAAAGCAATGGATATGATCCTTCAAGGACATATCAAAAGTGCCTAGCCATCTGGAACCAATTTTTTTTGGTAGCAAATCCCTTTTTACAAAGATTCATTATAGGGATTAGGTCTATCACATGCCAAATGCAAGTGAAAGACCTAATGATAAAGGCTTAATTTTATCCTGTGATAAAAAGTCCCAAATAAAATTGTGCCTGAAAATTGGTGCCTGTAAGCTACAATTTGGAGTCCTCATATGGTGCTATGGGTTAATGAGGTGGACTGCAAAGTCAGTTTGAACTGCATGGTCCATGGTTCAAGCTCACCAGCCACTCCTCAGAAACCATAGACAGGGTTGCCATGGGTTGGAACCGACTCAACAGAACTTAACAACAGGGCTACAATTGATCAACAGATTATCCTCATTAACTAGTTCTCTTAATTATCTCTAGGCTTCTTTTTAATGGAAGAATAAGGTTAAGAAGTCAGGTTAGCAAACTTTTTCTTGCATTTCTAATGATAAGCAAAATACTACTCTTATGTTGGTCTCTGGGCAACAATCTGTTGATTGTTTCTGTAAATGAAAGAAAAACTGAGGGCTCTAAAAATAGAGTTCTAACATTAATGAAGCTAAGGAAGTAAGGAAAAGAAATCTCTGAGCTTGGATAGTACACACTCTACTTGGTGATCCTGCACATTTCATACTAAATAATAAACATTAACTCTGAGCTCCAGAAGAGCCTATGAAAACATTGCTATTCTGGATAATACATTTCTGTCTTTGGGGTCCTATTGTCATGAAATTCTACAGAGCACATTGCACTGATCTCCATAAACAAAATGTTAATGTTTTTGATGCAGCTATCATTTTGTACGTAATTATAAATCTAACTATATTAAAGCGTTTAGATGTAATTACCCTGTTTTCAAACTCCAGAGACTATTTGGGGACAGGCAAAGAAGGAGAAAGAAATCAAGTTTGTAATATTTTAGGTGAAGGTCTGTATAGTATGTTAGGCCTTGATGTTCATATCTTATGAGTAAACAAGTGTTTTCTTTGACTAACCATCAGCTGGGTGCTGTGATTGGGTTTCATTATGAGTGTGATATCCCAAACTGTAGGTTTTACATTTGTAAATATAATACTGCTAGATTCTTCATTAAGAATAAGGGAGAAAAAATTACATTGTTTTACTGTAAAATCCTTGGGCAAGATGCCATTCTTAGAATTATTGTTTCCATCAGAAAAGGAGAATAATTAAGAACAGAAACAATTTTCTAAGAGCCCATATCAGGAGGAATCTAACAACTATGTTGACTATTGATTTTTTACCATATCACATACTTTCAAATCCAGTGAGCCATGTAGTACTAGAAAGTGCCTGGGGTCAGCATTCAACCCCTGGAATTGCCATTGCTGGTTATAACAACATAACTGTTATGAGTTCTGCCTTCTTCGTCTATGGCATGGTAGTGCCTCTACCACATGGCTGGTGTATAAATATAATGTGGTAACTTTTAGGAGTCCTGATATAGAACGTAGGATAAGCACTGCCCTGCTAACTACAAGATCAATGGTTCAAACTCACCAGTAGCTCCTCAGAAACCCTATTGAGAGCTCTTATGAGTTGGAATGGACTCATAGTGACTTAGGAAAACCTGCGCACAATGCTTAGCACAGGTGGGCACTTAGTAGCTGAATTTGATTCTAGGAAGGAACAAGATTCACTAACTTTAATTTATGAGACATAACCTCCCAGAGCGCATACATGAGTATATGTCTCTCCACTTAGGGGGCTGGGGAGAGACTCCTTGGAATGGATATCAGTATTCCCCAAGGAAATTGAGAAAAGTCGAGTTAGGTTCTAGACCAGTCTCACACTGGCACTGCCAGATTTTTAGTCTGGAGGATTAGAACCAGCTGCAGTAAAGCTCACAAATAAAAAAGGTTCATACAAAAGAAAGCTCTCTTAGGACAAACTCCCTTCCAAGACTACAGCTCAAGGGGAATACATGAGCAGGCCTGTGGTCTGACTGGTGACCATGTTGGTCACCAATAAGGGGATGTGGGGGAAAAGCAGCAATGAAGTTGTGAGCTAAGTCCGATCACGTTCAATAGAGTTTTGTGGACCTGGCTTGAGACCTCATTGGCTAGCAGTATGGGAAGACCAGGGGACTCCTGGGCCCAGAGACAGTGACATAGCCACAGAGGCCTAGAGTGGAAAGTGAAGTGTCCAACTGATAGGAAGTGAAGGGAGACACACAAGAACACCCACACTTGCAGATAATACCCACTCAACCTGGCTTAAATGGCTGGATGATCAGAACTCAACTAGAGGAAGAAAGAAAAGGGGAAAAAAAGAGTAATCTGATACAATTTGATGAACTTGACCTATA
>NW_006408525.1:17382983-17386442 GCF_000296735.1 Chrysochloris asiatica
TTTTTTTTTAATGTTGAAAAATGTGTTCCATATGATTCAACCCTTGAATAAAGCCCTTAGCTTCTTTGATAAAAATAAATACTGCCACTGAGTACAATCCGGCCTATGACAACCCTATAGGACAGAGTAGAATTGCTCTTTGGGTTTCAAAACTATAAATCTTTATGGAAGCAGACTGCCTCATCTTTCTCCTCTGAAGCTACTGGTGGATTTGAACTGCTGACCTTCCATCTAGCAACTCAATATTTAACCCACTGTACCACTGTTGTTGTTAAGTGCTGTTGAGTCACCTGTGACCCATAGTGACCCTGTATAGAGTTTCCAAGGAGTGACTGGTGAGTTTGAACCACTGACCTTATGGTTCAAACCAACATTGTGTCCAGTGCTTTATCCCACAATGCCACACCAGGACTCCTCACTAAAGGTCCTTAAATACTATGAATACGGTACTTACTTATTTATACAAAAGAAGCTAAGAGATTAAAAATTAGATGCCAGTTTAGGATTTCTGTACCCTTACGTTTTCCAAATGAATAATGCATCAAGGAAAACAATCCACTTACTATGGCCTTAGGGAGTACAGTTGCTCTGTAGGATAAGCACTGGACTGAGAACCACAGGTTAGAGGTTAAAACCCACCAGTTAGTCTATGGGACTAAGTTGTTCCCACAAAAATTTACAACCTGAGAAACCTTACACAAGGTTGCTATGAGTTGGAATCAACTCAATGGCACATAACAACTTAACAACAACAATATGGCTTTAGTAAGTATGCTATTCCTTATTTAAGAATTTAAGAGACTAATGCTCAGGACTGGCTATTTTAAGGAATTGTATCAATGGAGTTAAGGATTCATGTACTCCCAGTCATCCTGTTACCTTGGTTACTAACATTGCAAGTTCAAGCATGGAGAGTGAACAAAGGAATTTATCCTTGGGCAGGGGACAAGACTAATAGGATTGTCTCATCTAGGGTCTGAAATGAAGAGTAGGAGGGAGTAGGAGAAGGGAAGGAGACTATGCTAGGTTAAGTTTATCAGTCTCAGGCACAGGGCCCATTATGGAATGTGACCTTCACTACTTCTCATATTGGCATGGTAAAATTTTCATAGTGAAGGCCTTTTACCAAGAAATGGTTGGATGCTTTGATTATAACATACACTATTTTATATCAAGGAGTCTTGGTGTGGTGCTGTGGGTAAATGTGCCAGATTGCAAAGCCATTTGAACTGCAAGGTACGTAGTTCAAGCTCACCAGCTGCTCCTCAGAAACCCAATACAGGGTTGCTATGAGCTGGAACCAACTCAATGGCACTTCACAACAACAACTTTTTATATCAAGGCATCTGAAATATATCTGTATTATCAATAAAAACAGAAACTTTGCCATGTAAAGATAGCTTTAAGATGATGCCCTAAAGTTTCTTCATTCAACCAGATTGTCACAGTTGTGTATTGCTTGTATGGAAATTCTAGGGTTGGACCTGTCAGGACAGAGTAATTAATGACCAATGTCACTGCTAGAAAGAGGCAAAACTCTGAGATTAAAATCCAGGTCTGTCTTACTCAAAAGTCCGTCTTTGTTCACAGAATTTGGGTCCTTGACCTTAATCAGCAACATGCTTTACCAAATATAACTGTTTATCGCTGCATTCACACAGACATTTTTATACACGTGAAGCATTTGTTAGATTACTGAGGATGATGCACTAGGCTCAGAAACTAGTATTACTAGCACAGCATTTAAAATTATATAACATGATTGCTTATAGGAAATACACCGCTTTTTATAGACTTATGGCGCCTGCTGTGTCATGCAATTAAAAAGTTCCAGAAAAGCATTCTCAGCATGTCAAATTCCTGAGGCTGATTTATAGGATTATAGCTTTCCCCCTTTGTGATTCAATTAAAGTGTTTTGCATTGCACTGCTATAGGGTTTAGACTCTGATCACAGTTTGGATGCTTAACTATTAGATTGGCATGCGATCTGATTAAAAATAAACCAAATTTTTTGTTTGCAAGGGCCCATAATTAAAGCTGTAGTCAAAACAGAATAAGAAATGTATTCTAAAGACCCATGTGATAGACATCTGTTATAAAGTGGGCAGTACAAATACTGCAAGCACTTATTGAAAACTATAGATAGACAAGAATAATATGGGAGAGCTGGTGATAAATCCCTTAGCTTTAATCCAGGACTTGTCTTCCTAACCAGCTCAACGATATGAGGTGTGGGGGGTGGGGGGGATAGCTCTCATAAGAAGTGAGAAATAATTCAAACAAATTCTCTGAGATGTGAGGCCAATCTGATCTTATCTGGAAACTTCTATTCATGATGTGCCAGCTAAAATCCTCTTAAGGTAATAAATGTTTTTTCTACAAATAACTGGACAATAGATTCAAACATCTCAAAACAAGAAAACGGAATTACATATACTAGCATTTGTGCTTGAGTTGGTGGTTATTTCAGGAGGAAGTGTGTTTTATTTTGTGTTGCTGTTTCATTTTATTTTTGATATTTGATGGTGAGGAGAGTTAAGCCAAAACTGAATGATGTTGACTGAACATTAAAAATAGCACCGACTCTTTATGAAAGGAAGAGGGCAAAGGCAGTCAAGAATGAAGACTAGATAAATCTTTAAATGATGCAATAAAAGAATGATAACTTAGAGATGATGGGTTTGCCATGGCCCATCAAGATGTCAAGTTTCCACCTGTGGAGATGGATAAGAGTCCACTTAATAGAGAAATATAATTTTGAAAAAATAGTGTCCCATACTACTTTCAAGAGCAACAAATGAGTGATCTGTTGGTAATATAAAGTTGACACTCTTCAGTCTTTGAGGGTGCTATTAGGCTGAGTACATTTCCATCAAGGGAGAATACTGTCTCATTTCCAGACCTCATTTTCCCTTGCCTGAGCTATTGTAATAGCCACATAACTGGCTTTCTGACTTCTTGTCTTCTACCCTCTCCAATCTATTCTTTCTGTCACCAGCATAATCTTCCCCAAACCAAAATTGTATGCCTTTTCCATGCTTGAAAACCCTTCAAAGACTTCCTTTTATCTGCAGGATAAAGTCAAGATAGATTATCATGGTATAAAATGCCCTCCATCATATGACTCTCCATGATTTCTCCAGCCTCCTCACTCATCTGCTATACTCTAACCATACTGAATTATTTGGACTTCTCCTCCTGGGCCATGTTGTCTTTCTCCTCTTTGTCATACGGTTTCAAATCCTACTGGCCTGAAATAACCCTATTATCCTACATTTGTTGTTTTTGTTAGGTGCCATCGAGTCAGTACCTACTTATAGCAATCCTATGCACAACAGAATGAAACACTGCCCAGTCCTGGACCAAACCTCACAATAGTTTCTACACTTGAGTCCATTGATGCTGCCATTTTGCCAATCCATCTTGCTGGGAGTCTTCCTCTTTTTCTCTGACCCTCC
>NW_006408525.1:17386542-17388855 GCF_000296735.1 Chrysochloris asiatica
AAAAAAAAAAAAAAGAAACCGCTCTTTCTCCTACAACCTAAAAGTAGTGAGGTTGGCCCAGGATCAGGCAGTGTTTCGTTCTGCTGTGCATAAGGTCGCTATGAGTCGATACCGACTTGATGGCACCTAACAACAACAACAAACTCTTCCCATGCCCCACCTGCCATCTCAGGTTTGGCCTGGCTTCTGTTAAGGAATTCCTTGTTGAGGAAGATCAGTGACTGCTCAGATCTGATGAGAGGACAAAGACAAAACACTGACTAGAATGTGAGGGAACAGACATATAGCAATGTAAATGTTGTTGTCGTTGTTGTTAATGTGCCGTGGAGTCACTTTCGACTCATAGCAACCCTGTACAGGGTTTCCGAGGCTGTAAATCTTTACGGGAGCAGAAAGCCTCATCTTTCTCCCGCAGAACAGCTGGTGGTTTCCAACTGCTGACCTTGTGGTTTGTAGCCCGATTCATAACCATTATGCCATATGCTACCAGAGCTCCTTAGCAACGTAAATACAGCAGTGCAAATCAATCCTCATGCAAAGGTTAATGGAGGACTACTGCCTATATATTTACATGAAAGCTCAAGTTCAAGCTCAAGCATCTCACAGTAGATTTGCTAGATATTTATTTCTTGCCCTTGTGCTTTGAATGACAGTTATATCCCAATTTTATTTGGGACTTCCCCCAAATCAGACACTAACAAGGACTTGTGTGCACTAGCTGTTTTTCTGGGAGGTGATTCCAGGAAGTACAAATGAGCATGTGGGGTACTAGGCCCCGAAAGGAAGAAAAGATAATACAGGGAGCTGTAAGAAGCAGTTACATGGTAGACTTAATCCCACTGAGTACCATCTGAGAAATGGATCAATTACAATTCAGAACTGTGCCAAACTAGCACTAGGGAAACAAGGTATTTTAGCCACCAACAACTCTAACTCATTTGGTGAGGATCACCTCTGGGGCAGCCATCAATCCAGAACTTTCTAAACTGCTCTGCCTTGTTATAGGGAATTAAAGAAAACCATTGGGTCTAAACGTAAAGAGATATGTGTATTTGAAGTGGGAAGTAGTGAGGGTGCTTAAGAACTGTTCCCCACAGGTGCAGGCAAACACATAGGAGGTCCAATGGTGTATATGAGGGTGTCTGCTTCATTCTCTATTTTAAGTTATTGAGGTAATCACTTGACACATGGAGCAGTGGGTGGTGTTGTAGTCTAGGCGTTGGGCTACTAGCAAGACTGGTGGTTAAAACCCATCACTCCCTTCATAGGAGAAAGATGAAGCTTTATGCTCCCGTAACGATTTACACAGCCTCGGGAGTCCTGTATAGGGTCGCTATAAGTCCGAACTGACTCCACGGCACATAACCACCACCACAAGTCAATACTGACTTGAGGGCAACAAGTATATATCTATGATAACACAAAACACTGTGTGTTTATGTATATCGATGTATGCACACATCTATGGATATATTCATGTTTGTTTTATAGCTAGAAAACACAGTTGATAACAGGGGAGGTCCATGAAATGCACTTCTCCTCCTCTTAGCCTATTTAATGGCTGCTCATCCTTCTTATCTCCACTCAATTGTCTCTTATGCAGGAAAGCCTTTCCTGATCCCTGTAACTAGGTTCAATGTATCTTTTTTATGCATTCCTAGAAAATCTATCTTTCCACAGTAGTGAAACTAATTAGAGTTGTACTTTTATAATGAGTTGTGTGATGGTTTGATTAACAATTTTCCTAAGCTTCTCGAGGTCAGGAGCTAGTATGTATCTGAGGGGCCTCACTCTTAGAATATACTAAATGACTATAGAGTGAATAAATGACCCTTGTAAAGAGAATATAACTCTGAGGGAGGAAAGCTTTGTAAGCAATTATAGTAAGTTATGAAAAGTACTATAATTGTAATTACAGAGAAGGATATCTGTTTGGGAGGGTCAGAGGAAAGGAGGAAGATCCCTAATGAGGTGGATTGTCACAGTGGCAGCAGCAGTGAGCTCAAATGTAGCAACGGTTATAAAGTTGGTGCAAGGTTAGGTTGTATTTTGTTCTGTTGTGCATAGGGTCACTATAAGTTGGTACCAACTTGATGGCACCTAACAACAACAACAATAGAGGAAAGAGTCATAATTACCATATAGTATGATGTAGAGTTCTAGTGTGGCATTATAGGATAAGTACTGGATTGTTAGCCATAAGATCATTAGTTCAAACTCATCAGCTGTTCCTTGGAAACCCTATACAGAATCACTATGAGTCAAAACTGGCTCACTGGCACTTGTTGTTGTTGTTGTTAGGCACCATCGAGC
>NW_006408525.1:17396372-17404803 GCF_000296735.1 Chrysochloris asiatica
GGTCAGGCACACCTTAGTCCTCAAGCTGACAACTTTTTTCAGGCATTACCTTCTAATAACTTTTCTAATCCCAATATTGTTATTTTTAATTGACCCCCTAATTTTTGCCATATTATAGTGTAAAGATCATAGACTTTCTACTACTTAACCTGAACACACTGCAGTATATACATATTGGTTCACCCCCCCATGTTGGACTAGACATTCCATGAAAGTGGTGTCATATCATACTTATATTTGATATTTAATACTTACCAAAGTCACAAATGCTTCCTGCAGCTGTAAATGCTTTAACTCTAAAAAGCTGTCGGCAATATTATAAACATATTTAACTGAGTTGAGCTAAAAGTAGGAAATTCAATAGTTATTATACAGACTTCAAGGAGCTCTGGTAGCGTAGTGGTTACGAATCGGGCTGTGAACCGCAAGGTCAACAGTTTGAAACTACAAGCTGTTCCGCAGAAGAAAGATGAGGCTTTCTGCTCCCGTAAAGATTTACAGCCTTGGAAACCCTGTACAGGGTCACTGTGAGTCAGAACCAACTCCACAGCACATAACAACAATAATACAGACTTCAATGTTTCCTTTTTAGCGAGGCTTAGCTAAGAAGCTTGGTACTAACTGAAGGCTTTTTATAACAAAAAATCTACTGCTATTCTCTGTATCTAGAGAAATGATGAGACAGGAAGGTGAGACACATGTGCAGAACTGTGCATGGTGCCAGGGATTCCTGATATGGGGAAGGTTAAACTGTAATTCAGTAAGTAATGAGATACTGAATAACAGTTAAAATGTTGAGTAAAAAAGCAAGGAGTAGAATTATAATATTTTCTGCATATTGGATTTATGTAAATTCCTGAAAAAACAACAACAAGAATTTATAGCATCAGTGAATGCTAATCTAGTTGGAAATACTGTGGGGGAAAAAAAAGTATTGGTAGGCTGTATAAAATTAATTATTTTCGCTGCCTGTGGATAAAACAGATAGGAGCTCTGGTGGCACTGTGGGGTAAACACTGGACTGCTAATCACATGGTTGGCTGTTCAAGCTCACCAAGAGAAAGAAAAGGCTTTCTTTATTCTTCCACAAAAATGCACAGACTTGAACATTCGATACAGCGTTGCTATGAATCAGAACCGATTCAATGGCCATGGATTTGGGATTTGAGATTGATAAGAAAACAAAGAATTTGTGTTTCAACAATAAAGTTTCCATCATTTCACTTGCAAAAATGATTATAGCAGGAAAAATCATCATTGACTCTCAAGTATTGTCACCTGGGGTCCTGATTGCTGTTGTTATTTTATGTTGTTGATGTTAAGTGCCATCTAGTCTATTCTAAACCATAGGGACAGTGTATAGAGTTTCTGAGCCTCTTTCAATATTTCAGGGAGCAGAAATCCTCGTTTTTCTCTGGCAGAGATGCTGGCGAGCTAGAGGAGGGCCTGGGGATTCTCAGTGCAGTGCTCATGGTATGGGGCCACTGCCTTCCCTGTTGTTTTATAGTTATTATTATTTTTTTACCTGAGAAAAACCACTTGCCTCCTAACTACCTGATATCTCATGTCATTCATATTTTAATATTGGGCACCTTTGGCCTGAGAGAAGCACAGTTTTGATCCCTGCTGACTCTGCCTGGTCCTGGGTGATGCAGTTAGCACTTGTCTACTAATCTGCTGTTTCAGATTTGAACCCGCTCCCCCCCAATGATGCTGTAAGAAAGGCCTAGTGATCTGTATCTGTAAATATTGTTGTTGGGTGCTTTTGAATTGATTCTGACTCATAGTGACCCCATATGTTAGAGAGTATGACTGGCCCATAGAGTTTTCTAGGCTGTCATCTTTACTGAATAACCCTGGTGGCATAGTGGTTATGTGTTCAGCTACTAACTGAAAGGTCATCAGTTCAAACCCACTAGCTGCTCCATAGGACAAAGATGTGATTATCTGCTTCCATAAAGATTTATAGCCTTGGAAACTGTATGGGGAAGCCCTGATGTGGCATTGTGGGATAAAGAATTGGACTGCAAGAGAGGTTTGAACTGCAAGGTTGGCCATTCAAACTCACCAGCTGCTCCTTGGAAACCCTATACAGGATCACTATAAGTTGGAGCCAACTTGATGACACTAAGTAACAACAATAACTATACAGTCCTATAGGGTCACCATGAGCCAGAATCAACTTGGTAATGTCTTATGGTTTAATCTTTACGGAAACAGAACATCAAGTCTTACTTCCACAGAGTCACTGGATTGGTTTGAACTGCCACCCTTTTGGTTTTCAGCTGAATACTTAACTGCTGTGCCACCAGAGCTCCTTGTAAACATTATGGTCAAGAAAACCCTGTGAAGCAGTTCTATTCTGTATACATGGGATCTCCCTATGTTGGAAGGCACTCAAAATACTATAGGAGAAGAGCTGGCTCCTCAAAGTAAAATTGACCTTAAAAGGCATGGGTAGAGCAAAGCTTTCAGGATTTTTATTTGCTGATAGGTCAAGCTACAATTATTTATTCATTGTAAATACCTTTTTTTCAACAATATCAATGGTGACTATATATATGGACCTCACCAGATAGAATACTCAGGAAACTAATTGACTGCATCTATGGAAAGTGACAATGGAAAAGCTCAGTATCATCAGTCAGAACAAGGCCAGAGGCAGATGGTAGAACAGACCACCAATTGCTTATATGAAGTTCAAGTTGAAGAAAATTAAAACAAGTTCATGAGAACCAAAAGGTGACTTTGAGTATGCCTCCCTGATTTTTGAGACCATCACAGGAATAGATTTGATGCATTAAACACTAATCATCCAAGACCACAAGAAATGTGGGATGACATCAAGGTCACCATACATGAAGAAAGCAAAAGGTCATTAAAAATACAGGAAATAAAGAAAAGACCAAAATAAATGTCAAAATAGACTCTGAAACCTGCCTTAGAATGCAGAGATGGTAAAATAACTGGGAAAAATGATGCCATAAAAGAGCTGAACAGAACGTTTCAAAGGGCAGCTCCAGAAGACAAAGTAAAGTATTATAATGAAATGCTCAAAGACGTCAACAACAAAAGGGGAAAACATGCTCAGCATTTCTCAAACAGAAAGAACTGAAGAAAAATTCAAGTCTTGATCTGCATTATTGAAGGATTCTATGAGTAAAATATTGATAATAAAGGAAGCATCAATAGAAGATGGAAAGAATACACAGAACCATCGTACCCAGATAATTGTTGGGTACCCTAGCATTTCAAGAAACTGTGGTACCGAACGCACTGGGGGAGAATTAAGCTTCAGGAACCTACAGAATACCAATTAAGATGTTTCGTCAAACCAGTGCAGCACTGGAGGTGCTCACTCATCTATGCCAAGAAATATGGAAGATGGCTTCCTGACCAACTTACCCTGTTATGAGAATGTCGAAATTAGTGAACAATATCATTAATATTTCATGAAAATAAAATATTGCTGAAGACAATTCAAAAATCATTTCAGCAGTGCCTCCACAGGGCGTTGCCAGAAATCCAAGCTGGATTTAGAAGAGAACATGGAATGAGATATCTTTGCTGACATCAGATGGATCTTGGCTGGAAGGAGTGAATACTGGAAATATATAATACATAAAATATAGACATATGCATGTGTGTTTAACTGACCATGTGAAAGTTGGATAGTGAATAAAGAAGACCATAGAAGAATTGATATATTTGAGTTATGGTGTTGGAGAAGAATATTGAAAGTATCATGGACTGTCAGAGGAACAAACAAATCTGTGTTGGAAGAAATATGGACAGAATGCCCTTTCAGTAGCCAGGATGGTGAGAGTTCGTCTTTCATACTTTGGGAATGTTATCAGGAGGGATCAGTTCCTGGTGAAGTATATTATACTTGGTAAAATAGAAGGTCAGTGAACAAGAGGAAGACTCCCAATGAGATGGATTGTCACAGTGGCAGCTGCCATGAGTTCAAGAGTAATAATTGTGAAGATGGTGCAGGAGCAGACAGTGCTTTGTTCAGTTGTGCATAATGTTGTTATGAATCAGAACTGACTCAATAGCCCCTGACAACAACAGTAACTGACCACATAAAGGAATTCAACTGCGTGGATCATAACAAACTATGGACAACTATTTCAGAGAATGGGAATTCCAGAATACATACTTGTGCTCATGCAGAACCTATACATAGACCAAGAGGCAGTCATTTGAACACAAGGAGACACTGTTGTTGTTGTTAGGTGCCATTGAGTCGGTACCGACTCATAGCAACCCTATGCACAAAAGACCTAAACACTGCCAGTCCTGGGCCAACCTCATAATCATTGCTATGCCTGAGCCCATCGCTGCTGCCACTGTGCCAATCCATCTTGTTGGGGGCTTCCTGTTTTTCACTGACCCTCTACTTTACCAAATATATCCTTCTCCAGTGACTGGTCCCTTCTTACACTATGTTCAAAGTATGAGAAGTGAAGTCTGGCCATTCCAGCTTCTAAGGAGCACTCTAGCTGTACTTCTTCTAACACAGATCTGTTCATTCATTCGGCAGTCCATGGTACTTTCAATATTCTCCACCAACACTGTAACTCAAATGCATCAGTTATTCTACAGTCTTCCTTATTCACTGTCAAACTTTCACATGTATATGAGGTTATTGAAAATACCATGGCTTGGGTTAGGCACACCTTAGTGTCTCAGTGGTCATCTTTGCTCTTCAACACTTTAAAGAGGTCTTGTGTATCAGATTTGCCTAAGCAGTATGCCATTTGATTTCTTCACAGCATGAGTGTTGATGGTTGATCTTAGCAAAATGAAGTCATTGACAACTTCAACCTTTTCTCCATTTATATGGATATTGTTATAGGTCCAGTGGTGAGGATTGGTGGTGAGGATTGGATTGGTCCAGTCATCTAGAAGTTCATCTGAAACCTGTCCACTGTGGGTGACCCTGCTGGCATTTAAAATACCAATGGCATAGCTTTCAGAATCACAGCAACACACAAGTCATCACAGTATGACAAACTGACCAGTGAATGGTGGAAGGAGATACTGAGTAGTTTAAAATTGGGAAAGATGTGTGGGTCACAGTTATGTCCTTTCACCATACTTATACAATCTGTATGCTAAGCAAATAATCAGAGAAGATGGATTACATGAAGAATGCAGTGTTAGAATTAGAGGAAGAACCATTAACAAACTGTGATGCACAGATGGCACAAACCTGTCTACTGAAAGTGAAGAAGACTTGAAGCACTCACTGATGAAGCCTTCAGTATGGGTTACACCTCAACATAAAGAAAATAAAAATCTTCACAACTGAACCAATAATCAGCATCATGATAAATGGAGAAACTATTGAAGTGCAAGGGTTTCATTTACTTGGATCCACAGTCAATACCCATAGAAGAAGCAGACAAGACATCAAACAACATGTAATGCATTGGACAAATCTGTTACAAAAGACCCCTTTGAACTGTTAAAGATGTCTCTTTGAGGACTAAGGTGTGCCTAAACCAAGCCATGGATTTTCAATTGCCTTGTATGTATGCCAAAGTTGGACAATGAATAAGGAAAATTGAACCAGAATTTATGCCTTGAATTATGCTATTAGTAAAGAGTATTGAATACATCATGGGCTGTCAGTTGAAAGCACAAATCTGCTTGGGAAGTAGTACAGCTGGATTGCTCCTTAGGAAGGACTGGGAAACTTCCTTTCAAGTTCTTTGGACATGGTATTTTGTTGTTGTTAGGTGTCGTCAAGTAGGTACTGACTCATAATGACCCTATGCACAACAGAATGAAACACTGCCCGATCCTGGACCAACCTCACAATCATTGCCACACTTGAGCCCATTGATGCTGCCACTTTGCCAATCCATCTCTCTGGGGGTCTTCCTCTTTTTCTTTGACCCTTCACCTTACCAAATAATTTGGCTGCTCAGAGTCAGAATTGACTTGACAACAACTAGCAACAGCAATAATAAGACCTCTAGGGTATCTGCTAGCTACTGTCCTTTAGAGCACAATGTATTTTAATAGCATGAGGATCATGAGAAAGTCTGTAGACTAGGACTGTAGTAGAAAGGAAGATAAATTGATGTATCGCTAGGTTAGGATTTTAACAGTATCCTGCTGCTTTGACTAGGTGAGAATAAGCTTCAAATAGAAGAAAAAATTCAATTGTCAGGTCAATAACTTTATATTAGGTGCCAGGGGCTTTATTAATCTGCTCCATTAAGGTTATCATATATGGAACACCCATTACAATTGAAGTCACCACCTAATTAAGTTTTCCTGAATCCTATCATACTTAAGAACTGTCAATCAAATGGACTGACAAAACTTAGGAAATAAATGGAAATTCATGTAGAACCGACACTTTTGTATCTTTCAAAATTTCCAAGAACTCTTTGAGATTATACTTAGGATAGAATATTTCTTTTGATATATTTTCTTAGAAGGGAGGGAAACTCCAATGGCTTCAACTTACATTTATTGTTATATAAACTTCTATGGAGGTTTCTATGTTATATAAAACCTTCATGGAGCCAGGTTTCTGCTAAATGCTGAGATTATTTCTCGTCACCATATACACAGCAACTAGATGGGTAACCGGCAAGGGTGCCTGGGTTCCCTCTGGGTCTATCAAAAGGTGAATACAGGTCAGAACTTCATTTATCATCAAGTCCCTCTAAATCCTCATTTAGACTGGTAACGTGGTACCTTGAGTCTGATAATTGTTTTAATATTGCTAAGATGCAAAATACAAAAGTTTGGGTGCATTCCCTTTCTTAGTGAAGAGTTAGCTGGGAAAATATTTATAAGTATCTCTGGGAAGTACAGTCAGAACATGCTTTAGAAGTAAGGACAGCTAGACTTTGGTTCAAGTACCTCGGACATGTTATCTGGAGGGATCCGTTCCTGGAGGACATTATGCTTGGTAAAGGCGAAGACTCTCAGAGGGATGGATTGACATAGTGGCTTCAACAATGGGCTCAAACATATCGTGGGGATGGTGCAACAGAGGGTAGTGATTTGAACTGCTGTACACAGAGCTTCTCTGAATCAGAACTAACCTGATGTCACCTAACAACAACATCTCTGGGGAAGTCTGAAAGGTTCGAGCTCAATACATTTACCAGGTCTAGGTGTTAGGAGAAGTCTTGGTGTGGTGCTGTGGGTTAATGCATTGGACTGCTTGTTGATTTGAACCACGAGGTCAGTGGTTCAAGCTCACCAGCTGCTCCTGGGAAACCCTATACAGGGTTGCTATGAGTTGGAACCAGCTCAATGGCACTTAACCACAATAACAACAACAGGTATTAGGAGGCTGTGACTCTGCAGTGTGGTAACTCAATTCAGTCCTTTGTTCTCTCACTTCCTCTCACACTCATTCACTATGACTTTATATAGTTTTTCTGAGCCTGTAAATCTTTATAGAAGGAGAAAACCACATCTTTCTCTCATAGAGTGGCTGGTGGGCTTGGACTGGGTAGGTTGTTTTCTAGATTTGTGGATTGTTGCTTTTGTTGCTGGGGAACCCCTGATTGGTAAACATAGACATCTTCATGCCAGACCACTCCCTAAACCCTGAGTTTCATGTCCACCCTCCTACCTTTACAATGACTATGTTTATCTCTATCTATCTGGAGTCCTGGTGTGGCGCTGAGGGTTAATGCGCTAGACTACAAAGTCAGTTTGAACTGCAAGATTGGTGGTTCAAGCTCACCAGTCGCTCCTTGGAAACCCTCTAGAGGGTTGCTATGGGTAGGAACCTACTCGACGGCATTTAACAACAACATTTATCTATCTATCTATCTATCTGTCTGTCTGTCTGTCTATCTAATTATTTTACTGCCAGTTACCTGCTATCACTTGGGGACAAAACCCCAGACTTATTAAACTCAACTTGAGATCAACTGTTCCCAATCTCTCATAGACATTCTTGGTCTAGAGAAGACAACCAAGAGTTTTAAAGATTCGTTTGTTTTGACCAAGGAGGGAGGAGAGCTTATGCATAACTTGTCATCAGACAGGGTGAAAGTCTGAGCAATCTGAAGGTTCCAATTCAGAATTTCTGTTATCAGCATTTCTCTTTCTGTTGCTTAACTGCATCACTCAAAGGCTTTCCAGTCACTTGGTGGTTGTCAGAATGGGCCAGAGCTTGGTTGTGATTGTGTTAGCAAATCCAGATAGTATTTAAGTCATGGACAAGTGTCCAAACAAGCACACGCAACGAGTGTACATATATCAATTCAGCACAACAACAAATTTCTTCCTTTTCTTGTTGGTTCGTTTGTACCCAGGAAATCCATATTGATGTTGTGAATCAGTTGTTGTTGTTGTTGTGAGGTGCCATCGAGTCGGTACTGACCCATAGTGACCTTATGCACAGCAGAATGAAACATTGCCTGATCTGGGCCAACCTCACTAC
>NW_006408525.1:17405077-17406680 GCF_000296735.1 Chrysochloris asiatica
AACTCAAAGGCATCAATTCTTCTACAGTCTTCCATATTCACTGTCCAGCTTTTGCATCCATATGAGGTTATTGAAAATACCATGGCTTGGGTCAGGTGCACCTTAGTTCTCAAACTGACATCAGTGAATCAGTAAATTCCTCGAATTTGTTCTCAATGAAACTTTTTATTATGTTGTCATACAGAATTTCAACCACAGTTACATGTTGAAATGTGATAAGCAATAGGGCTGGGTGATGCTTCAATGTGGTTTGGCTAGTCAGTGATTTGGTAAATTCTACAAATCACTTCAGATACTATCCTTCCCATTGCTGGACTCTTCCTTGTTTTCCTTGACAAATGCTTTAAAATATTTATACAGACAATGTGTCAGAGTTATAATGTAAAATAGAATTGAATACTTTCACAGAATCATTTGTGCACATTTCCCCACATTTCACACTTAGTGTGTACATGAATCTAGCTAATTATATTGTCAGTTAAATCTTGATGCTACTTTCCTATCTTGGAATCTAGGTTGGCAGGAGAAGTTGCCTCACCATGTTTGCCTCATGTCAACCCAATCACCAACTTCATCTACCTATACATCCCTGATCATCTGCTCTCAAAAATCCAAGGGTAGTGCACATCCCAGGTGAGCTACAGTCAGAGTGAGCTGCAACAGCCCCGGGTAAATGACTGTCCCTTGGTGAGCTCTGACCCAGGTGAGCTATGACCCTGGGTGGGTGAGCTAAGACCCTGGGTAAGCTATGGATCTGGGTGAGCTATGGGCCAAGAGAAGCCCTGATATCCAAGCAATAGAAGAATTATGGAAGCATAATCAGAACCTCAAGTCTCAAGATAGAGACTAGATCTCAGTGAAGGGTTTGGGGTGGGAGTTGGGAAGAGTTTGTGCCATTGTTACAATGTGTGCCACTGTTACTTTGAAACTGTGAATTATATAATTGTTGAAACAACAAAAACAACACCAAAAAACAATCTTTGGGATGGTGATGGGGGTGAGGAAGTGGGTGGTGGAGGGAAAATTATTTATGGTCTGGAGGGCAGACACATGTTGATATAGGTAACAGGGCAGACAGTATACAACAAGAGGGAGGTTAGCCAAGGAAAGATGAAAGTAGCAGGAGACATAAGAAAGAATATAATAGTTAAGTGAAAGAGGTAAATGCTGTTAACTGTTGGTAAAATGAGGTGTGACTGCAAACATGTAATGAAGCAATGTATGAACTTTTTTCAATGTAAAATTGATGATCTGCTCTGTAAATCTTCTCTCAATTCACAATATTTTTTGTTTTTTAATTTTTTTAAAAAAGGGTAACTCATAGTTTCCATGAAAAAGAACTAAACTGCCAAACCTCATGGTAGGAAGAACATATTGTCATTGAGTTGAGCTAAAAAAAAATTTTTAAATAGAAATTTAAAAAAAAACTAGGTAAATGGTCTTCTCTGTGTGTGGGCCCACAATCCATCCCTGAGTGCTCCATGCTGCTCTTTCAGTTTGTCACAATTTTGTGGATTACATTTATGATTTATCTATCCCAGGGGTATTTTATTCAAAAAGGAACACTTACATAACTATTTCCATCTCTTTAATTAACTTCTAG
>NW_006408525.1:17406780-17410296 GCF_000296735.1 Chrysochloris asiatica
GTTTGTGCCATTGTTACAATGTGTGCCACTGTTACTTTGAAACTGTGAATTATATAATTGTTGAAACAACAAAAACAACACCAAAAAACAATCTTTGGGATGGTGATGGGGGTGAGGAAGTGGGTGGTGGAGGGAAAATTATTTATGGTCTGGAGGGCAGACACATGTTGATATAGGTAACAGGGCAGACAGTATACAACAAGAGGGAGGTTAGCCAAGGAAAGATGAAAGTAGCAGGAGACATAAGAAAGAATATAATAGTTAAGTGAAAGAGGTAAATGCTGTTAACTGTTGGTAAAATGAGGTGTGACTGCAAACATGTAATGAAGCAATGTATGAACTTTTTTCAATGTAAAATTGATGATCTGCTCTGTAAATCTTCTCTCAATTCACAATATTTTTTGTTTTTTAATTTTTTTAAAAAAGGGTAACTCATAGTTTCCATGAAAAAGAACTAAACTGCCAAACCTCATGGTAGGAAGAACATATTGTCATTGAGTTGAGCTAAAAAAAAATTTTTAAATAGAAATTTAAAAAAAAACTAGGTAAATGGTCTTCTCTGTGTGTGGGCCCACAATCCATCCCTGAGTGCTCCATGCTGCTCTTTCAGTTTGTCACAATTTTGTGGATTACATTTATGATTTATCTATCCCAGGGGTATTTTATTCAAAAAGGAACACTTACATAACTATTTCCATCTCTTTAATTAACTTCTAGGGTGTGTTCTTCTTTATCTCACTTCCTTTCACTTTAAATATAATTTTGGGGTTCTTATGAAAAACAATTTTCTATGTTTTGATAGTCCCTTCTATATATAACCTGAATAGGATTTCAGGGTCCTGAATTAAGTTATTTAATCTCATCTACAAATAATCCTCTAAAAATTTTGGTTTGATGTAATCCACCCTAGCTTTCAAAAAGTTAGGAACATATTCTTTTTTCTTTCTTTCTTTCTTTTTTTTTTTTTGTTGTTGTGAATCAAGTGAAGGTTTACAGAGCAGATCATTAGTTTCACATTGAACAAATCATACACTTCATTTCATATGAATGTATTCTTATTTGCATATTTTTTCTCTTATTTCAGTGCAAAATTGTTAGGGAAAAGTAATAATGTACTACATATCTTGTCACCATCTTAAATCAGATAACAACAACCAAAAAAAAAATGCATTTGTAAACCTTGGCTAGTTGCTAAGGCTACCTACCACTCATGTGCCTGTTTGTCATACTGTGCTGGTTTTCGGGTTGCTGTGATTCTGGAAGTTATGCCACTGGCATTTTAAATATCAGCAGGGTCACCATGGAGGGCAGATTTCAGCTAAGCTTCTAGATAAAGACAGATTAGGAAGAAGGAGAGATGGACTACTTCCAAATATTTAGTCCTTGAAAACCTTATGAATAGCAGTGGAACACTGTCAGATTGCACTAGAATATTGAGTAGTGAAACATGATGAAAGCACCAGAATATAGTGGTGGAAAATGAGCCTTTCAGGGTGGAAGGCACTCAAAATATGACTGGGAAAGAGCTACCTCCTCAAAGTGGAGTGGAACCCAATGATGCAAATGGACTAAAGTCATTGTGACCTTCATTTGCTGGTGGGGAACAAATCAAAATAAAGAGAAACAGATGGAAACATCCATTCATAACTGGAAAATGAAATGTACAAAGTGTGAATCTAGGAAAATTGGAAATTGTCAAAAATGAAATGGAACACATAAACATTGATATCCTAGGCATTAGTGAACTGAAATGTACTGGTATTGGCCATTTTGATTCTGAAAATCACATGTTTATTATGCCAGGAATGACAAATTGAAGAGGAGTGTTGTCACATTTATGAAAAAAAAATACTAATATCTGTCTTGAAGTATAATGTTGTTTGAGATAGGATAATATCCATACGCTTAGAAGGAAGATCAGTTAGTAGCACTATTATTCAAATTTATACACCAACCACTAAACCCAGCAATGATGAAATGGAAGAATTCTACAAACTTCTAAAGTCTGAATTTGATCAAAGATGCAGTCAAGGTATATTGATGATTGCTAGCAATTAGAATGCAAAGGCTGGAAAAAAGAAGAAGGATCAGTGCTGGAAAATAAGGCGTTGGTGATAAAAACAATGCTAGAGGTCACATGATAGAATTTTGGAAGACCAATGACTTCTTCATTGCAAACTCCTTTTTCAAAGAACATAAAAGGTGACTATATACATGGACCTCACCAAATGGAATACACAGAAATCAAGTTGACTATATCTGTGGAAAGAGATATATCATCAGTCAAAACAAGGCTAGGGCAGACTGTTGCTCATATGCAAATTCAGGATGAAGCTCAAGAAAATTAAAACAAGTCTATGAGAGCCAAAATATGACCTTGAACACATCCCACTTGAATTTAGAGATCATATGAAAAACAGATTTGATGCATTAGACACTAAAGAACAAAAACCAGAGAAGTTGTGGGAAGACATCAAGAACACTTACAGGCAGAAAGCAAAAGGTCATTCAGAAGACAAGAAAGAAAGAAAAGACCAAATGGATGTCAGAAGGGATTCTGATACTGGCTCTCTAGTGTAGAGATGCTAAGGCAAATATAAGAAATGAGGATATGAAAAGCTGCATAGAAAATTTCAAAGGACATCTTGAGAAGACAAAATAAAATATTGTAACAAAATATGCAAAGACCTGGAGTTAGAAAACTAAAAGGGAAGAATGCACTCAGCATTCCTCAACTTGAGAGAACTGAAGGAAAAATTCAAGCTTTGACTTGAAATATTGAAGGATGCTATGGGTAAAATATTGAATGATGCAGAAAGCATCAAAAGAAGATAGAAGGAATACACAGAGTCACTATACCAAAAAGAAATATTTGATGTTTAGCTATTTCAGGAGGTAGCATATGATTGAAAGCCAATGATATGGAAAGAAGTCCAAGGTGCACTGAAGTCATTGGCAAAACACAAGGCACAGGGGATTGATGGAATACAAATTGAAATCTTTCAACAAACTACTACAGTGCTGGAGACACTCACTCATCTATGTCAAGAAATTTGGAAGATGGCCACCTGGCCAACTAATTGAAAGTGACCCCTAGTTTTTCCTATTCCAAAATGAGGTGACCCAAAGGAATGTGGAAATCATAGGACAATATCATTAATAGCACATACAAGTAAAATTTTGCTAAAGTTAGTACACAAACACCTGCACCCATACATTGACAGACTTTCCATAGGTTCAAGGTGGATTCAGAAGAGGACATGGATCAACATCATTGCTGAAGTGAGGTGGATCTTGGTTGAAAGCATAGAATACCAGAAAGGCTTTTGATTATGTGGATAATGACAAGCAATGGACAATATAACAGAGAATGAGTATTCCGGAACAATTACTTGTAAATGCGAGGAACCTGTATATAGACCAAGAGACACTTGTTCTAACAAAACAAAGGAATACTGAATGGTTTAAATTTAGGAAAAGTGTGCGCCAGGGTTGTATTCTTTCACCATACTTATT
>NW_006408525.1:17410681-17414446 GCF_000296735.1 Chrysochloris asiatica
GTTAGGCAAATGTGCTACACAAGACCTCTTTAAAGTGTTCAAGAGCAAAGATATCAGTTTGAGGACTAAGGCGTGCCTGACCCAAAGCATAGTATTTTCAGTAGCCTCAGATGCATCTGAATAAGGAATAACTTGGAAGAATTGATGCATTTCAGTTACGGTTTTGGAGGAGAATATAAAAAGTAACCTGGACTGCCAAAAGAACAAATCAATCTTTTTTGGTAGAAATACAGCCCGAATGCTCTTTGGAAGCCAGAATGGCCAGACTTGGTCTCTCATATTTCAGACATATTATCAGAATGGACCTGTCCCTGGAGAAGGATACCATGTTTCGTAAAGTAGAGGGTTGGAGTAAAAGAAGAAGACCCACAATGAGATGGATTGGTACAGTGGCAGCAGGAAGGAGCTCAAACATAGAAATGATTGTGAGGTTGGTACAGGACCAGGTAGTGTTTCATCCTGATGTGCTTGGGGTCAATATAAGTCAGTACTGACTCTATGACACCTAGCAACACCAACAGCAACATTTGCTAAACTAGAAACTCTCTACTGAGTGGCTGTTAGTTAGGGTCGACTCAACAGCAATCAACAACAGGTATATAGGGTTCTGTGGGGAGGTGATCTTTTCCACTGTTTTGAAGATGCCAAAGCAAGAATAATAATTCTACAAACATTTACCTTAACAACAATAGATTTATTAGATTTATCAGTAAAGGCTCTACTTACAGCAGTAAGTCCCAAGGATCTTGGCTGAAGATAAATCTTTTCAATTACATGCAACAAGAATTCAGGATGGCACCTAACAACAACAACATACCAGCCACTCCTTGGAAACTCTATACAGGGTCACTATGGGTCAGAATTGACTGGATGGCACTTAACAACAACAACAACAATAGCTATGAACCCGGAGAGCACAGTGGCTCTGTAGGGTATATACTGGACTGTGAACCACAATGTTGGCAGTTCGAGCTCCCCAGTCACTCTACAGGAGAAATATTTGTAGCCTCAGAAACCCTATACATAGTTGCTATGAGTCCGAAATGACTTGATGGCACTTAACAACAACAACAATGCATCAGTGACAGTGGCTAAGTAAATGACAGAGAATAAAACAGAAATGATCATTACTTTCATAAAATTTATAATATGAGAACTTTTGCAGTATTCTTAGCAAGAAATAATGATGTCCACAGAGATGGACAAGTTAAGGATTTCAGTAGATGTTTATGAGACCAACTAAGAAGAGTCTGGTCTAGACCCCAGAAGAATGCCCAACAGTGCTGATTAAAGGAGGGAAGATGAAAACCAGGAAGGACGGTAGTTCCATGATAGTCAAGGGAAGGATGAGAATTAGAGCATGCTTACCAGTGTCACTGCTGTGTGTGGTCTAGTAAGAAAAGACCTTAAAATCCAAACAACAAAAACATACTGCACTGGAGATCAGAACAAGAATTTAAGTGTGACTTGGTAAATGGAAATGTAATGAAATGCTAAAGTCAGAAACTGGTCTGGAAAAACAACAATATATTGGATCATTATGAGTCAGAAAGAAGGCCTGCTTTCTCAGTGATTAAAGCTCTCAGCTGCCAATCAAAAGGTCAGTGGTGTGAACCCACCAGCTACTCTGCGGGAGAAAGATGTGGCAGTCAGCTTCTGTAAGGATTTACATAAGGAGCATGAACCCGAGAAATCATTCGGCCTGGTTCTGCCAAGGCAACTGCAGTTTCAGCCATCTCATTTGTGGTGATGGTGCCACCGAGTCGGTTCTGACTCATAACGACCCTGTTTAGGGTTTCTGAAGTGTAGCTGGTAGGCAGTAATATTTACTGAGTACCAATTAGATGCCAGGAGTCTGATGAAGAACTGTAGGTTAAGTACTAGATAATTAGTCACAAGGTTGGCAGTTCAAACCCATAAGCCACTCCTCAGAAACCCTATGCAGGCTTGCTATGAGTCAAACTCCACTTGATGCCATTTAACAGCAACAATTCAGTACCAATTATTCTCTGGTAGCGTAGTGGTTACAAATCAGGCTGCGAGCCGCAAGGTCAACAGTTCGAAACTACCAGCTGTTCCGCGGGAGAAAGATGAGGCTTTCTGCTCCCGTAAAGATTTACAGCCTCGGAAACCCTGTACAGGGTCGCTATGAGTTGGAACCAACTCCACGGCACACAACAACAACAACAACAATTGTATTAGATACCATCATCTTACTAAGGGACGCATTTTGCATTGTCAAGAACTTTGGATTAGATGGCATCCAAATTTCCTTCCACGTTTAAGATTTTGATGTTCTAGTTTTATTTCTTCACATAATTGTATTTTAGAGTTGCCCTAAAATAATATTAGCTACAGCCATTAGCTAATTAATTATTATTGTCAGAACACAGGTTCACCTAAGAACACTACTGCCTACACACCACCTAGAGAGTACATTTTGCTTTAATAAGGAAAGTTAAAAGATCAAGGTTTCAAGTAAGGGACAGCAAATATATGATTAGGTTGCTACATTGGTTCTTAGGTCCTCACTGAATACTCATAATTCCTCTGTTTTTATTTTTAATAAAATCTACATTCAAAGTACCTTGCTTAAAAGTCTTAAATCATAGATTCTTGAATGTTTGAAATTTTGTTCAATATTTTACAGTCAATTCCTTCTCATTTGCACCCCAGCACTGCCGCGGAGGCAGAGGGGAGATGAACAAACTGGAGGGAAGGCAATTTGCATTAATTACTTGGCTAAGTTACTAATATATGATCATTCCTGATGCACATGCTTGTTATGGTTTTGTGGAGAAAAGCATATATATATACACACACACACACACACACACGCACGCACGCACGCATGCACGAGATATGCATGTTTCTCAATCACTGGTCTGTTTATCAGGATAGAAAGCAATGAGACTTCAGCTCTAAATTGATGCCAACCACCATAATTGGCCCTATCACCTGGTTATTATTGATGGCTTCTGGTGATGAAACCCAGGTGAAAGACATTGGGGTCCAACATTAAGAGACAGTGACAACTAAAGCATTGGTTGTCTTTGTTGCTTTACATGATCGGGGTCAGAGAGGGGACTTCTGGATGGACACCTTATAGTTTATCACATATTGAGATTTGTGTGGGCAATACTTACATCCAGTGAATTTACTTTAAAAGCTGTGCAATTGGTTCCCATTCACAGTGATTCTGCAAGGGTTTCCAAGTAGTGGCTGGGGGTTTTGAACCAGCAAACTTATGGTTAGCAGTCCAGGGCTTATCCTATAGCACCACACCAGGACTCATATTACTTTAAATGCTGTGTGTGTGTTGAATAGGTTAACTTGGAGAAGATGGTCATAGTAATAGCAAATGTTTACTAATACATGTCAAATTGCTAGAGAGTATCATGGAAGTGTGTAGTAGTGCTGATTTACAAGAATATTTATAAGATGACTGTGATTGGTACGTGATTCTTACAGAAATGGTTGAGTTGTAATAATGGGAAATATTAAACAGTGGGGCACTAAATATTTGAAGGCAGATCATGTTGAAGATGGAAAACTAACATTACCTATAGTAGTGCCAGCCTCTTGGCTTGTGGTTTTATATATATATGTTTTTGTTGTTGTTGTTGTCAGGTGCCATTGTGTCTGTACTGACCTTATGCACAGCAGAACGAAAGACTGCCCGATCCTGGGCCAACCTCACTACTGTTGCCACGCTTGAGTCCATCGATGCTGCCACTTGGCCAATCCATCTCATTGGGGGGGTCT
>NW_006408525.1:17415346-17428538 GCF_000296735.1 Chrysochloris asiatica
CCACACAGTTGAAAGCCTTTGCATAGTCTATAAAGCATTGTGTGGCATCACAGGATAAGCACTCAGCTTTAAGGTTAGTTTGAACCACAAGGTCAGCGGTTCAAACTCACCAGTTGCTCCTTGGAAATCCTATATCAAGTTGCTATGGGTTGGAACTGACTCAACAGCGTGTAACAACAACAACAACAACAACAACATTCTCTGCTTTCAGCCAAGATGTTTCTGAATCTGCAATAACATCCCTAGTTTCACATCCTCTTCTGAATCTGGCTTGAATTTCTAGCTGTTCTCTACTGATAAATTGTCACACAGCCACTTGTTAATTATCTTCAGTGACATTTTACTTGCATGTGATATTAATGATATTACTCAGTTATTTCCACACTTTGTTGGGTAACCTTTCTTTGGAATGGGTACAGATACGGAAATCTTCCAAGTGGTTGGCTAGGTAACTGTCTTCCAAATTTCTTGGCATAGAAAAGTGAGCATTGCCAGTACTTCATTAATTTGTTAAAGATTTTGATTTGTATTCTGTCAATTCCTGGAGCCCTATTTTTTGTCAATGCCTTCAGTGCAGCTTGGACATCTTTTTACAGTATCGTCGGTACTTGATCATGCCTCTTGAAATAAGGAGCTCTGGTAGCGTAGTGGTTACAAATTGGGCTGCTAATCGCAAGGTAAGCAGTTCGAAACTGCCAGCTGTTCCACGGGAGAAAGATGAGGTGTTCTGCTCCTGTAAAGATTTACAGCCTCGGAAACACTGTACAGGGTTACTATGAGTTGGAACCGATTCCATGGCACACAGCCAAAGTACCAATGAATTGGGTCTGATTCACAGTGACTATGCATAGGGATTTTCAAGGAACAGCTAGTGGATCTGAACCATCTATCTTGAAGTTTGCAGTTCAATGCTTATCCTATAGCACCACACCAGGGCCCCATTAAGTCGTATATACTAATTGCTTCCCATGGTTTCATCTGATCTCTTTATGCTTGTTCATGTCCCAAATCGTTAGTTTCTTGATCTCCCTTTGTTTTATAAATGCCGATTGCACTACAATTTTCATCTCACAGCATTTTTATTGTCCCCTTCCCTTCTTTTCCAGTATTTTCTTTGTGCCCCTTTGAGGGCCAATTCCATGATAAACATAAGCACAGATATTTAACTGCTTTGGTGAAATTGTCCATTATTGAAACCTGCCTCACTTAACAGTGACCACAGCCTCTTACCTGAAGACACCATATTTTCTGCAGTACACTTTTTCATTGCCACCTCAAATCTTCCTAACACTTTGCCTGTTGCCATCACTACACTACTCCTTAGCTTACTGAGAATGCCGGTTTATTGATCCATCTATTTTCTCTCAGGAGTCCTGGTGCCTGGTGTGGCACCGTAGGATAAGCATTTGACCTCAAGGTTGGTATGAATCACAAGGCTGGTGGTTCAAAATCACCAGATGCTCCTTGGAAACCCTCTACAGGGTTGCTATGAGTCGGAACCAATTCAATAATACTTCACAGCAACAACAAATTTTCCATCTGTTAGGAACCTTTTATCTTTATTATTATTTTTACTAATAAGTCTAAGGTTTTAACTCCATCACTTCAAGTACACTCTTACCAGTGTTTCCAGATTTTAAACCTACTGTCCGTGTCAAAGAGTCATGGCAGCACTGGACTGCTAACCACAAAATGGGTGGTTCAAACCCACCAATGACTCTGCAGGACAAAGATGAGACTGTCTGCTTTCCTAAAGATTCAGAGTTTCAGAAATTCTATGTAGAGTCACTATAAGTCAGTCTACTTGATGGCATTATGTTTGCCTTGTGTTATTTGGCCCTTCTCAAAGGATCCATGGTAGTGCAGTAGATTGAGCACCGGGCTGTTAATCACAAGGTCAGTAATTCAAACCCATCAGTTGCTTCATAGGACAAATATGAGGCTTTCTGTTTCCGTAAAGATGTGTAGCCTCGGAAACCCTAAGGAGCAGTTCCACTTTGTCCCAGAGGGTTGCTCTGAGTCAGAATCGATTCCATAGCAGTGAGTTGTAGCTTGGTCCTTTTCAAAAGTTTATCTCACAAAATTTCCAAGCCAGTAGCAATTCTCAACTTTGTATCACTATACCTGCTGTACTTATATTCACATTGTCTTGAATGGCCAGAAAAAGAAAGAAAGAAAGAAAAACCAAGCATATAGAATTTTCTTGCACTAGAGACTCATGTCTTCAACCTCAGATGTATCTTCAACACAGTCCTGAATTCTGCTATATGTTCAGATTTAGTTCTTTATCAAAACAACAGCTATTTCAAACCTTGCCCAGTCTTCTCTAAATTCCAACACCATCCCTACACTCTGAGCAAATAGCTTATAATCCATGTCACCAAGAAAAAAACAGCCACCATATGGGAACTTGTCTTGCTTTCTCAGACATTTCAAAGTCTCCTACATATTTTCTCTCTCCTTTCTTTACTCTTGTTAAAATGGAAGAGACAACTTCAATTTCTCTAAATAAAATGATTTTCAATCCTAGCAAGTATGGCGTCCTACCAACCATATTGGACAAGGTAGAACTGCCTCCTAGGATTTCCAAGACTGTAATCTTTACAGAAGCAGAATGCTTCATCTGTGGCTGATGGGTTCAAACCGCAAACCTTTCGGTTAGCAACTGAGTTCTTTAACCACTTGTTTATTCCACAGTACCACCAAGACTTCTTTGGTGTCATCTAGAGGATTTGGTAAGACAGAAGTTCTGAATAATTAGGTTTGGGGTGAAGTCAGAAAATTTGTGTTTCTAATGAGCTTCCGTTGTTGCTGATGCTGTACCTCCTTGGACCACATGTGAGAACCGGTTTTCTAAGGTAATTTCTTCCTTAAATATAATTCCCTTTGCAGATTTTGTGATAAAGTGTCTTCAGTATCCCTATCTTTCTGTTATTCCAAAAGTTCCAGCTCTACTAACTCCTTCCCATCAACACCTCAATGTCCTTGAGTCCCTTCTCCTATTAAAAAGTATCTTCACGTTCTCTCTCCTTCATAGCTAAAGTGACTGAATTAGTTGTCTACATCTGTTACCTATAATACTTTCCTTTACTAGTCAGCCCACCAAAATCAATTAGGTTATGAGTCTAAACATAAACTCCTTGAACAACCTTATAAAAGATCGACTTCTTAGAAAATCCAGTGGGCACTTTTCAATCCTCATTGATGCTACAGATTTTGTGACATATCTTTTCCTTTTTTTTTTTTTTCCTTGAAAGATGTTTTAAACTTTGCTTTACTATTTCTGATAGTTGTGTTTCTTTTTCTCTCTTTTTTTTTTTTTTTACTATCTCCCCCCATTTGATTTTCTTGTTAGAGATATCTGATGTAGCCTTAGACTTCCCTGTTTCACAAACTCTACCTAGTTTTAAATGGTTATCTATATGCTAAAGTCTTCTAAACCCAGATAGATCTGTCTCTTTCTTTTCAGTTCCTCAATAGGAGCAGTATGGGTTCCTCAATTTTATCGAGAAAGTGACTAGGAGGAGGGATACTACTTGTGGAAATATATTATTGGTGTGTATTATTGAGTCAGTTCCAACTAACAGCATGACTGGTGGGTTTGAACTGTGGACCTTGCAGATAGTAATCCATTGTTTAATCTACAATGTTTCTTTACTGCCATCTCCAGACTTTCAAACACTTTATCTATTGCTTTCACTACACTGCTTTTATATATCAAGACTCTTGTGGAAAAACGAGGGAGCTTTAAAAAATTTAAGGAGCCCTAGGGGTGTTGTGAGTCAGGCATTGGGTTGTTAACTGCAAATTCGGTGGTTTAAACCCACCAGCTTTTATGCAGGAGAAAGATGAGCCTGTCTGTTCCCACAAAGATTTATAGTCTCAGAAACTCTATAAAGGGTCTTTGTGAGTCAAAATCAACTCAATAGTAGTAGACTTGGTTCTGTTTGGTTTCAAAAAGTTTGTGAAAAACTGGAATTGAAACTAATGAAATTTCTCCATGAACTTTTTGAAGCCCCCATCATACAGGAAGAAAGAAAAATAAGGCTTTCTAAAGAAGACAGGTTTGTGGATCTGGGAAAATGAGAATGTTCACATATGTTCAAAATAAGATGGGGAAGAAATCATCAGATAATCACTTATTATCAAAATCTTTGAATTGTTGTCTGGTGGTGTTTAATGTCTTGAATTATTAATGGTAAATCTGCTTTGTTTTTGGATTATTCTCTATCACTGTTTCTCAGGTCCTAACCTATTTCACAGGTTCATAGATGTAGGTGAAAAAGTTGATGATTGAGTTTTAGTTGAATAGATGGTTTTGAAAAACAGGATTAAAAAAAAACAAATGACAAGGTATTTGACGCTATTAACAATGGGTGATTTAATGTCAAATCACAGAGTCTAAACTGTATACAAAGGAAAAATATTCAATAAAGGCCTAAAAAGGAGAGAATATGTCAAAGTAATGAATTTGGCATGCTTATGATTGGATACCCGTGAATCGTCTGTCAGTTTGTCACATTGTGGTGGCTTGCATGTTGCTCTGGTGCTGGAAGTTATGCCAACAGACTTTTTTTTAATGCTGGGAGGTTCACCCAGGGTGGACAGGTTTCAGCTGACCTTCCAGACTATGACAAACTCAGAAGGAGAGGCAGACTGCTGCTGAATGCTTAGCCACTGAAAATCTTATGAATAACAGTAAAACACTGTCAGATAGTCCCAGAATACTGAATATTGAAACATGATGAATATCAACAGAATATTGTCAGTGATAATGCCAGAAGATAAACTCCTCAGGTTGGATGGCACTCAAAATACAACTGGAGGAGAGCTGCCTCCTCACTGTAGAGTTGGCCATAATGACACATATGAAGTAAAGCTCTTGGAACCTTTCTTTGCTAATGGGGCCCAACTCAAAATAAGGAGAAACTGCTACAAACATCCATTAATAATTGGAACATGGAGTGTATGAAGTATGAATCTAGGAATTTTGGAAGTTGTCAAAAAATAAATGGAACATATAACATCAAAATCCTAGGCACAAGTGAGCTGAAACAGACTGGTATTGGCCATTTTTAATCTTATAATCACATAATTTATTATGCTGGGAATGACAAATTGAAGAGGAATGACATCATATCCATCATTAAAAAGAACATTTCAGGTTCTATACTGAAGTATAATGTCTGTAATAGGATAATATTCATATGCCTATAAAGACTCCTAGAATCCTGGTGTGGCTCTGTGGGTTAATGTGCCAGACGTCAAAGGCATTTGAACTGCAAGGTTGGAGGTTCAAGCTCACCAGTGACTCCTTGGAAACACTATATAGGGTCGCTATGGGTCAGAACCGACTCAATGGCACTTAACAAAAACAACAACAACAAGGACTCATGGTGTGGTACTGTAGGATAAGTCCAGGACCACAAGGTTGGTTTGAACCACAAGGTTGGTGGCTCAAGCTCATCAGCTGCTCCTTGGAAGCTCTTTACAGGGGTGCTGTGAGTCAGAAATGACTCAGCAGCTCTTAGCAACAACAACAAGGAAAACCAGTTACTACCACTATTATTTAAATGTATGCACCAACCACTAAAGCTAGTGATGATGAAATTGAAGACGTCTATCAACTTCTTCAATTTGAAATTGATCAAACATGAAATTTAAAAAATATTGATAATTACTGATGATTTGAACGCAACATTGAAAACAAAGGTGAAGGATCTGTTGTTGGAAAATATGGCCTTGGTAATAGAAATGATGTTGGAGATCACATAATAGAGTTTTGCAGGACCAATGATTTCTTCATTGAAAATACCTTTTTAAACAGCATAAAAGATGATTAAACACATTGACTTCGCCTAATAGAATGCAAAAAATCAAACTGACAACATCCATGGGAAAAGGTGGTAGAAAAGCTATCTATATCATCAGCCAAAATAAGGTTAAGGGCAGACTGTGGAACAGACTATCAATTGAAACTGAAGAAAAATTTAAAAGTCCATGAAATGGACTTGAACATATGACCTTGAACATATTCCACCTGAATTTAGAGATCATCTCAAGAACATATTTAATACATTAGACACTAATGAGCAAAACCAAGAGGAGTTGTGAGATGATACCAAGAACATCATACAGGAAGAAACCAAAAGATCATTAATAAGACAAGGAAGAAAGGAAAGACTAAAATGGATATCAGAAGAGACTCTGAAACTTGTTCTCCAATGTAGATGCTAAATGAAATGGAAGAAATGAAGGGGTAAAAGAGCTGAACAGAAATTGTCAAAGGGCAGCTTGAAAAGAAAAGTCAAATATCATAATGAAATGTGGAAAGACTTGGAATTAGAAAATCAAAATGAAAGAATACACTTTATAACATTTTCAATCTGAAAGAACTGAGGAAAAAATAATCAAGCCTTGACTTGCCAGACTGAAGGATTCTTTGGGCACAATATTGAAAGATGTAGAAAGCATCAAAAGTTAATGAAAGGGATTCACAGAATCACTGTACCAAAAAGAAATGGTCAATGTTCAACCATTTCAAGAAATAGCATAAGATGCCAAGCCAATGGTACCACGGTATACTTAAAGCTCTGTCAAAGAACATAACTCTGGAAATGGATGGAATATAAATTCAAATCTTTTGGCACACTAATGCAGCACTGGAGGCACTCACTCATCTGAAATTTGGAAGAGATCTGCTTGACCAACTGATTGGAAGAGATCCACATGTATGCCCATCCCAAAGAGAAATGACCCAATAGAATGGTGAAATCATTGGACAATATCAATAAAATTTTGCAAAAGATAAATTGAAAATGGCTGCAACAATAGATTGACAGGGAGTTGCCCATGTTTGAGCTGGATTTGAATGAGGCCTTGGAACGAGGAATGTCATTGCTGATGTCAGATGGATCTTTGCAGAAAACAGAGAAAAACAGAAGGATGTTTACCTTTTCTATATTGACTACATGGTTTTTTACCATGTAGATCATGACAAGCTATAGACAATATTATGAGAATGAGTATTCCAGAATACTTAATTGTGTTCATGAAGAACCTGTACATTGACCAAGAGGCAGTTGTTCAAACTGAACAAGGGGACACTGAATGGTTTAAAATAAGAGAAGGGGTACATCAGGTTTATATTCTTTCACCATTCTTATTTAATATTTATGTTAAGCAAATAAGCCAAGAAGCTGGATGATATGAAGAATATGGCATTAGGATTGGAGGAAGGCTCATTAACAACCTGTGATATGCAGATGATACAACCTTGCTTGCTCAAAGAGAAATAAAATACTTACTGATGAAGATCAGTGACCACTGCCTTCGGTATGGGTTGCACTCAATATAATGAAAACAAAACTCCTTACTACATGAGCAAGAAGTAACATCATGATAGAGAAATGATTGAAGTTGTCAAAGACTTCATTTTGCTGGCATTCACCATCAACATTCATGAAAATAGCAGTGAAGAACTCAAATGACATAATGCTTTAGAACAATCTGCTGCACAACTGTTCAAAGATGTCAATTTAAGGACTACAGCGTACCTGACCAAACCATGGTATTTTCAATAGCCTCATATGCATGTGAAAGTTGGACAGTGAATAAGGAAGACCTTAGAAGAACTGATGCCAGAAGAACAAACAAATCTGTATTGGAAACAGTAGAACCAGAAAGCTCCTTAGAAGACACGATGGTCAGACTTCATCTCTCATACTTGGGACATATTACCAAGAGGGACCAGTTCCTGGATCAGGACATCATGCTTGGTAAGTGGCGGATCAGTGAAAAAGAGGGAGACCCCCAATGAGATGGGAGCAATGGGCTCAAGCGTATCAGCAATTGTGAGGATTGCACAGGACTGGGCAGTGTTTGTTCTGTTGTGCATAGATACGCTATGAGTTAGAACCAACTCAATGGCACCTAACAACTTGATTGATTACTTGTATATTGGACTACTTAGGAAACTGAGAGCAGAAGGTTGTGATTAGGAACTAGATGTTGGACTGCCTGATTCTAGAGGTGAAGTTTCTGGTGGTGACAAGTTACAAGGAATAATCTTGGCAGTGAGTGAAGTAGAAAAAATGTAGTTGAAGAGATGTCAAGGAAATAGATGTCTGGTGTTTAATTTCCATCAAAGATGTCTAGGGTAATGACAGAAACTAGAGTGACCAGGACAGCATAATTTGTGTAGACATAAAGATGTAATGTTGATTTTCTCTTACATTAGGGATGGTGCTTGGAGTTGTGGTGTGGTGCTGCAGGATAATGCGCTGGACCATATGGTCAGTTTAAGCCACAAGGTCGGTGGTTCAAACCCACCAGCCGCTCCTCAGAAACCCTATACAGGGTCGTTATGAGTCAGAACTGACTAGACAGCACTGAACAATAGCAACAACTAGGAGCGATCCATCCCTGGAGAAGGCCAACATGCTTAATAAAGTGAAGGGTCAGAGGAAGACCCTTAACCAGATGGATTGACACACTGCCAGCAACGATGGGCTCAACAGTCACGAGACAGGTGCAGGACTGGGTAGTGTTTCATTCTTTTGTACACAGGGTTGCTTTGAGTAGGAACCAACCTGATGGCACCTAGCTACAGCAACAGCAATTAGACTCAAAGCCTTAATGATCTGCTCTGTGTATCACTGAATTTGTAGGCCCAATATAGTTGCTTCTATGGGCTTCATATAGGATGCGCAAGAAAGCTTCCTTTCTCATCAGCTTCATGGCATTTTTGACTATTTTTGTACATTATTTCAATGGAAAGACAATTTATAATGAGTTATGACAATAAGGAGCTCTGGTAGGGTAGTGGTTACAAATCGGTCAGCGGTTCGAAACTACCAGCTGCTCCGCGGGAGAAAGATCAGGCTTTCTACTCCTGTAAAGATTTACACCCTCGGAAACCCTGTACAGGGCCGCTATGGGTCGGAACCGACTCGACGGCACTTAACAACAACAGCAACATGACAATAAAAGTCACATTGATTCTGTGTCATTTAAAATTTCTTCCAAATGATATTCAAAATTCTATAGCAAAAGAGGTTTGGGGGTTTATTCCATAGAGGTTTGGGGGTTTATTCCATTGAGCTTAAGACTATCTCAAAAACAATAAGATGCACAAAGCCACTGATGTTGTTAAGTGCTGTGGAGTTAGTTCCAATTCATAGTGACCTTGCATAGGGTTTCTGATGAGCAGTGGTGGGTTTCAGCCACTGAACTTATGGTTAGCAGTTCAGCACTTATCCTACTGCCACACCACTATTCCCAACCAGTGTATCCATTCAATGAAAAGTTAGGTAATTTTTTTTTTTTCTAAGTTCAAAGAATTCTCCAAATGCAATATTCATTTAAGATGTTATCAAGTCTATAAAGCGATCATGTGAGATTGGTCTGTATCTTCATCTACCCATTAAAATAATTGTGGGAAGGCCGAAGTATTTTTAAAATTTGATTAAGTATGGGGAAGCTGAAAAAAATTGAAGTCTATACATGATTTAGTACAGTTGTGGAACAATCAAAGAGCAAAGCACTTAATAATACAAATTATGAAAAAGCACACTGGATTGACGTGATGCATTTTCAGAAAAGCCAACCCGTTAAATAGTTTATTCTCTAGGGTATTACAAATCACTTGTCCTTTTGGTTTTTTCAGGGTCTTTCATTTTCTTTCCTTCAATCTCTCATTTAGCTCTCAATTTTCCTGATTCTATCCCTTCCTAATTTCGTCTTTTAGCTTGAGTGTAGGAGACTGTGTCAGAACCTTTCCACTAGCAACTTCAGGTCAAATTCAACAGTTAAAGTTAGAGGCAGCAAAGTGCCTTTGGCTACTTACTGTTATGATAGCATATGAAAGACTGAATTTTGAGTGAATTTTGAATCAGAGATACTGAGTTTAAATGCCATCTTCTTTCAGGAGCTTTATGATATTGACAAATTATTGGAACTCTCAGAACGAACATATTGAACTTCATTTCAGTAAACGGACAATAAGTACTTCAAAGTGTTACTGGAAAGATTCAAGAAAAACATTGTATGTAGAACATCTTACACAATGCCAAAATGTGCTTGACAGATGACTGCTACTTGACCTTTTACAACAACCTTTCCATCATGTGGAAAATTTAGCATAGCCACGTAAAAAAAACTATTGCATTGTTCCGTTCCCTCTACTTCCAATAAAATAAATAGAAAACTCAAGGAAGGGGCAACTCCTTTAAAATGTAGGTTTATCCTCACTTTTATTTTGACACTGTTGTACCCTGGAAAATATATAGGAAGAATAAATGTCACAGACAAATTATAAAATTGAGTTTACCCATCAAATTCATTCAATGAAGAAAAATATTTTTTTCATTAGAAAAAAAGGACAAAAGAAAATAGTGATAGAAATTAAAGCTTGTTAAAGCATAACTATGATTTAGGAGCCCTGGTGGGACTTTAGGATAAGTACTGGACTGCTAACCACAAGGTAAGTGGTTCAAACACACCAGTCTCTCCTTAGACCCTATACAGTGTCACTGTGAGTTGGAATTGACTCATCAACACTTAGCAACAACATGATGGATTTTGTTCATTATTGGAGCAAGAGATGTATGAAGATTGCAGGTACTCCTTCTGTTATAGTGCAAGAGATGGAAAACTGGTAGGAAGGAAAATGGTCCTTTCAGGTCTTTAATTGGCTGGATAATTAACTGACAGACTGGTCATTACTCATTGCCTTTGTGTTGATTCTCAGTCATAGCAACCATATAAAACAGAGAAGAATTGTCCCATAGGGCTCCAAGTCTGTAATCTTTTCTGAAGCAGACTGCCACATCTTTCTCCTATTGAGCAGCTGTGGGGTTCAAACCACCGACCTTTTGGTTAGCAGTCAAGAACTAAACCTCTGTGCCACAAGTCTTCCTTGACTGATCGTTGTTTGTTATTAAGTGCCATGGAGTCAGTTCTGACTCACAGTAACCCTGTATAGGGTTTACGAGGAGTGGCTGGTGACTTTGAATTACCAACCTTAAAGTTCAACTCAAACTTGGGGTCCAGTGCTTACCCTACAGCATCACACCAGTTCCGATTAAATACTTAAAATAGTTCAGATGCTAACTAGATTGCCATGTCATCATAGCATGCCTCAGGACATCATCATATTATATTATATCCAAGGAATTAAATAGTATCCTAATTCATTAAAAATTAAACATAAAACCATTAAGCTCAGAACAAGTATATATGTTGCCCTTATCCCATATTTAGAAAGAAGTAGAATAGATATTTGACTTGGTCCTCTTATTTCTAGTCTAGAAAATGTTTCCTTGTCCCTAGGTAGCAAGGAAAGGGTAAAAGGAACAAGATCAGAAAGAATACACTGTTAGTTTAGAATTGACTGTTGTTGTGTACCATTGAATTGGTTACAACTCATCTTGACCCTGTATAGAGTTTCCAAGGAGTGGCTGCAGGGTAAGAACCAGATCTTTTGGTTAGCAGTCCTGTGCTTACCCTACAGTGCCATACCAAGACTCCAGGATAGATTCTATATTTGCATAAATAAAAACAAAAAAGAACACTAAGTGAGTTCAAAAAGTGAATAATTTAAATTAAATGTGAATAATTTAAAAATAAAAATTAAAGATAATATATCAATGGGACCTTCCATGATAAAATAGTTCCCTGGCTCATTTTCTCTTCTAGGTATAAACACAGTGTATTGTAATTTATTCCACAGTTATAAAATTGCTTTAATCAAGCTTTATTTTGCTTAAAAAGACCAGGGTTGACACAACCATGTTCTTTCATTTCTCTCCTACTCATTGTTGCATTCCTGAAAATGCTGAGATTCATAGATTTTGTAAATCATTATTTATCATGTTCTCTACTAAAGATGCACAGCAGCATAGCAATAACCAAAAAATCCTGCATTAACATAAAATTTTAAATTGTGTATAAACCATTATTTAAATATACTTGATCCTAGAATTCTTCACACTTTTTTTTTTTTTTATGGTATATTTATAACCTTACAGCCAGTGTTCCACAGAAAATAATTTTAGAAATGCTGAGGTAACAAACTAATCATATGGTATTTATTATTCTGACATGTAAATAATTATTATTAAGCAAAAGTGAAACTTGAAAAATATGTCTTGTATAATCTTGCATACTTGATAAAACATAAAAGAGAAATTTGAAAGAGAAGTAACTGCAAATTTATGTACTACTCAAGAGCCTTAGCTGATGACTAACATAAATGTTAGGCCTAATTATAACTAGAAGTATAGCCAGAATGCTCTTTAGAAGCCAGATGGCAAGAATCATTTCTCATACTTTGGACATGTTATCAGGAGGGGCCAATCCCTTGAGAAGGACTTCATACTTGATAAAGTGGAGGATCTGAGAAAACCAGGAAGACCCCCAATGAGATGGTTTGGCTTAGTGGCATCAGCAGTGGGCTCAGACATGACAACTGTGAGGATGACACAAGAATAGACAGTGTTTTCTTCTGTTTTGCATAGGATCACTGTGAGTCAGAGTCAACTCGAAGACATCTAACAATGACAACAATTACCCCATAAATATCAGGGAGCATTTGTCACATTATGTAAATTGCTCTCTAGAGAAATAATAATAATGCCTTGGCAAATTTAGCACTGCCATTAAAGTATTTCTTCCCTAACCTCATTTCTCATCTCTAAAACATCAATTTCTTATATTGAAGTTCAAGTTAAATCTGAGGAAAATTACAAGTTTACAAGAGCCAAAATATGACCTTCAGTATATCCCAGCTGAATTTAGAGACCCTCTCAATAATAGATTTGATTCATTAAGCAAAAATGACAGGACATGAGGCAAGTGATAGGATGACATCAAAATCATCATACATGAAGAAAATACAAGCTTCATTTTAAAAGATAGGGAAGAAAAGAGAGACCAAATAGGATGTTATAAGAGACTCTGAAAGTTGCTCTTAAAAGTAGAATAGCTAAAGCAAATATACAAAATTATTAATTTAAAGAGAACAGAAGATTTTAAAGAGTGACTCAAGAAGGCACAGTAAAGTATTAGATGAAATGTGCAAAGATCTGGAATTAGAAAACAAAAATGGAAGCACACATGCAGCATTTCTCAAGCTGAAAGAACCGAAGAATAAATTCAAGCCTGGAGTTGCAATACTGATAGAATTTATGAA
>NW_006408525.1:17428638-17429784 GCF_000296735.1 Chrysochloris asiatica
TATATATATATATATATACTGAATGATGTAGGAAGTATTAAAAGGGAATTGAAGGAATACATGGAATCATTGTACCAAAAAGAATTGGTTGACATTCAAACATTTTAGGGGGTAGCATACAATCAAGAACTGATGGTATTAAAGGAAGAAGCCCAAGCTATACCAGAGACATTTTCCCAGGTATTGAGGGAATACCAATTGAGATGTTTCAATAAATAAATGCAATACTGGAAGCACTGACAATTCTATGTCAAGAAATTTGGAAGACAGCTACCTGTCTAGACTACTGGAAGAAATTTTTATTTGTGCCCAATCCAAAGAAAGATGATTCAACAGAATGTGAATATTATTGAACAATAGTACTAATATTATGCACAAGTGAAGTATTGCTGAAAAATAACATATAAATGGTTGCCTCAGTCATCAACAGAGGACAACCAGAATTGAAGCCAAATTCAGAACACATGGAACAAGTAATAGAGCAAGTGTGAGATAGATTATGGCTGAAAGCAAAGAATACCAGAAAGATACTAATCTGTGTTTGATTGACTATATAAAAGCATTGGACTATTTGGATCACAGTAAACCATGGATAACATTAAAAAGAATGGGAATTCCAGAACACTTGTTTATGATCATGTAGAACCTATACATAAACAAAGAGGCAGTTGTTATACAACAGAACAAGGGATTACTGATTGGTTTAAAATCACTAAAGGTGTGCATCAAGATTATATCCTTTTGCTGTACTTATTCAATATGTATGCTAAGCAAATAATCCCAGAATCTGGATTATATGAAGAAGAATTCAACATCAATTTTAGAGAAAGATTAATTTATAATTTCCATCACTTGTCTTTCAGTTTGCCTTACTGTGATGACTCGCATGAGGTTGTGATGCTGAAAGCTATGCCACTAGTAATTTTTTTTTAAGTTTTTATTGTGAACTGAGTGATAGTTTACATGGGGGAACATGGGTTTTACATCATCATTTCATTGCAGTGATTTTTTCATCTATGTTAATGAGGGATATTGGTCTATAATTTTCTTTCTTAGTGACGTCCTTCCCTGGTTTTGATATGAGGGTTATCCTTGCTTCATACAATGTATTAGGAAGTTTTCCATCCTCCTCTATATTCTGGAATA
>NW_006408525.1:17429948-17430438 GCF_000296735.1 Chrysochloris asiatica
GAAGAATGGATAAACAAATTGTGTGGTACATACACACAATGGAATATTATGCTGCCTTGAAGAACAATAAGGAAGCTGTAAGCTACCACATAACATGGATGAACTTTGAGAACATTATATTGAGTGAAATTAGTCAGTCACAAAAGGAGAAACACTGCATAGGACCACTGTTGTAAAAAAAAAAAAAAAACTAAGAAAAAGAACCCATACTAAAGGTGAGGGGGAGGTATTCTTTGCTGGTTACCAGGATGTGTAGGGTGGGGTGAGGGGAGGTAGGGGAAGGTGGAGCACAGGGTAGGGAATCTACACAGGATAGTTTGGGTGCTCGGGAGGGCTGCAACACAAAAGAAGGGGAGGGGAATGGAAGAACAAAGTGGATGGGAAAACAACTAGGCAGTTTTGCATGGACTATGTGGAAAAGAAGTAAATAATGATGTATGCACAAACTTGGAAAAACAGGGATCTGTGATACAGGGATTGAGACATGGTC
>NW_006408525.1:17431178-17447741 GCF_000296735.1 Chrysochloris asiatica
TGCACAAGAACACTCACACTTGCAGATAATACCCACTTGACCTAGCTTCAAGTAGAAAAATAAAGAAGAGGAAAAAAAGAGTAATCTGATACAATTTGATGAACTTGACCTACACCTATGGATGCAGTAGCTCAAAAGAGGGACTAAATCTTTACAGTGATGATCATTCCCACTCCATCGATTCACAAGGTAGACAGGGATGGGCAACTTGGACATTGGCTACCCAAAATGGGGGAGGGGGGTAGCTACAAAGGCAAGAAGTGACTGGCTTATGAGCTTTCAAGAGGGATCCTAGATGCAGGTGGTGCGGAGGAGTGTCGCATCTCCACTGATCGGTGTCCAATCTGTCTGGGAGGGGCTGATGAAAGGAGATGAGGATGGTACTCATGTGGCACAATAGTGAATAATTGCTATTGGGACTGAGTGTGAGGGTTGGAAATGTAAAGGTGGACATTTTGTAGCAAAAGGAGGGGAGTGATTGACTTTGCAGTCCAGGAGCACAGGTCCCTGGGACCATCAGGTGAGAAGAGTGGAGTGCGGGACCCTACCCAGAGAAACAGTGATGCTAGAGATGGAGGCAGAGACAATGACATGAAGAGATGGAGCGGCTGGCAACTCTATACCCAGAGAGGGAGAGGGGATGTGTGCTGATGACAGGGGGACAGGCTTGCAGTGTATATATACACTTCGATTGGTTGATGATGCATAGAGGGGATTGTAACCATGGCAATGAAACGATATACAATAGGATGAATGTAAAGATAATGTTCTCCCATGTAAACTCTCGCATAGTTCACAATAAAGCATTAAAAAAAAAAAAAAAAATCAAATCTATCCTGATGTCTCCAGCATAATTCATCATGTAGGCCATTTTTTCCAATTAGTGAGCCTTCTTTGTTTCCAACCTCCTCGTTCCCATCACCAGTAATTATCAAGGCATCTTCATTGCATTGTTGAACAATTTCAGAATGAAGATGTTGGTAGATACCTTCAATTTCATTGATTTTAGTGTTTGGCACATAAATGTGAATATAGTGGTATTAACTGGTCTTCCTTGTAGGTGTATTGGTATTATTCTATTATAGACAGCATTGTTCTTCTAGGTAGATTTTGAAATGTTCTTTTTGACAATGAATGTGACACAGTCCTCTTGAATTTGTCACTTCCATCTTAATAAACCATGATTGTCAGATTCAAAATTTCCAGTATCAGTCTATTTCAACTCACTAATGCCTGGGATATCAATCTTTATGTGTTCCATTTTGTTTTTGACAACTTCTAAGTTTCCTACATTCATGCTTTAGACATTCTATGTTCCAATTAGCAATGGGTGTTTGAAACTGTTTCTTCTCATTTTGAGTTGTGCTCCATTAGCAAATAAAAGTCCTAGCTTGGCGCTGTGGGCTAATGTGTCAGACTGCAAAGTTGTTTGAACTGCAAAGTCAGTGGTTCAAGCTCACCAGCTGCTCCTTGGAAACCCTATACAGGGTCGCTATGGGTTGTAATTGACTCTATGGCACTTAATATCAACAACAAGTGTTTCTCTGTTCATGTTATGAGCAATTCTTTATGGAATCAGACAGCCTCATCTTTCTCCCATGAAGTGGGTTGTTGTTGTTGTTAGGTGCCATCGAGTTAGTACCAACTCATAGTGACCTTATGTACAGCACAATAAAACACTGCCCGATCCTGGGCCAACCTCAGTACTGTTGCCACACTTGAGCCCATTGATGCTGGAGTGGGTAATGGGTTTGAAATGGCCATTCTTCTCCAATTCTATTTTGAGTTCCTTGAAGCCTAGGGGGCTAATCTTCTGGTACTGTATTTGACAACGTTCTGTAGGTATTCATAATCCTTTCATCTTCTGGTACTATATCTGACAATGTACTACTGCTATTCATGATGCTTGCAATGGCTAAACATTCAGAGGTAATCTGCCTCTACTTCTTTCAAGTCTGTCTTAGTCTGGAAGCTTCACTGAATCCTGTCCACCATGGGTGACAATGCAGGTGAAAATGTACTGATGGCATAGCCTCCAACATCACAGCAACACACAAACCATCACAGTAAGACAAACTTACAGATACATGGTAATGTATTAAACAGGAGATAATAACATAGGATCAATTACATTCAGTGTTTAGATTAAGAGGTCCATGTTACTAGTTAATTCTGTTTCTAAACTGACTTGTCCCTTTTGATACTTGGAAAGCCGAGCCTTTAACAACAATACAAATAATGCTATCAAACTAACATTTCTCATCTTTGTATATACCTGTCACTGTTATAAATCATGCTTGCTCACTTTGAGAGCTGACAAGTATAAAATAATATCTTCATCAGTGGCTGCAGTGCAGCGAATCATTTAATATGGCTCTTGTAGCCTTTGCTTGCTGAAAGTGAAGAGGACTTGAAACATTTACTGATGAAGATCAAAGAGCACAGCCTTCCATATGGATTACATCTCAATGTCAAGAAAACAAAAATCCTCACCACTGGACCAATAAACAACATTCTTATCAATGGAGAAAGGATTGAAGTTGTCAAGGACTTCATTCTTCTTGCATCAACTATCAACACTCGCGGAAGCAGCAGTCAAGAGATCAGATGACGTATTGCATTGGGCAAATCTGCTGCACAGGAACTTTTTAAAGTATTGAAGAGCAGAGATGTCAGCTTGAGGACTAGGGTGCGCCTGACCCAGGCCATGGTGTTTTCAATAGCCTCATATGGATGCGAAAGCTGGGCAGTGAATAAGGAAGATCGTAGAAGAATTGATGCCTTTGAATTGTGGTGTTGGAGGAGAATACTGAAAGTGCCACAGACTGCCAAAAGAACCAATAGGTCTGTTTTGGAAGAAGTGCAGCCAGAGTGTTCCTTGGAGGCCAGGATGGCTAAGCTTCGTCTCTCCTACTTTGGACATATTGTCCGGAGGAAACAGTCGCTGGAGAAGGATGTCATGCTGGGTAAGGTAGAGGGTCAGAGAAAAAGAGGAAGACCCCCAATGAGATGGATTGGCTAGGTGGCCTCATTGATGGAGTCAAGTGTGGCAGCGGTAGTGAGGTTGGCCCAGGATCGGACATTGTTTCATTCTGCTGTGCATGGGGTCGCTATGAGTCGGTTCCAACTCAATGGCACCTGCCAACAACAACTTGTAGCCGTAGTCTTTGTAACTCCCATCAAATGGCTTTTTCCTGGTGTTTTTGGGTAGAAGAAGATAGAGGAAGATGCTGAAAGGATCATACGTTTCCGATGTGAGTGATTGTTAACAGGTTTAATTGTGATTATAAAACCTTGGAAGTCTAATAAGTCTAATGTAGGGATTAGCTAATTTGGCTATCTTAATGGATATAAAATGAGATGTCAGCAGAAGGTGGGATCTCACTGTCTTTGATGAAGAAGAGCCAAGACTACTGCAAGTCTTTGGACTCTGAGATCTCTGTGCATCAAATTTCTTCAATGCAGAGGCAGAAATATGCGACCCCAGAGAAGCAGTAGAGGAATGGCAAAGGAGTGGTAGCAGCAGAAACCGAATCAGAGCACAAGACAGAGCAGTGGGCTTCTCAACCCACAGAGCGGGTAAAGTGGAATGCCTTCAGCCAAGAGGCTGGCTTGTGGAATTGGGTGACTGCAGCCAATTAATGTGGAGAGCTAGGGTTGCTGAGTGGAGCACCTTCAGGCTGAGGTTTGTAGCACAGTGGAGTGCCATTTGAGCTTTTATTGATGTCCTAAAAGAGCTTTGTAACATTACCCAAAGCCAGGCCAAGGGGCCAAAAAGAGGCACTTGTCCTTAAGGTTTCTAACCTTAAATTTAACCTGTTAATTTCCCAACTAATTGTGAATATGGTTTGTGAGTTTAGTGAGAGCATTGCAATGAATTATCACACCCACCTGAGAAGCAGTGAGTGGTGTGAGAGGGATGGTTGCTGTCAGAACTGCTTAAGAAGGTTGGAGGACAGAAGCATGGCTGATTTCCTCCTCATAGGAATCAGCCTTGAGCTGGTACGGAGTCTGATTCTCCTTCCCCAAGTGAAGGAGTAGGAGGTCAGATGCTGCCCTCATGCCATTCTCTCAGTGGTGGAGGTAACACAGGCCAGATTGCTGGGAAATACTCAGATCAAGGCTCTTGAAAAAAATACTTGACTACCCCACACTTTTTCATGTACTGATAGCATGTACGCAGATCTAACATTGTTTTTTTTTTTTTTTTAAATATTTCCTGATTCCTTATTTCTTCCTATTTGGTATCTATGATTAATGTGTTTGGGGATATATATCATCAGCAGTCCTGGTGTGGCACTGGGGGTTGATGCCCTGTACTGCAGTGTTGGTTTGCACTGCAAGGTTCGTGGTTCAAACTCACCCACCACTCCTTGAAACCCTATACAGGGTTGTTATGAGTCGGAACCGACTCAACAGCACCGAACAACAACACAACATTAATATTAGATGACATAAGCACTCGATCTCAAATTGAACCTCAAGGTTGGTAGTTCAAACCCACCAGCAGCTCCTCAGAAACCCTAGACAGGGTAGTTATGAGTCAAACCTGACTCGATGGCACTTAATGGTGAAATACCTGTGAAAATATAAACAGTATCCTTAGTACCAAACTAATGGATTCAGGCTGTATATTACATGGGAAAATAACTCTTAAGAAGATAAAGCTTCAATGATATTGTCAATGATAATTATGTTTAAATTGTGAGTAAAAATTTCAGTTATAGTCTCTCCTTTCCAATGTCCTCACTGGTTTTTATGGGTTGTGATAGTTATACTGCCAAAAAGACGGTTGTTTATAGAAAACATTGCCATGTAGGGAAAGGTCATAGCTTTACATCTTTATTCAAATTGACTTTGTTAAATTGATCTGGAATTTAATTATTCTTACTTTAAAGTATTTACTCTTATAAGTTAGCTATGCCCATACCAGGAACTTCAACTCTTAAAAGGGAAAAGAGTTTCAGACATAGTATCAAATAGAGTTTAAAATTAGAGTTCTTTGTCTTTATCAATTATACTAATATTTAAATATATATGATGATTTCAAAAGAAAATTCTGGTGACAATGTTCTGTAGTAGAACTGTTGAGACGAGTTTGCCTATTGCTATTAATGTTTAACAAGAATTCTGGACATTTCATCACACTAGGATATTTTACAGATGGAAAGAAGCGCTGCTCTGCTCTCTAAGAGCTTAGAATCTATTATTTAGAAAGGTTTCTGAAATTTTTGTGAAGATAAAGCCACAGGGAAAGGGAAAATATACTAAAACCTCTATCTACCCAATCACAGATACGTTATTACTCCTCTTTCCTGTAAGTATAGTCATTTGATTTTTTTCTACTGACAACACTTCTAATCCTAGTAAAAGAATTATGCAGGTCAAATGAGACCTAAAGACATATGAATGCAATTTTTCAAAGGTAATATGATCATGACTTCATGTACATGATAACAAATAAGTGGTTCATACAATTCATTTTATTAACTTTTGCTTATTCATATATATAATTTTTGTAATAAGCAAAAATGAATATATATGTATATGTATGTGTGTATATAAGCATATACATATGGCATCTTGGGGTGACGCTGTTGAGTAAGTGCTAGACTGTTAACCAAAAAGTCAGCAGTTCAAAACCATCAATCTCTCCTCAGAAACCTAAACAGGGTCACTATGAACTAGAACTGACTGGACAGCACTTAACAACAACAACAATGTCTACGTGTGTGTGTGTGTGTGTGTGTGTGTAGGGAGTGAGAGAGAACCCTGGTGGTACTGTAAGATAAACACTGGCCTTCTAACCATAAGGTTGGCAGTTCCAACCCACCAGTTGCTCCCTGGGAGAAAACTGAGGCTTTCTGCTCCCATAAAGCTTTATAGCTTCACAAATACTATCCAGAGTCATTACAACCTGGAATGACTCAATGGCAGTGGGTGTTTGATTTTATAGATGGTCTTAGTTATGTAATACTGCTATAACAAATATATCACAAGTGGATGACTTTAACAACCAGAAATGTGTTTTCTTACCATTTCGGAGGTTAGGACTCCAAATTTAGAGAGCTGGTTTTCTCTTTCAGTTCTGGGGAACTATCTTCTCTCCTTACAGTGTTTGTAGGCCCAGCATTTCTTGGAGATCAATCTTCCCCTGGTTCAAGGAGCTTCATAGTTCAGGGACTTCAGAGCCAAAGGATGCGCTCCAATCCTGGCTCTTCTATCTCTTTCTATATCTCAAAAGAGATTGATTCAAGATATAACTTAATCTTGTAGCTTGTATCTGACCTCATACACATCATAGAAGTGAGGGCTTATAAAATTTAGGATTATTATATCAGATTAAAGATAATCATACCACATCATGGGGTGATTATATCATAATAGATCACATGGAAATGATAACTACATCTTAAGGGTTAAACTTCTGAGAATACTAGCCAAACAAAGTTGACACAAAACTTAACTATTCCAGTACAGATGTGAGGATTTTCATTTTCTTTACATTGCAGTGCAATCCACATAGAAGGCTGTAGTCTTTGATCTTTATTAATAAGTAATTCAAGTCCTCTTCTATTACAACAGTGTTGTGTCGTCGGCCTATCTCAGGTTGTTACTAAGTGTTCTTTCAATCCTGACACTACAGTCTTCTTCATATAATCCAGTTTCTCAGATTATTTGTTCTGCATACAGATTGAATAAATATGGTGAAGTGATAGTACCTGTATCATATCTTTCCTAATTTAAAATCATTCACTATCCATTTGTAAACTGGGTGAAGACAGGGAATTTGTTCATATGAAGATATATGTGACTATAATTAAATAAAAAAAAAAAGAGGAAGGACTAAAAAACAAAATCAAGATCAGGAAAATGAACTGTTTTGCTTAAGTGGCATAAAGAGAAGATTATAAACAAGATGAAAGCCAATGTCACGGAGAATTGTGACAATTGGAAACCTTATGATATTGGGGAATTCAGGAAAGCAAGTCCCAAATATTGAACACATGAAAAGCATTTTTTATATAGTTAGAAGAGTAAAAACAGTACTTTACATGTATTGTATAAGATGTATTATATAGAACCAGAGGCAGAAGAAGGGGGAAATGTATGGTTTAAAATCAGGAAAGGTATGTATTCTCACACCAGCAATAACAGCAAAGTTCAAAAAAGTAGAGGACAATAAATGCTGGTGAGGATGTGGAGAGACTGGGATGCTCCTACGTTGTTGGTGGGATTGCAAAATGGCCCAACCACTCTGGAAAACAGTATGGCGCTTCCTCAGAAAGTTGGAAATAGAAATACCTTCTAATCCAGCAATTCCTCTACTTGGTATATATCCACAAGAAATATAAACCATAACAAGAGTAGATATATGCATACCAATGTTCATAGCAGCCCTATGTACAATAGCAAAAAATGGAGACAGCCTAAGTGCCCATCAATGGAAGAATGGGTAAACACATTGTGGTACATGCACACAATGGAATACTATGCTACCTTGAAGAATAACAAGGAAGCTGAAAGCCACCACATAATATGGATGAAACTTGAAGACATTATACTGAGTGAATTAGTCAGTTATTAAGGAGAAATATTGCATAAGACCATTATTGTAAAAGCTTAAGAAAAGATACCCACACTAAAAAGAAGGAAAATGAAAAAAGGAACAATTTTTTGTTGGTTACCAAGGGTGGGGGTGACGGGGAGGAAGGGATTGGTAGTCCACAGGGTAGGAAATAGCCAAATCACAGTTCGGGTGTTGGTGTGGGCAATACACAAGAAGGGGGAAGGGGACAGAAGAACAAGGTAGTTAGAACACTTAGACAGGTTTGCATAGGATAAATGGGGCAGAGGTAAATAGTGATGTATGCGCAACCTTGGAACAAAAGGGCTCTGTGATACAGGGAATGAAGCATAGTCTGAATGGGTAAAAGAGGGGAAATAATGTTAAGATGCTTGACTGTCTTATGAATATTTGTTCCCTTGCCTACTATTGTAAAATAGACACTTTAGGGAGATAGATAGGAATATCTGGAAACATGATTATAGAAAGCATGTGAGCCTGCCTTCAGCCTATAACTGATTGGAATATCTAAAAGGGGTGCTAGAACTTGCTCAGTGAAAGAGACCTCTTGCAGAGCTTTGTAGGGTATTAGACCATAGGTGGAATCCTGATCCCCATCCAGAACCTTCTGAGATGGGAAATTCCCACTTGAAAAGACAAGCAGACCAGCCTGGAGTAGCTAGAGGAACAGAAGCTATTTCTTGAAAGAAAGACAAGCAGGGAAAACCAAAAACAAAAATGGTAGTCTGATTGACTACTACAAGAACAAGCAAGTTGTTCCCTGGGAAGCCATCAACACAAGCAATCAAGTCCCTTCAGATCAAACCCCCTCCCAAGACTAAAACTCAAAGGGAATATACAAGCAGGCCTGTAAACTTGCTGGTGACCACATTGGTCTACTGGTGAGAGGACATGGGAGAAAAGCAGCAATGAAGAGGTGGGCTGAGTCCGACCAATTTACATAAATCCCTTTCAACCTGGAGTATGGTGAGAGCTGGTTGACCTGAAGTAAGGTGAGACCTGGGGACCCCTAAGCCTATGAACAAGGACATGGCCACAGAGGGCTAGAGCTGAGAGCAAAGCTTCCATTTGATATGAAGTGAGGGGATATGCATAAAGGCACACAAACTTGCAGATAGTGCCCATTGGACCTAGCTTCAATGGCTGGATGTTCAGAACCCAACTAGAAGGAAGGAAAAGAGGGGAGAAACATTTTTTTAAATGAAAGCAAGTGTAAATTGCTACAATCTGATGAACTTGACCTAATACTTATGGATGTTGTTGTTGTTGTGAAATGCCATTGAGGCAATTCCAACCCATAGAGACCCTGTATAGAGTTTCCAAGGAGCAGCTGATGAGCTTCAACCCTGACCATGCAATTCAAACGACTTTGCAGTCTGATGCATTAGCCCACAGTGCCACACCAGGACTCCACTTACGGATGTAGTAGCTTAAAATACCAACCATGAGGGCAAGAAACTTTACAGCAAAGATCATTCCCACTCCTTCTGTACACAGGGCTGAGAGGGATGGGCAGCTTAGACACTGTGTTGTTGCTGTTGTTAAATGCCATCGAGTCAATTCTGACACATAGTGACCCTGTAGAGGGTTTCCAAGGAGAGGCTGGTGAGTTTGAACCGCCAACCTTGCAATTCAACTGACTTTGCAGTCCAGTGCCATACCAGGACTCCAACTTAGACATTGACTACCTAAAATGGGGTGTTGTAAAGGTACAAAGTGACTGCCTTACAAGTTTTCAAGAGGGAGTTTAGATTCAGAGTGTGCAGGGAAAAGTAGACTCCCCAACTGAGTGGTTTTCATCCTGTCAAGACAGGTCTGATGAAAGGAGATGGGGACAAGACTCTCATGATTCAATAGTGAGTAATTGTTATCATGCTTAATTATGATTGTTGCAGCTATAAAGGTAGAAGTTTTGTAGCAAAAAGGGGTGAGTGGTCAATCTTTCAGTTCTGGAGCAGAAGACCCTGGGACTGTCAAGGGAGAAGAGCAGGAGTGGAGTGCAGGACCCTATCCAGAGAAGTGGCAATGCCAGAGTTGGAGGCAGAAATGATGGCATGGATAGACGGAGCAGCTGAAGACTGTAGACTCATAGAGGAAGATGGGATGTATGCTGGTGGCGGGAGATGGGGGGGTGGGCAGGCTTGCAGAGTGTGCCTTTTGGCTCTTTGAATGATTGTATATTCCTTAGTGTTTTGGTGCAGATCCCCCTCCCCCCAAAAAAAATAAAAAACAAAAACAGAGGGAATAGAAGCACATACTGTTGAATGATGATGCATGGAGAGGGTTGTAATCATTGCAATGAAATGAACACGACAATAGCATGAGTATAAAACCAATGTTCACCTGTGTAAACTATCACTCAATTTACAGTAAAAGCTTTAAAATAAAAAAGAAGGAAGAAAGAAAAGAAAAATACATATTCTATTACCATATTACTCAATCTGTGTGCTAAGCAAATACTCTGAGAAGCTGGACTATATGAAGAAAAACATGGGATCTAAATTAGAGGAAGACTTATCAACAACTTGTGACCTGCAGATAGATGACACAGCCTTGCTTACTGAAAGTGAAGAAGTTTGAAGCCCTTATTGATAAAAACCAAAGACTACAACCTTCAGTATTGATCACACCTCAACTTAAAAGAAAACAAAGATCCTTGTAACTTTACCAATAAAGAACATCATGATTAATAGACAAAAGATTGAAGTTGTCAAGGATTTCATTCTACCTGGATCCATAATCACTACTCATGAAAACAGCTGCCAAGTAATCAAATGAAGTCTTGCATTGGGTAAATCAGCTGCAAAAGACCTCTTTAAAAAAAAAAAAAAAAAAAAGTCACTTTGAAAACTAAGATGTGCCATGGTATTTTCTGGTGCCTCATATATATGTGAAAGCTTGACAATAGATAAGGAAGACTGAAAAAGAGTTGATTTCTTTGAATTGTGGTGTTGGTGAAGAGTATTGAAGATACCATGGATTGGCAAAAGAGTGTGCAAGTCTGTATTGGAAGAATTACAGCTAGAAGGTTCCTTAGGCGTGAGGATTGTAAGACTTCATTCATCTCATGTGCTTTGGACATGTTATCAAGAGGGACCAACTCCAGGAGAAGGATATTATTTTTGGTAAAGTAGAAAGGCGGCATGAAAGAGGAAGACCATCAGTTAGATGGATTGACATAGTGGTTGTAAAACTGGGCACATACCTAGCAATAATCATGAGGATGGTTTAGGACACGGCAACATTTCCTATTATCCTACACGGAGTCACTCAGAGTTAGAATAGACTCAACAGCACCTAACAACTAAACAACAGAGGAAATACAACCTCCACCTGAGAAAAGTCATTTATAACTGTTACTTTATAATATTGGTGTTATCTCTGTACCCTGGCACCAGTAGTACAATGGTGGAAATGAATATTGACCCTCTCTTTAAATAGTACTGGACCATTAATAAATTTGTTGTTGTTGTTGTTGTTAAGTGCTGTTGAGTCAGTTCCGACCCATAGTGACCCTGTATAGAGTTTCCAAGGAGCAGCTGGTGAGCTTGAACCATCCACCTTGCAGTTCAAACTGCTTTGCAATTTTCAACCCACAGCACCACACCAGGACTTCTTATGGTGGACATAGACTTCTGTAGATCTTTTAAAGTGTATTCTTAGTACTTTTCTCATATTTCAAATAGATGACTACTAAAACTGTCATTGAATATTTTCATAAGGAAAGGATTCAAATAATATTTTCATGCACATATAAAAGTTCATGTATGGTCAAGATTGAATAGTTATAAGTGGGCTTTCATAAACAGATAGTACTTATATTGTCTCATTTTGCCTAGGGTGATCTTTTAAAATACATTTTTTAAAAAAATTTTGTAACAGTTGTTATAAAGCTTTTCTTTGAAAAGCTTGATAAATACACACATATTTAATTTTTCTACCATCCCTGTGAGACAGGTACATTTATTTTATTAGCCTTCATATTATAGATTAGGAAACTGAGATGCAATGAGGTTACTTGATTTGTCTAAAATCACAGCTCTAGTGCTGATGTTTAGCCTCAGCACTTAGTTTCAGAATTCAAGTTGCCCACTCCTTTATTATCCTACCTATCTACCCTTGATAATTCTGTAGTTCTCAGTAGCAGCAAGAGTTCATTGAAGATGAACAGATAATACCCATGCTAGACTAACTCCTGTTCAACACTCTGCTTGATAATCTTCTTTATGGTAGAAGATCTTTTCTAATTTCCGGAAGATAGGCATAGCCATATGAATTGATTTGATAAATGAATTATGAACTTCTAGATATATAGATTTAAGTGCTTATACTAAATTCTACATTATCCTTCCTTTTCTATTGTTATATAGGAAATATGTGTTGATTGAAAGTTCCAGGAGTTCAAAATAGCCCAGGAGAGTGAGCTACCACATAGAGACAATGTTGTAGAGAGTTTACTGGGAATATTTATATAAGCCAGAGGAAAAATATGTGGGTGTTAAACCGTTGAGATTGCAGAGTTATTTCTTAATGCAGAATAAACTGGCCCAGTGATTCTCAACAAGGGGCATCTGGTTATTTGGTTATTACAGTATGGATGGTAGATTTTTACCCCCATCTAGTATTATTACATCTAGCGTAGTGGTTACGAATCGGGCTGCGAACCTTAAGGTCAGCGGTTCGAAACTACCAGCCACTCCGCGGAAGAAAGATGAGGCTTTCTACTCCTGTAAAGATTTACACCCTCGGAAACCCTGTACAGGGTCGCTATGGGTCGGAACTGACTTGACGGCACTTAACAACAACAACAACAACAGTAAAAGCCAGGGATGTTGTCATTCATCCTCTAATGCATAAGAGAGACTCCCCTTCACAAATAATTATGCAGTTCAAAATATCAAATAGTGTTGAGGTTGAGAAGCCCTAATCTAGCCTGTTTTAACAATTGTTATTATTTCAAAAATGCATTCAAGTATATGAGATCACTTATGCTGTCAGATCTACAGAGGTCCACTAGAAGTAAATTATGCTTAAAGCTACATTTTCTACATTAGTCTCTATAAGTAAGTGACCAAATAAATGCAGTGTACTTATATAATTTACACAAAAGTTTATAACATAAACCAAAATATTCATCTCCATCAGTAAAATCCATGTCTGTGAGTTTACCACTCAGAATCTTCTGAGTTTGCTTTGAAAAACAGTCCAACATCTGTGAGACTTTGCACAAATCTTTATTATCAATTATCAGCACAAACAAACTAGGTTAAGTTGGCAGCAAAGGGGGAATCCATTTTGTCTCCTGTGACTTACTTTGGTCAATTATAATTAGGTGTGCACATTTTTTGTGCTTAGCAATAGATTAATTTTTAGAGGAAACCAATCAAATGCTGTCTATCACCTGGGGTCTGTACTTATTCCCACTGTTTCTAAAGAGGTGGCATTATACTCAAAATAAGAAAGCCAACGGCTCATTTGAAAAATTGTAAGAACCCTATCACTCTATAGGACTAAGCCAAAGGAAATATTCTTGACATAGCATCGTTTTATTCAATTTTGCCCAGAGAATTGCTGTGGAACTATTTCTTTGAAGTTTAGAAGATTCTGTTCCATGATTTTTTGTGTTTCAAGAGCAGGGGTAGGTACGTTTCTGTGGTGTCAGTGGTCTTTGTTGAAAATACTTAACTCTACTGTTACATAGCAAACATAACAGCCGCTGAAAATATGTAACCAATAGCCTTGACTGAGTTACCATAAAACTTTATTTACAATGTCAGACAGTAGCCCAGATTTGCCCTATGAGTTTGCCCTGTACTAGAAGATACTATCATCCTTGAGGGGACCAAATCTCTAACCTCTTGTTACAATAATTGTTGATATTAACTGCTGTCAATTTGGCCCGTGCTCATGGTGACCTCATGCACAAAAGAACTAATGCTACCAAATCCTGGGTCATCCCCATGGTCTGTTTGGATTAGGCCATTGTTATCTATAGGGTTTTAAGTGGCTTATTTCTGGAAGTATATCACCAGGACTATTTTCTGAATCCTGGTGTGGCACTGTGGGTTAATGAGCCAGATGTTTGAACTACAAAGTTGGCAGTTCAATCTCACCAGCCGCTCCTTGGAAACCCTATACAGGGTTGTTATGAGTCGAATCCGACTCGACAGCACTTCCCAACATCAACAACAGCATCCTAGTCTGGAAGCTCTGCTAAAGCCTGTTCAATGTGATAACACTACAAAAGTGCTGTTAACAAACAGGTGGTGGCTGAACTTGAGGTGCTTGTGGTGTTGATTAAGTGTCATTGAGTCGGTTTTGACTCATAGCAACCCTGTATTAGGTTTCCAAGGTTGTAAATCTTTGTAGGAACAAAAAGTGTTGTCTTTCTCCCAGGCTTAAGGTATACTGATTAGGAATTCTTCCACTGAACCACCAATACAACAATAGTTGTTAGGCCAGTCGAGTGAGTTTGGACTTATAGTAACCGTATTATACAATACTTATCAACAACATATACAACAGAATGAAACCCTGCTTGGTCCTATACTAGCCTCGAAGTCCTTGCTATATGTGCAGCCAGGGTGTCAATCCATCTCATTGAGACTCTTTTTCTTTTTTTGATGAACCTCTACTTTGTTGCTGTTGTTAAGTGTCGGCCAGTCAGCTCCAACTCATCGTGACCCTCTATAGAGTTTCCAAGGAGCAACTGGTGGGTTTGAACCACCGACTTTATGGTTCGCAGTCCAGAGCTGATCCTACATCTCTACAGCAGGAGTCCAACTCTCTACCCAGCATGATACCCTTCACTAGAGACTGGGCTCTCTTAAGAACAAGTCCAAAGTATGTGAGTTGATGTCTTACCATTTGCCATTCTGGCTCCTTTTTTCTTTTTTTTACTATAGCAGTATGCATATGACAAAACATCTATAATTTCAATTATTTTTACATGTACAATCCAGCCACACCATCTACAACCTCCATATTACATAACCTTCACCAGTATAGAGTTCCTATCTTTCTTATCTTTCTCTCCTTTCTTTCTTCTTCCCTTCTTTCCTTTCCTTGTTTTCATTACTGGAAAGGAGTCAATGGTTTGTCCTAATAAGAAAACAAATATACATTACTATCCTCTGGTAGTGTAGTAGTTATGAATCATGCTGCTAACCTCAGGGACAGAAGTTTGAAATTACCAGTTGTTGTACATGAAAAAATATGAGACTTTCTGCTCCCGTAAAGATTTACAGCCTTGGAAACCCTATACAGGGTCGCTATGAGTTGGAACCAACTCCACAGCATATAACCACCACAATCACCACCACCCTCCCATTAAATAAAAAAAAAGAAAAAGAAGGTAATTTTCTTTTTTCCCTCCTTTTCTTTGTAACTACTTTCCCCATCACCCAAGTTGACATATGTCTATACTGGACCCAGTGAATAATTGTCCCCTCCCTCTCATCTCTAGTAAGTATCGTGTAGTTATTGTTAGGTGTCATAGAGGCAGTTCTGACTCAGGAGAACAAAAACTGCCCAGTCCTGTGCTATCCACACACTTCTTCTTATGATTGAGCCCATGGTTACTGCCACTATGTCATTCCATCTCCTTAGGGGTCTTCCTCTTTTTCATTGACCCTCCACTTTATGAAATATGATGTCCTTCCCCAGATACCATGTTCAAAGTGTGAGGAACATTCTGGCTGTACTTCTTCCAACACAAATTTGTTTGTTCTTCTGGAAGTCCATGGTACTTTCACAATTCTTCCCCAACACAATAATTCACATGAATATTGATTCATTCTCTGGTTTTCCTTATTCATTGTCCACCTTTCACATGCATATGACACAATTGAAAATACTATGATTTGGGTCAGGCACAGGTCAGTCTTCTAAGTGACAGTGTTGCTCTTTAACACTTTAAAGAGGTCTCTTGTAGCAGACTTGCCTAATGTAATACGTTCTTTGATTTCTTGACTGCTGTTTTCATGAGACTGATTGTGGATCCAATAAAAATAAAGTCTTTGACAACTTCAAACTTCTCTATTTATCATGATGATATTTATTGGTCCAGTTGTGAGAATTTTTATTTTCTTTACATTGATACTGAATACTGGAGTGTTTGATCTTCATCAGTAAATATTGTAAGTCCTCTTTGCTTTCATCAAGCAAGGTTGTATCATCTGCATATCACAAGTTGTGAATGAGACTTCCTCCATTCCTGATGCCATGTTCTTCATAAAATCCAGCTTCTCTGATTATTTGTTCAGCAAACAGATTGAATAGATATGAAAGGACACAACCCTGGCTCACACCTTTCCTGATTTTAAACCACTCAGTATCCTCCTGTTCTTTTCTAAGAACTGCCTCATGGTCTATATACATGTTCTTAAGGAGTACAATTAAGTGTTCTAGAATAAACAGTCTTCCCTATGTTGTCTGTAGTTTATCATGATCAACAAAATGGAAAGTCTTTATATAGTCAATAAGGCACAAGTAAGCATATTTCTGGTATTCTCTTTTCAGTCAAGATTCACATGATGTCAGCAATGATATCCCTCATTCCATGTCCTCTTATGAATCCAGCTTGAATTTCTGGCAGTTCCCTGTAGAAGTACTGTTGCAACCGTTTCTGAATTATCTTTAGTGAAATTTTACATCTCTGTTATATCAGTGAAATTGTTTGATGAATTCTGCATTCCATTGGATCACCTATCTTTGGAAAGGGTACAAACATGGATCTCTTATAATCAACTGGCCAGATCTTCCAAATATCTCGGAATAGAGGAGTTAGTGTTTTCAGAGCTGAATCAATTTGTCAAAATACTTCAATTTGTATTCCATCAAGTTCTGGAGGTTTGGTTTTTATGCCAATGCCTTCAGTACAGCTTGCGTTTCTTCATTTATTACCATTGGTTCTTGATCGTATGCTATTTCTTGTTATGGTTTAACGCTGGCCATTTCTTTTTGTTAAAGTGACT
>NW_006408525.1:17448191-17449120 GCF_000296735.1 Chrysochloris asiatica
GATAATCTCTAAATTCAGGTGGGTCATATTCAAGGTCATACTTTGGCTCTCATGGAGTTGTTTTAATTTCCTTCTCCTTCAGCTTGAATTTGCATATGAATAAATCATGATCAGATCCAAAGAATGCCACTCCCCTTGTTTTGGCTGATGTTATAGATATTTTCCACCATCTCTTCCCACAGATTCAGTTAATTTGATTTCTGTGTATTCTGTCCAGTGAGGGCCAAAAGCTATTTGCATTGAAGAAGTCATTAATCTTGCAAAATTCTCTTATACCATCTCCAGCATCTTTTCTATTACCAAAGCCATATTTTCCAACCTTTTTGTTTCCAACCTTTGCATTCCAGCCACCTGTAATCATTAATGCGTACTGATTGTATGTTTGATCATTTCTGACTAAAGAAGTTGGTATAATTCTTCAATTTCATCATCACTGACTTTAGTGCTTGATGCATACATTTGAATAATAGTGATATTAAATAATATTCCTTGTAGGCATATGGATATTATTCTTTCACAGACAACATTGTATTTCAAGATAATTCTTGAAATGTTCTTTGTGATGATGAATGCAACACAATTTCTCTTCAATTTGTTTTTTACAGCATAGTAAACCATATGAAAATCTGATTAAAAATCTGCATTGCATGTCCATGCCTAGCACATCGATTTGCATGTGGTTCATGTAATTTTTGGACAACTTCAAATTTTCCTTGATTCATACTTTGTACATTCCATGTTCTGATTATTAATGAATGTTTGCAGCTGTGTCCCCTCATTTTGAGTGTGATCCATCAGCAAATGAACGTTTTGGAAGCCTTACTTCATTCATGCCATTATGGTCAACTCTATGTTGAGGAAGTAGCTCTTCCCCAGTCATATTTTGAATGCCTTCCAACCTCAGGGGCTCATCTTCTGGCACTATATCT
>NW_006408525.1:17453384-17454936 GCF_000296735.1 Chrysochloris asiatica
AAGAGCTGCCTCCTCAAAGTAGACATGAAAGTGATGATGCGAATGGAGTAAAGCCTGTGGGATAAAAACCCATGGGACCTTCATTTGCTGATGGGGTGCAACTCAAAATGAAGAGAAACAGCTATAAACATCCATTGAAAATTGACGCATGGAATGTATGAAGTATGAACCTGAGAAAATTGGAAGTTGTCAAAATTGAAATGGAATGCATAAACATTGATATCTTAGGCATTAGTGAGCTGAAATGGACTGGTATTGGCCAATTTGAATCTGACAACCACGTAGTTTACTATGCCAGGAATAACAAATTGTAGAGGAATGGTGTTGTATTCATTGTGAAAAAAGAACATATCCAGATGAGTCATGAAGTACAACGCTGTCTGTGATAGGTTAGTATCCATGCGCCTACAGGGAAGTCCAGTTAATATCACTATTATTCATATTTATGCACCAACCACTAAAGCCAGTGAGGAAGAATTCTACCAACTTCTTCAATCTGAAATTGATCAAACTTGCAATTACGATGTATTGCTCATTACTAGTGATTGGAATACAAAGGTTGGGAGCAAAGAGGAAAGATCAGCAGTTGGAAAATATGGCCTTGGTGATAGAAATGATGCTGGAAACTGCATGATAGAATTCTGCAAAACCAATGATTTGTTCATTTCAAATACCTTCTTTAGACAGCATAAGAGATGAATATACACATGGACCTCACCAGATGGAATAGATAGAAATCAAATTGAGTACATCTGTGGAAAGAGATGATGGAAAAGCTCCATTTCATCAGTCAAAACAAGGGCAGGGGCATACTGTGGAATAGATCATCAATTATTCATATGCAAATTCAAACTGAAGCTGAAGAAAATGAAAACAAGTCCATGAGAGCCAAGATATGATTTTGAATATATCTCACCAGAATTTAGAGATCATCTGAAGAACAGCTTTGATACATAAAACACTAAAGACCGAAGACCAGAAAAGTTGTGGGATGACATCAAGAACATCATACATGAAGAGAGCAAAAAGTCGTTAAGAAGACAAAGAAGGAAAAGATCAAAATGGATGTCAGAAGAGACACTGAAACTGGCTCTCCAGCATAGAGGTGTGAAAGAAAATGGAAGAAATGAGGAGGTCGGAGAGCTGAATAGAAAATTTCAAAGATCAGCTCGAGAAGATAAAGTCAAATATTACAATATGTGCAAAGATCTGGAATCAGAAAACCAAAAGGGAAGAACACGCTCAGCATTTCTCAAGCTGGGGGAACTGAAGAAAAAAATCAAGCCTCAACTTTCGTTACTGAAGGATTCTCTGGGCAAATTATTGAATGGTGCAAAAAGCATCAAAAGAAGATGGAAGGAATACACAGAGTCACTGCACAAAAAGGAAATGGTTAATGTTGAACCGTTTCAAGAGGTAGCATATGATCAAGAGCCAGTGATACTGAAGGAGGAAGTCCAAGGTACATTGAAGGAATTGGCAAAGAAGAAGACACCAGGAACTGAGGGAATAAAAATTGAAATCTTTCAAGAAAGTGAGGCAGCACAGGAGG
>NW_006408525.1:17456241-17465267 GCF_000296735.1 Chrysochloris asiatica
CAACAATAGTGAGATTGGCCCAGGATTGGACAATGTTTCATTCTGCTGTTCATAGGGTCCTATGAGTCAGTACTGACTCAATGGCACCTAAAAACAACAACAACAACATAGGGTCTCTATGAGTAGGAATTAACTTGACGACACCCAACATTATGTACATACACTATGAATTATATTGAAAGTGAATAGTATTGTAACAGAGATTTGAACCTCAGAACAAAGTTGACTGAGCACTGATGTGAGTGAGATGTTTATACTTGAAAATAGAAGAGTTAAGAAAGTTTTATAAAGAGGACATTTGGTATAGCTTTGAAGTTTGGGCTGCTTTTTTTCAGGGCAGTGAAAGTCGGATGTATGGAAAGATATAGTGCTTTGTGGAGGGAAACCATTTTCATATGCATGGTACACTAAGGAATATACTATATGGAATAAGGCTCAGAATGCTGCTACCAGATTGAATCAGACAGCACATCCAGACAGCACCTTCACAGTAAGTGGGACAGAACTGCAGCTTGGGGATTGTTGGATGAATCTATGTGTTAAAATATAATTTCTGCTTCTTCTCCCTGTGTCTATACCCTTGTAGCTGCAAGTCCTCAACATTAACTGAAGGACCTGAAAAGTCATCTATATACCTGGCTTAAGTAGAATCCCGATAAAACCAGAGAAGACATGGCAAATCACAAAGGCTTCTGTTAAAGAACACCAGGTTTTTGTGTCTTTTGTGTGCTTTTGTGTGTGTGTTTCAGATCTTTTTATTCCTTCAAATATTTCTTTATTAGGAGTGACTGAAATAAAAAATATAATTGAGTCCCATCATCATCATCATCATCAGTATCATCATGGAAATGGTTTTAAGAGAAAAGTGGTCAGATGAATAGTATTGTTTCCCATTTTCAACCAGTAGATAGTTGCCATGGATACAGACAGCCAACAGTCTCTCAAGAATGCTGAAGATTTGTTCTATAATACAACATGCCCATTCACAGGGGAAAACAAACTAGGAAATAACTGATGTGTACTTCTTGATTTCATCATAAAACACAAGCACAAAAGTGCCACCCATGCCTCTGAGCACATTGGACCATGTGCCCTTGATAAAGGGTTTGCCTCCTTCGACACGTGCAATCTTCCTCCAGCAGTCAAGGGTGTCTGTGTGTGTACATGGTATCAGTTCCTTTGCACCCTGACTGCATCATCCTGCGATGACGAACAGTGTTTAATAGGTAGGAAGTCAACCCGGCCACAGCCATGACGGATTGAGCGATCATCCAGCTGACAAAGATGTGAGTATTCTTGGGATCTGAAACCATTCCCTTTGTAGTGTCGTAGATACTGAAGTAGGCAGCCCAGAGATGATAATAGCTTGCACAGACATATTAAGGCCTTGGTACAGACCATTAACCCCATCAGACTTGGAGATTTTAACCAGGCAGTCACCAACGCCTTTGAACTCTCTTTCAGCACCAGCTTTCCCCACATCAGCTGCTAGAGGGTACACGGAGCACAAGGATGTTACCCCAGCAGCACCCCCGGATACCAGATTCCCAGCAAAGTAGCGCCAAATCCAGCCCTCTTGTCCACACCACCCAGGAAGGTCTGCTTGTATTTATCTTTGAAGGCAAAGTTGAGAGCTTGGGTGAGGAAGTATCTGATGACATTTGCCAGGTTACCATGTCAGAAGGACAGGATTCCCTGCTCCTTGGGGATCCGAACCACCCAATCGATAATGCCCTTGTACTGCTTATCTGCGGCGATTTGCTTGCTGGCATGCTGCACCTGCATCAGCAGCCTGGCCCATTCGATGGGTGCTTTTGTGGTCTTGGAGATGGCCGCGGCCACTCCACCTGCAAGGAAGTCCTTGGCGAAGCACACAGCGGCATCTGTCATGATGAAAGAGGAGGAAGAGGCAGCAGGCTGCAGCAAAACTGGAACCAGACTGGCTTTGACTCCAGGGCTTGGGCAGAACACCAGGTTTTGAAGCATGGAATTGAATTGGAATAAGACAAATGTTTCAAAAATATTGAATGCTGAAATTACTGGACATAAAGGGTGATTCAGTCATGTAAGCAAGACATAGACTTAAAAATATGATGATTTATGAAGGTTGGTTATTCTAATATGTAAAGTTGACTTTGAAGGTATATTAAAATATTTTGGGGGGCTAGATACATAAATTGCCTTACTTAAATGATAATGTAAGTAAAAGACAAAAATTGGACAATGAATGAGGAAGACCATAAAATAATCAATGCATTTGAATTATGGTCTTGGAGAATATTATCAGTACCACGGACTTCCAGAAGAACAAACAAACCTGTCTTAGAAGAAGTTCATTCAGAACACTCCTTAGAAGCATACTATAGACATAGTATCAGAAGTGACCATTTCCTGGAGAAGTGCATGATTCTTGATAAAGTGGAGAGTGAAAAAGAGGAAGACCCCCAAGGAAATGGAATGATACAGTGACAGCAGATGTAGCAACAATTGTAAGGACAGTACAGGACCAAGCAGTATTTCATTCTGTCATGCATAGGTTAGCTAGGAGTCAGAGCCAAGTCGATGGCACCTATCAACAACAAATAAAAGAAGGAATTATCAGAATTAGTGTCCCTGGAATATTCTAGCAGGGATAGAAAACAAGTCATTGAATTTGGATAAGTAGTGGAGTTTACGGAGAGGTCTGAGGAACAGAATGACTCTCTAGGATAAGTATTGGACTGATAATCACAAGGTCAGCAGTTCAAACTCACCAGCCACTGTATGGGAGAAAGATGAGACTTTCTGTTCCTGTAAAGATTTATATCCTCAGGAAACCTCTACAGGTTTGTTGTGCATCAGAACTAACTCAACAACACCTAACAGCAACAACAACAACAAAGTAAGTAAAAGGCAAGCTAATTTTATTTGTTTTTTTACCTTCTAAGTGTATGGATGTTTTAAACCTCTTAGAATTTAGAGTCAGGACATTCTGATTCAAATGTTTTATTTATTGTTATTCTCATATGAATTTTATTGAGACGATTAAATATTCATTGACGGGAAGAGTTAATACAGTCATCTAAGACCTTACCATCTAATATTATATATTAGAATGAATCTTTGTCATGCAGCTAATATTGTCTATTTAGCTTGCCTGATTCGGGAGCCTTTTAAGGTCTGGGGTCTATGCACAAGTAGAGTTAATCTCTTTTCAGTCCGTTTATATTATTCCACTCAATGTCCTTGGAAAAGAAAGTGCCCTTATTATGTGGATTTAAATGTGCACTCAGAATAGAAAATTGTATGTGTATTCTGTGGAAACAAACAGCATCCTGCAGTTAAATACATTGCTTTGTTACCATGCTCCCCACATAAGTACAAACATTCAGTTTGTTTTTACAATGTCCCTCCATAAATGGCTTTCTTACCTGTAGTGTAGACACAGGCAAAAACCAGAGTGAAAAGTTTTCTCCACAAAATGTTCTTTATTCAGAAAAGCAGTAAGGTATACATATAGCTATTTCGCAAAACTGTTATAGAAGACTTATGTTTTTATTCCATCTCCATGAACCTCACGAAAATACTTTGCTGTGTAGGGATAAAATTCTGATTTCATGCATGGAAGAATTTTATCAAATATTTATAAACACAAAATAGTCCTTCCTGCTACACATGCACATATCATTAATATACATGCATGCACACACATAATTTCAGTCCTCACACTTTCTGTTCTAGATAAGCACCTGAAAGCTATTTCGCACAGATTAGCCAAGAAGATATTTTTGGTTTAATAAATGTCATCTTTGAACTCTACTGTCGTCAAATCAAAGATGCAAATTTATTTAGTAGCTACCAGCATCCTAGGAAAAGTAAATTAAAATTTGAATTTATTGTATCAGTCAAATATTTTCTAGTTAACCATTTTCATTTAGTCACCTGGTTAATAACTAGCTAATGACAATGCAAGATATTTCAAGTTCATGTCTGGCTAAAGCTCATACAAGTTCAGAGGGTGATGAAACAAAGATTGACTCCATGAGAGAAGTATGCTGTGTGACAAACAGAACTTCAGACATATTTGAGTATTGGAAAAGCAGCAGGAAAATCAGATAGAAATGAAAGGAATTAGAAACCGTTCGATACCAGCCCGCACCGACTGTATCAGAAATGCAGCACACCCATCTATGCTGTAGCAAGCCCTCTAGGTGATTCTGACATCATTTAAACTTTGAGTTCCACTGCTGGACTGCTAACCTAATGGTCAGAAGTTCAAACCCACCAGCTGTTCTGCAGGAGAAAGACGAGGCTCGGCAACCCTATTGCTCTGAATTGGAATTGATTACATGGCAGCGAGTTGAGTTGTTGTTGGCTTTAGGCAGATGGTTTGAACCCACTCTGGTTGGTAAGGTGGAGGGTCAGAGAAAAAGAGGAAGACCCCTAACAAGATGGCTTGGCCAAGTAGCAGCATCCATGGACTCAAGCATGACAACAATAGGAAGGTTGGCTCAGGATCAGGATTGGACAGTGCTTCATTCTGTTGTACATAGGGTCCTTATAAGTTGGTATTGACTCAATGGCACCTAACAACAACAGTTTTCAATAATATTCTTTGTAAAATATTTCTAACAACTAAAATTGAGCTTAATGCCTATATAAACAATTGTCCTTTGGATTCAAGTTATGCATTCCTGGCTTTAACAGAGAATCACTGTTTTGTGTTCATTTTAGAGCACTTTTTGCTACAAATGTAAGTGTTTTACACATGTATAAAGTTATTTTTCACATAGGAATGGAGATTTCAAGGTTACAATCCTTTATCCCCATTGTTGTTGTTGTTGTTGTTGTTAGATGCCTTTGAATCAGTACGGACCCATAGTGACCTTATGCACAGCAGAACAAAACACTGCCTGATCCTGGGTCAACCTCACTATTGTTGCCACGCTTGAGTCCATCGATGCTGCCACTTGGTCAGTCCATCTTGTTGGGGGTCTTACTCTTTTTCCCTGATCCTCCACCTAACCAAACATGATATCCTTCTCCAGTGACTGGTCCCTGCTGACAATATGTCCAAAATATGAGAGATGAAGTTTGGTCATCTTGGCCTCTTAAGGAGCACTCTGGCTGAACTTCTTCCAAAATGGATCTATTGATTCTTTTGGCAGCCCATGACACTTTCAATATTCTCCTCTAACACCATAACTCAAAAGCATCAATTCTTCTATGGTCTTCATATTCACTGTCCAGCTTTTGCATGCATATGAGGTTATTGAAAATACCATGGGTTGGGTCAGGTGCACCATAGTCCTCAAGCTGACATCTTTGCTCTTCCTTTAAAAAGGATTTGTGCAGCAGATTTTCCTAATGTAATACGTTGTTTGATTTCTTGACTGCTGCTTCTGTGAGTGTTGATAGTTGATCCAAGAAGAATGAAGTCTTTGACAACTTCAATCTTTTTTCCATTGATAGGAATGTTGTTTATTGGTCCATTGGTGAGGATTTTTGTTTTCTTTATATTGAGATGTAATCCATACGGAATACCGAAGGCTGTGCTCTTTGATCTTCTTCATTAAATGTTTTAAGTCCTCTTCAGTTATCCCCATAGAGTGAAGATATAAATGAAAATATTAGTAAACTCTCATCATGTGAATGAAGGTCATGACAGTATCTGTATCATGTAAAGAAAAAGAAAAGTTTGCAATTATTTGGTCTAAATGGGAATGTCCCCATATGAAACTTACTTATTTCTGAAGTACTGTCTGTATGGTACTAAATGCTAGTGGGTACGAGTTGGGCTGCTAACCTCAAGGTCAGCAGTTTGAAACTACCAGTGCTTCTGTGGGAGAAATATGAGCCTTTCTGCTCTTTAAAGATTTACTTCCTCAGAAACCCTATATAGGGTTGTTATGAATGGCACCGTCTCCACAACACCTAACCACCACCTCCAGTTTTTATTTTTATAATACTTTAGATGAATGTAGTAATTTATAGCTGTTGCCTGGAATATCTCTCAGAGACATGTCTTAAGAAGGGAAGGATTATTATCAGTATTTCTTCTCTTGTATTAATTTTCTTTTGGTTATTGCAAACATTAAAGGCAAATATATGGATAGTATAATTATCATGCTTAATACTTTTCAGAAATACTGTATATTGAATTTGAAATAGGCTAAGGAACTTATTAGGCAATTGCTAAAACTCGCAGAGCTCCACCAAATCTTTTTTTTTAAGCATATAAAATAAATTGAAACTGAATTCCTTCCAGTGAAACTTGAGATGGTGCAAGTCTCATTTATTCCAAAGATAATATCCTAGGCTCTCATCTAGAGTTGTTTCTTGGAAAAATGAACATAAAGAGGCCAACAAGAGTCCCTCTTTATGGTGGGATAAATTTAAGTGACGGAGTCCTGCTGTGGCACTGTGGGATAAAGAGCTGGACCACAAGGTCAGTTTGAATGACCAGGTCAGCAATTCACATTCACCAGTTGCTCCTTGGAATTCATCGATGGCACTAAACAAAACAAAAAAATGAAGCCCTTATTCTTTTCCTGTGTTTCTATTATTTTGTCTCTTTCTTTTAACCCATCTTCCTCGTACACCTGCTTCTCACACATATGTCTCTCTGTTACCTATTCATTGTCCCACCCATGGAGACTTTTCATCTAATCCTCAATGCTGGAAATAATTTTGTCCTTGTCTTTTATGCTTTCATTAAAAAGGCAATGTAATTTCAATCCCCCACTTTGCTGATGATTCTTCTCATCTAGATTAGGATCTCATATTTACATTTATTTTCTGTGATAACCATAACATATTATTCATGCATCATAAATATTAAATAAAAAGAAAATTCTCCTAACTGCTGCATAGGAAAGCTGAATCATAAAGGAGTCTACTTCAGCATTCCCCTTCCATAGCTGTTCTGCAACAGAGATTGTACAAGCAGGTGAAAAAGCAGGTAGCAATTTTCTTAACATCTTACTAGCTGGCCTAGTTTCTTTTTCACGGGAGAGTTATCTGAAATTTTTTGGTTTGACAATTGGAGACTTGAGTTTTTCCAATTTAGCACTTGCTGTAAAAGATCGTATTTTGAGCCCAAAGCTGAGCTGTGAGTTTTCAGATGATGCTTGCTTTCTGAATTACTTTTCCTCCTTGACACAGGACCATGGAAGAAGCTTGCATCAAAGAATTAGAGTTAAACTCACACATACATACACACACAAAACAAAACAACAACAACAAAAATTGTCCTCTTCTAGAAAAGAAATTATGTGGCCAAAACAACTTACCTGTGATGGAGAAACTGCAAACTGAGGAATCCTGGTGTGTCTCTGTAGGATACGTATTGGACTGCGAGCTCAGTTTGAACCACAAGGTCAGTAGTTCAAACTCACCAGCCATTCCTCAGAAACACTAAACAGGGTCGTTATGAGTCAGAACTGACTTAACAGAACTTTACAGCACCAACAACTGCAAATTAAAAAGAAATATCTGAGTGTGCAGTGGGAATGCTTAGTTTCAAAAAAATATATTAAAAATCTATAAGGAAATGAAAACTCTACCAGGCCCCTTGACTGAGCAGCAGAACAAATGGGGGAAATGAAGTATTCAGGAGACTTCCAAAGCACTTCTGTCAGCTGGAGAACAGGAACTTTATATGTGAACATCAAGACAGTAGGTAATAAATCTCAGTGAGCTGATAGGTGAATATAATGAAGTAACAAAGGATGAATCAATGTTTATCAACTTAATCATCATTTAATAAACCTTCAGATTGAGAGTCACAGGCCAGCTGAAGCAACATGGCAGACAGATGTGTCAAGTGTGCAGCAGTGGGAATATCTGGATGAGATGAAAAGTTCCTCCACTAACTATGTAGAAACAGAGGTAACCATTATGAAAGAGCTTTGGACTCTAGAATATTTTTGTCTGTGTGAGAATCAGTAATGGTGCAGTAGGATAACCAAGTCCTGTACTGGTTGACTGAAAGGTTGGTACATCAAACCTACCTGCAGCTCCTTGGAAACTCTACATAGGGTAGCTATGGGTTGGAACCGATGCAATGACTTGTAACAACAACAATAACCTACCTGCAGCTCCTTGGAAACTCTACATAGGGTAGCTATGGGTTGGAACCGATGCAATGACTTGTAACAACAACAATAACCTTATTAATGTTATGCCTTTTATTTCTTTGTTTATGCATTAGTGCTTGCACCTTATACTAGTTTTTAATCCCTTATTCGGATAAAGATATGGCTGGAGTGCAGACTGTTAACCTCTTGACTAAGCACAGGTTTCTTTGGTAAATGGACTCAGCCTCTAGGAGGAAGTTAGAAGGACAAGTACAAAAGAATTTTATTTAGGTTATTTCTAAGAAAAAATCAACGGGAACTTGTTAGGAAATGGCCAGCTATTCCTATTCTTAGTAACTTCAAGCATGTTCATTTTTCTTGTTAGCTCTTATAACCTTTAAAGAACTACAAGATATAGACTATATGTATAGTAGCATAGTGGTTATGAATCGGTCTGCGAACCGCAAGGTCAGCAGTTCGAAACTACCAGCTGTTCCACAGGAGAAAGATGAAGCTTTCTGCTCCCATAAAGATTTACAGCTTCAGAAACCCTGTACAGGGTCGCTATGGGTCGGAACCGACTCGACGGCACTGAACAACAACAACATATATATAGTAAATTGTTGGATGAGTAATTTGAGTCTGGCAAAGCAGTTCAAAGAAGTTAGAACTGAAAGTTCACTTAAAGGAAAAGAGTGATTGACTTGATAAGATTTGCTTAATTAATATTTGCTTAATTAATTGCATTTTTTAATCATCCATTATTATAATATGAATCATGCTAATGTGCAAGGTAAAGGCTCCATAACATAAATGGGATAATGGAGACAATAAGTAGCTGGAAGGACTTGGGGTTTATAAACTGAATAAGAAACTATAATAGAAGCTTAGAGCTACCCTCACTCTTAAAGATTCACTTTGTTATTATTACCACTCATGAATAACCCACATGCTTAGAAAAATCTTGAC
>NW_006408525.1:17466206-17473845 GCF_000296735.1 Chrysochloris asiatica
GCAATCCATACTGAAGGCTATGATCTTTGATCTTCATCAATAAGTATTTTAAGTACTCTTCCAAGGACAAGTTGTTCATGACTTTTCCTCCAATTCTGATGCCACATTCTTCATATAATCCAGTTCCTCAGATTATTTGCTCAGCATGTAGACTGAATAAGTATAGTGAAAGAATACAGCCCTGGCACACACCTTTCCTGATTTAAAACCATTCAGTATCCTCTTGTTCTCTTTGACTGGCTGCCTCTTAATGTAGTTATAGGTTTCTCATGACAACAGTTAAATGTTCTGGAATACAGAACATAGCAATGTTATCCATAGTTTGCTGTGATCGATACAGTTGAATACCTTTGCCTTTTCAATAAAGCACAAGTAAACATCTTTTGGGTAATCTCTATTTCATTCAAGATACATCAGACATTCCTCATTCACATTCACAGATTGAGTGATTCCTTCACAGATTCATGATTCATTCACAGATACAATGATATCCCTCATTCCACATTCTCTTCTGAATCTGGCTTGAATTTCTGGCAGCTCCCTGTAGATGTACTGCTGCGACTCTTTTTGGATTACCTTCAACAGAATTTTACTTGTATGTGATTTTAATGCTATTGTTTGATGAGTTCTGCATTCTGTTATGCCATTTTCCCTTGGAATGGGCACAGATATGAATGTCTTTCAATTGGTTGACCAGGTATCTGTGTTTCCAATGTCTTGGTGATGAGTAAGTGGCTCCAGATACGCCTCAGTTTGTTGAATCGTTTAAATCTGCATTCTGTTAATTCCTGTAGCTTTGTTTTTCATCCATGCTTTCTGTGCAGCTTGGATTGCTGCCTTCAGTACCATTGGGTCTTGATCATACGCTACCGTAGTTCTACTCAAAAGTGAAAGAACCCAAGTTTTCCATTCACCTGTATCTTCTCATCTTAAGTTAGAATTTTCATTATTATTTTACAAAATTTCAAAATACTTTAGTGCAGTATGCCCAATTACTATTCTCTAAGAAAAAGATAATTCCTGAGAGTGTAGGGTCTTAGATATCCCAAGTTATATGTGATCTCTGAATCCCAGAGGACAATTAATAAGGAACAATAGCTACAGCAGCAGTGAAGCCCAGCCAAAATCAACCTTAATTAGGTTTTTATTGAAGTACAGACTAGAATTTATTTTTCTAATAAACGGGGTCCATTTTAATATACTCTGCGTTTTATTCTACTTACCTTTCAGTTGTGGAATTTTATTTGATCGAGCTGTGATATTTTTACCTTCCACAACAGTTACCTCCTTATGTAGGGCAGGTCTCCAGAAGCAATTACTTCTTTAATTAGCTTTGACTCATTAATCTCTGCCTCTTCTGCTTTGTTTTCGAGTGTAGGAGAACTTCCCAGGCATTTGTACAACATAATACAAACATCACAATAAGTTTCTTTTGATCTATTCACTTTACTTTTTAAGATAATATCCCCTTGTCAAAGTGTTCTAAGTCTTTTATTTCCTGGAATGTTTGTACACGATAAACTGTATGTTCCAGGTGTGTGTGTGGGGGTAGGGAGTGGGGAGTGGGAGGGGGTTGGGAATGAGCCCTGTATGTTCATTACATCTCCTGGGTGTAAAATTTCATGCTCAAATCTTTTTTTCATCAATCATTACTCATATCCATAACATTGTATATGCTCTTTATAGAATTTGCTACCTCATAGCTTAGATTTATGTAATTCTGTCCTGTTTAAAGTTATTTGTATTCTGTGTGTCCCATAGAGAGCTTTGTTTCACAGCTCATATACATATATTTTTCTGGGTGTTAATAAATCCTTACCTAATAGCTAAGTGAAATGTAAAATCCGATAGCAAAATGTATGGTAGGTCATAAGTAGTTATACCATTGATGATTGTGTTACCCTGCTTTCTCAGGTCACTGACTGTGTGATTTGCAGGGAAAGTGTTATCATTCATGGATGGTCCCCAGGAATTTATTACCTCTGAAAAATGTGTGAGTGAGCCAAATTATATCAATAGTAAATGCTGCTTATGTGGCATGGGCCAAAGATTCAGCAATTTCATTTCCACTCTTAGGAATTATCTTTTTATTTGCGCTAGTTGGAAAGTACCCAACAGGTAAATCATTATGTGTTTGATACCAGATTCCCCTGAAATCACTTCAAGTTACTGAACAAACCACAAGATCTCTTTATGTTATCAGTAGATGGCTAGCCTTTGAGTGACCAATAAGAATACTACTCAGAGACACCTGGTTCTAACCTAGATGGTAATGTTACATCATCAGTGGCAACTACACCCACTCCTCACTTATCGACCCAGTTATGGCCCCCAGACCTAGTCATTATGTAAAAATGGAGGATGATTACATCATTAAATAGCTACCTATTTATATTACAATAACTATGAAACACTGAGAATCATGACCCAGCCAAGTTGACACATAACTCTAATCATTCCAGGCAACACCATTACTCTTGACTCACACCTTGGCAGTCATTACTACTCAAAGCAGTTTCACAAGTAGACTCCTTATTATTGTAAATGCAAAATGCCGGATAATGAGACAGTCAATAAGTGAGAAGTGGGTGTACTTTGGCATTGCTCTGTCAATCTGAGAGACATGGGAAATGAAAACAGAGTGGTAAAGTGGAATTCTGGTAGTAAAATTGTCTATTAATAAAGCAATAATTAAGAATACAAAATGAGTTCCATTCTCCTTTTCTTCTTGTCCATCTGACAACCATATCAACGTAAGCTGTAAGGAACTTCCTGCCAAAGGTTGAAGACAGTAGGACTATAGTCATAGGTGAAGGACACTCACAGCATCTGGGCTCTACCTTTTCATTTGTTATTGTTAGTTGCTGCTTTGTTTAACTTGCTTCCATTGGAATTTGCAGGCTAAGCATTGGATAGTGTATGGATACTGTAGATAGTAAGTACAGTTATTTTATTATTCTCCCCAAAACTATCTAGAGGGTGAAATAGTAAAATATTTGCCAACAATGAACTAATATGTTTCTAAGATTGTCTGTGTCAGATTTCATTGTTTTCTAAACAACATCTATGAATTGTTTCTATTTTAATAACATGGGTGAGAGTTAGAATTCCAAGAGTATCTTATGGAAGATCATGTAGTGTTATTAAAAACTAGTGTGTGTGGTGTATGTGTATGGGTATAAATTCATATGCATCACTTAGTATCCACAATGCTGTCTATGAACTAGGTTTTACGTGATGTGGATGTTGTGTAAACACCTTATTTAAAACCTTATGGGAAATTGCTTCCAGTTGTCCTTGTCACTGCTTCTACTGATGCTGGTGTGAGAGCTGCAGGTGGAAGTTGGAGGGACAGCTGATGGAGACAACTGACAAGGCAGCAGTGGACATGGAACAAAAGAACAAAAGCAGCCCCACCTGCTGTTCTGCCCCCCCCAATAGCAAGAGTAATTCCAGTCCTGCCCCCACAGCCTGCCTGTCCCCCCACCACACAAAGCTCAAGAGCCTGTATTCAGAGTCCTGTGTTCTGCCTCACCTGCCTACATCCCCCCATGATTTAGTGCTACAAGTCTGGATTTGGAGTCTTTAACACCAGTTCTTATTGCTGTTGCGTACTGTTGAGTTGGTTCTGACTCATAGCAACCCTGTATATTCACAGGAGCAGCTGGTGAATTTGAACCACCGACCTTGCTGTTCAAACCAAACTTGCGGTCGGTCCAGTGTTTATCCTACAGTGTCTAACAGGACTCCTTAACACTACTAGGGGGAAATAATGAATAAAAAGAGAGCTGCTTTCCTTTTAAAAATGAAACCCAAAACCAGGGGACCACGGATATATATTCGGAAAGACATTACCGGTATGAATTTAAGTAACACGTATCTGTTAGGGTAGGATAACTTCTCTTCTGCAGGTCTAGCAAGACCCATTTGAGGTTGGTGCAAATGGCACACACGGACAAAAAGCAGCAAGTAGCAAGCAAAGTTTATTAAGCTACGAGTAGTACGATTCTCAAAAGAGAAGAAGCAGGCATCTCTCTTGTGAGTGAGAGAGCGCTGGCTTTCTGTTCTTTTGCCTCCTTTATAGGGTTTTAAGGAGCTCTGGTAATTAGTGGTTACAAATCAGTCTGCAAAACACAAGGTAGCTGTTCCAGGGGAGAAAGACGAGGTTTTCTGCTCCCATAAAGATTTACAGCCTCGGAAACCCTGTACAGGGTCACTATAAGTCAGAACTGACTGCATGGCACATAACAACAACATAAGGTTTGACTTGTCTACTCAAGTTTAATTCTGATTGGTGGCAGGGTCTAGGTGGCGCATAGTTTGCACCCTGTTTGATGGTCTAGCAGTGCTATAGTTCTCAGAAGGTGAGCTGGACTCAGTTTCCTAGAATTGTTGATTCAGGTGCCAGGTGTCAGGGTGTGCTTTGGCTGCCTGTATATATTTTTCCTTGAATCAATGAGGCAAAATTGTATAATAGTTTGATCTGGAGACAAAGCTAGTTATGAGTCCTGGATTAATCATATACGACATGACTTTGGGTAAATCTGTATATTATCCAACACTTAGGAGTTTCGTCTCTAAATGGACTCAATATGTTGTTGTTGTTAGTTGCCTTCAAATCAGTACTGACTCATAGTGACCTTATGCACAGCAGAACGAAACACTGCCTGATCCTGGGTCAACCTCACTACTGTTGCCACGCTTGAGTCCATCGATGCTGCCATGTGGTCAGTCCATCTCATTGGGGGTCTTCCTCTTTTTCTCTGACCCTCCACCTTACCAAACATGATACCCTTCTCCAGAGACTGGTCCCTCCTGACAATATGTCCAAAGTATGAGAGATGAAGTTTGACCATCTTGTCCTCTAAGGAACACTTTGGCTGCACTTCTTCCAAAATAGATCTATTGGTTCTTTTGGCAGCCCAAGTACAGCCAAGACTATAGTTTCAGGGACTCAAGATAGTACTTATTTAAGTCATAGGATTGCCACACACATTTTAAAAAATGATGCCGGATAAAATGTTCATCAGTGGATCTAGCACATCATGGACATGAAGGGCATGTTTGTCGAATAGTCTCTAAAAACTCATAAGCAGCCAAAACTACCTAGCAATAAAGTTAGCAAGGAATACACAGGACCCAGCTGATACCACCTCACTCCCCTGAAGGACATCCAGGATGATTTCAAGAAGAGAGAGAACATATTCCTGCCAGAGAAAGCTTGGTAGTGTAGAGTTGGTATTATCTCCACATTCATCTAAAATCTAACAAAATTATTTCTTTTTAAGTTTTCAAAGAAAAACATATCAAATTTAAAAATAAACGTGAATAAGTGAAAGAAGCAAAGAGAAATGTCAACAAGAAAAAGAGAATGAAGAAGAATTGTACAACCAGATTTAAAATGATCTCTACTGCATTATCTGCTGGTCCTTTCTGTCAAATATATTTTCCCCATTCATCTGATTTAAAAAAAAAACTGAAACAAAAGTTTTATTTGGGGGAGTTGTTGCTAATCCACATGTTAACCATGTAGTTTCAATAGGGACTTTGAATGACTGTATTGCCAACTTCAAGGGTGAGCTCTTAACTTAAGCTGAAGCAATGTACATTGCACAGCCTTTGGTATGGATAGCATCTCAATGTCAAGAAAATAAAAATCCTCACCACTGGACCAATAAACAACATTCTTATCAACGGAAAAAAGACTGAAGTTGTCAAGGACTTCATTCTTCTTGGATCAACTTTCAACACTCACAGAAGCAGTAGGCAAGAAATCAAATGACGTATTGCATTATGCAAATCTGCTGCACAACACATTTTAAAAGCGTTGAAGGGCAAAGATACCAGCTTGAGGACAAAGATGTGCCTGACCCAAGCCCTGGTATTTTCAATATCCTCATATGCAGGCGAAAGCTGGACAGTGAATAAGGAAGACCGTAGAAGAATTGATGCTTATGGTGTTGGAGGAGAATATTGTAAGTACCATGGGCTGCCAAAAGAACCAATAGATCCGTTTTAGAAGAAGTTCAGCCAGAGTGCTCCTTGGAGGCCTAGATGACCAAACTTCGTCTCTCATACTTCAGACATACTGTCAGGAGGGACTAGACGCTGGAGAAGTATATCATGTTTGGTAAGGTGAAAGGTCAGAGTAAAAGAGGAAGACCCCCAGTGTGATGGATTGGCAAAGTGGCAGTATCAATGGGCTCAAGTGTGGCACCAATAGTGAGGTTGGCCCAGGATCGGGCAGTGTTTCGTTCTGCTGTGCATAAGGTCGCTATGGGTTGGTACCGACTCAATGGCACCTAACAATAACAGCAGCAAAGGTGGCACTATTATGCATGCTTTATGTTTTCACATCTTTCAAAACCATTACATTTTTAATAACATTTTTTCCTAAAATCTCTGTTTCTCTGAATCTATTTTGATAAAAGAATCATGAAGTTTTAAAAGATTCACCCAAAAGGAGAGTTATCACAAGATTGTCTATAACCATGTAGAATTTTGAAACATTAATATCTAACATTGGAGAAATTATGCAGATTCTGTATAATGATAGCAAATAGCCAATAATATGATTCTCATAAAATGGGATAATATTTAATAACACAAGTAGATATTTACTAAACATTGAAGAAAGACAGAAGGTTATGCAATCATATTAAAGAATTCCAAAAAGTTTGTGGGAAAATACCATTGTTTTTCAACTCTAGTTTTCCAGCTTCTTGAAGTTCCAGCTTCTTGAAGTTCCCTTGTATACTTGCTCCCTATTCATTAGAGACTCCACACTATACTCATAGCATTTTGTAAAGATCGCTCCTTTGGTTCAAAAATGCTAGGAAAACATCTGGGAATATAGATTGATGTGAAGATTATAAATGAAGACATGTTTATGTATCATAAGCTCACATCTATCAAATCATGAAACATAATCATTAGAAATGTAATAACAATGTGTTATCGAGGGATGAAATATGAACCATATGTAAGAATCTAAAGTAGGAAGCAAAAGAAACCCCAGGAAGTACAAGACATGACAGGGAATCCAATCTCAATGATTCAAACTCTTGACTGTCAAATCATTCATCCTAAAACCTAACCAGATTCTATCAGGTTGGTTCAAACTCATGGTGAGCTCGTGTATGCAGAGTAGAATTCTGGCCCATAGGGTGTTCAATAGCTGATATTTTAGATGTGGATCAGTAAGCTTTTCTTCAGAGGTGGCCCTGGATAGACTTGTATCTCCATCCTTTTTGGTAAACAACCTACTGGGGGTTAATCATTTGTATTAAACAGGGACTCCTTCTGAAACAGACACACCAAATTTACTAAGATGCTAGACTAAAAGAGAACTTTCAGGACAATGTTCACATCAGGATGCCCCTGCCTACTTATTAGGTTACCCATTTTCATTTTTTCAACCAATTGTTGTTGTTATTAGGTGCCATCGTGTAGGTACCAACCTATAGTGACCTTATGCACAGCAGAACGAAACACTGCCTAATCCTGGGCCAACCTCACTACTGTTGCCACGCTTGAGTCCATAGATGCTGCCACTTGGCCAATCCATCTCGCTGGGGCTCCTCCTCTTTTTCTCTGACCCTCCACCTTACCAAACATGATATCCTTCTCCAGTGACTGG